>NC_040912.2:24657300-24971467 GCF_004126475.2 Phyllostomus discolor | reverse complement strand
AAGCTTGTCCAACACCTCAGTTTACTATTTAGAAAATTGTTCTCATTTTACTATATATACTTGTTGGTTGCTTTCATATCTCTAAGTATTATATTTACACTAGGCTTGCTTGAGCTATTGTTATAAATAGTATTGAAATCTGTGATGCATCAGAATACTTTAGATTCTTGCATTGCCCCTACCAACTATTTTTCAAAATTATATTTCAATTTTTAATCTATTTGTTTCTTTTTGTTCCTATCTATCAAATTCTACACATTCTTCTTGTCCACCATCCATGCACAACTATTTAAAGGGCTTAATGCTAATTTTTTTATTTGTTTAAGTTCCTAAGAAAATAAAATGCATACTTTTGTCTTCATATGTTCTTCATTTAAATAGTATTGCACTATATCTCAATTTATTTCCTACATTTTACTAGTCAGCAATATATTTTAACAGCCATCTCTGTTGCTATACTTACAAGTTGCAAATGTAGTAACTATTGCTACTTACTGCTCATTCATCATACCCGTGAATGAAGATGATCACCAAGTGATATAAAGGACAATCAGCTAATGCCAAAAATAAGATGACAGGGATGTTAATATTGTCTGAAAAACTCTGAAGCAGCTGTCATAAACATGTGTCAACAATTACAAGCATGCCTGAAACAAATGAAAAAACATCTTAGCAAATGAACAAAAAGCCTCATTGAAGAAACAGAAGATATGGAGAAGAGCCATTTTTTTTTCTAGTTCTGTGAAAAATGCCATTTGTATTTTGATAGAGATTGCATTGTCTCTATACAGTGCTTTGCATGATATGGACATTTTAACACTGTCAATTCTTTCTATCCATGGGGATGCTATACGCTTCCATTTAATTATATCTTTTTCAGTTTCTTTCTTCAGTGTCTTATAATTTTTCAAGCAGAGGTATTTTACCTCCTTGGTTAAATTTATTCCCAAGAATTTTATTTTTGTGACATAATTGTAAGTGGAGTTGTCTTCTTAATTTTTCCGATAGTTGGTTATTGTTGTATAAAATGCATCCTCTTTGTGAATATGAATTTTGTATCATGCTACTTTACTGAACTCATTAATTCATTCTAGTAGTTTTTATTTGGTGGAATCTTTAGGGTTCTCTATATATAGGATTGTCATCTGCAAATCGTGACAATTTTACTTTTTCCTTTCCAATTTGGATGCCTTTTATTTCTTTTTCTTGTCTACCTTCTGTAGCGAGGATTTTCAATACTGTGTTGAATAAAAGTGGTCAAAGTGGACAACACTGTCTTGTTCCTGATCTTAGGGAAAATGCTTTATGGTTTTTCTTGTTGAATATGGTTTTAGGTGTGGGTTTGTCATATATGGCCTTTTTATGTTGAGGTATGTTCCCTATATTCCCATTTTGCTGAGAATTTTTATCATAAATGGATGTTGCATTTTGTTAAATACTTTCTCAGCATCTGCACTGGTTGGTGTGGCTCAGTGGATTGAGTGCTGGCCTGTAAACCAAAGGGTCACTGGTTCGATTCCCAATCAGGGCACATGCTTGGGTTGTGGGCCAGGTCCCAGTAGGGGGTACACAAGAGGCAACCACACCTTGATGTTTCTCTCCATCTCTTTCGTCCTCCCTTCCTCCTCTCTAAAAATAAATAAACAAAATCTTTTAAAATATAAACACTTTCTCAGCACCTATTAATACAATTATAAGATTTTTATCTTTCATTTTATTTATGTGGTATACTGGTGTACCACATTAATTGATTTGTGGATATTGAACCAATCTTGTATTCCAGTAATAAATTTCACTTGATCATAATGAGTGATCTTTTTAATGTATTGCTAAAGTCGGTTGCAAATATTTTGTTTAACATTTTTGGACCTATGTTCACCAGGGATATTGAACTCCATTTTTTTGTATTGCCTTTGAATGGTTTCAGAATCAGGATAGTGGTGCCCTTGTAAAATAAGCTTGGGAGTCTTTCTTCCTCTTAAATATTGTGGAAAACTTTGGAAGACATGTGTTAATTCTTCTTTGAATGTTTGGTAAAATTCACCTGCGAAGCCATCTGGTCCAGGACTTTTGTTTGTTTTGAGTTTTTCAATTACTGGTTCAATTTTACTTGTAGTAATCAATCTGTTCAGATTTTCTGATTCATCTTGATTCAGTCTTGGAAGATTGTATGTTTCTAGGAATTTATCCATTTCTTCCAGGTTGTCCAATTTGTTTGCATAAAATTGTTCATAGTATTTTCTTATAATCCTTTGTATTTCTGTCATGTCAGTTGTGACTTCTTTTGTTCTGATTTTATTTATTTGAGTCCTCTTTTTTTCTTGATGAATCTTGTTAAAAGTTTATCAATTTTTAAAATCTTTTCAAAGAATGATCTCTTGGTTTTATTGATCATTTGTATTGAATTTTTAGAGTTCTCTTGGTTGTAGGTTCTTGCTTTTCATCATTTTGAATATTTCCTGCCAGTCCCTTCTGGCCTGCAAAATTTCTGTTGGTAAAGGCAGTCTTATGTGAGCTATCTTGTAGGTAACTGCCCTCTCTTGCTGCTTTTAAGATTCTCTCTTTGTGTTTAACCTTTGGCATTGACTGTGATGTGTCTTTGTGTGGCATTTTTAAGTTTATCTTGTTTGGGACTCTGTGCTGTCAGCCTGCTCTCTATCAATCAGTCTGTCTCTTTTGCCTGTTAGTTCAGTTTGTTCCTAAGATTTCACATATGAGTGAAATCATATGGGATTTCTCTTTCTCCGATTGGCTTAGGTGACTTAGCATAATGTCCTCCAGGTCCATTCATGCTGTTGCAATGCGTAAAATTCCTGTGTTTTTTTCTTTTTAATGGACAAGTAGTATTTCATTGTGTAAATGTCCCATAGTTGTTTTATCTGCTCATCTACTGATGAACACTCAGGGTTCTTCCATATCTTGGTGATTGTAAATAATGCTGCAGTGAACATAGGGGTATTTATGTTCTTTTAAATTAGTGTTTCAGGTTTCTTTAGACAAATTTCCAAAGGTGGAATCACTGGATTATAAGGTAGTTCCACATTTAATTTTTTGAAGTAACTCCAAACTGCTTTCCATAGTGGCTGCACCAGTTTGCATTCCCCCGAAGAATGCAAAAGGGTTTCTCTTTTTCCACATCATCACCACTTGTTGTTTGTTGATTCATTGACAACAGCCATTCTGACTGGTGTGAGGTGACATCTTACCATGGTTTAAGAGAGCTTGCACTGACAGGCTATCCCTAAGGCACAGCCACTGAAAGAGCAAAGTCTGGGTGAGAGTTGGGTGGAGCAGGGTCTCAGGGAGTCACCAGGGTGGGGCCAGCAGCCTTTTCCAGGTTAATGCAGATTCATATTTGGCACCAACCTGCCCCTACATGCTGTATGGGGGGAGGGCACAACACTGGGACAACCGTGGACCTCATGCTAAAGAGGCACAGTTAATTCCTCTTTTGTTTCTGGTGACTTTCAAGCTGCTGTTCCCCTTTGATGGAGTTCAGGGTGAGTGTCTGCAAGTGACTAAGGCTGTGTGCAGGCCCTTTAAGAGGATGGGTTTCCAGCAGCCCTCTTTCTCCCAGTGTTGGGATGGATTTGCCAGTGACCTCCACTGCTCACTTTTGTAGGGACTACTTTTCCCAATGGATCCCTGGGATGGGGAGTCCTGAGTGGAGACTGGACACCTCACTCCTCTGTGGGGACTACTGCAGGCAAGTAGTGTGGGGGAGCTTTGTCCAGTAGAGCTCTCCCAGCCACCACGGATGGGAACAAGTCTACCAAGACATGATCTGCTTGGGGAAGAAAGGCTGACCAGTCTCTCAGAAGAGAAAGGTGTTAAGCCTCCCTCTCAATAGGCTCTGTTGAGTTTAGCTTGTATAGGGATGCATATTAAAGAAAGGATGTATGGTTTACAGATAACATTTTTGGGATCACAGGGTCCTTTTGAGGCAGGGTCTGGTAGACAGGGTGATGCCAGTTGGCTGTAAAACCTTGGGAAACAAATTTATTTTGTGCTTGAACCCTTAACATTTAAATTGAGGGCATTCTTAGCAAAGCAGGTTTCACAGGATTTAATGCATTCTTTCTTAGGCCTGATCAGCCCCCTGCCTGGAACCACTGGTTGCAGTACAGGGCCACACCCCTCTTTGGCATTGTAACAGACCTGAATCACGTGGGGGAAGCAAGGCAATCAAGAGATAAAGAGACTTTTTACAGGTAGAATGAGGACTCAGGCTATGATAAAGCCCAGGATCTGTTGTCCTTCCTCCATAATCCCCTAAGTTCTTCCCTGATGTCCACCTCACAACTGTGCCTGTCTTAGATAGTACCTTCCTTAAGGAATCTCACCCATCATTGACTATCCAGCCATCCTCCAGGGGCCAAGCAGGGTGAAGTAAAGGGAGCAGAGGCTGCATCCCTGACAGAAGGATAAGTTTTGTCTCCTTAGTGACTTATGGTCCCAGGGTCCCCTAGCCATGGGGTCGTTTTGCTTGTCGGCAGTCAGTCTGCAACAAAGTAGTAGTTCAGATTCTGATTCTCAGCCACCACACATGGGTATTGGACTAGCCTGTCTCATGTTTCTGCCTCTCCTATAGATCTGAACATGGCCTCTTCTTTCTATCTTTACTTTTAGGAGTTTTGTTCAGCTAAACTCAGGGGGTTCTTTCAATTGATTGTTCCATATTTTCATTGTAATTTTGGAGGGTGCATGGAAAGCAGGGAGGACAGTGCTTGCCTGCTGCACCACCTTGACCAGAAGCCTCTGCCATTCCTACCATGATTTTAGATCCCTTAAAACAAATCATTCATGGACTATGATTTAATCACAGCTATTAATAAGGTAGCTTTAGCAATAATTATTTGATTCAAGTCTGTATGCATTTTTATTTTATCTTTTTTTAACCTCAAACTTATTTATTGAACAGTTGTCCCATTTAAGTGCATGTTCTGTGTTGATTAGTTTGAACTACCTACATACAGAGCTCAGACTTGGGACATTACAGGGTTTCCCCTGAGAATGTCCCTTCACTATTTGCTCAGCAATAGAGGGCTATGATTCCATTGCTCTTGTGCTTAACTCTTGGCTGATTCATAGCCATAGTCTTGTGGTCAAAGCCAATGTCAATTATATGTCCTTTGGCAACTATAATAGAAAAGATACTTGCTTTAAGAAATGTTTGCCATAATACTAACATTGTGTTTTAGGGATTGCATTTAGACTTCAAATGTTTTCTAAGGAAACATTTGTGAGGAAAACATGTGTAACATTATTTACAACACCCTCTTCCTTGCTTCTAACGTTATAAATTACATTCTTCTCTTCATACCTAGCTACCTTTCCTGGAAGCCTATGGAACACTGCTGAACCGTGGTAATAGTCATTGTCACAGGGATGGTTCTGTGTCCCACACACAAACCTCTTTCATCAAAAAGTGGACTACTCTTTGGACAGCGTATGAATAGGGCAGCAGAAGGCGATTAAACAAGTTATACTTAGTAACATTGTTTCAAAAAAGTTAGGGAGTGTTTCTGTTCCAAATTCCCCAAGGAGAGAATAAACAAACCACACCTAAATTCCTGCAGAAAATGTTTCACTGGGAATGAAGAAAATTTACTTGATTTAAGTATTTACAAAGAAACCTAAATTTTGATTAAAGGTGATACATTTCTCTAACTAAAATCTTAGCATCTAGTAGAAAATTCGAAATTTTATAGTCACCTTCCTTTAGATTGGTGTTTCTCAATTTGGCACAGTTCACATTCTTTGCATCCTCGTTTGGTGTCAGAGGGCAGCATGTTCATTGCAGGGTATTTAGCACCATCCCTGCACTCTGTCCTCCAGATGCCAATGGGATTCTCCCAGTCATGAAAACAAATAGCCTGCCGACATTTCCACATGTAGCCTATGGGAGGAGGTGAGATCGCCTCCAATGAAAACTACAGCTGTAGGTTATTGGCCTATCCTGTGTTAGAATGAAATGTCTAAGAATCTGGGCACCTTATTTTCCATCCTCAGCAGTGACTATTTCTGACCATCTTTATGCCATTGCAACATGAGCTCTTTTCCTTTACCATCCCTCTCTCAGCTAATGTTCTCATCTCATACTTCCGTCAAAGTGCTCTGGTGGGTTTCCTCCCCTGTTTTAACATGGCCCTTCTCTGCATCCCCTTCGTTTCTCAAGTCCCGCACTCCTCTTTCCTCCTGCCACACTGTCACTAATTTGTTTTTCTCATTCTTGATTTTAAAAGTTACATTAGGCAAAAATATTCTACTGCCTGTTTTTAAACCACATTTACATTCTCTGTTTTCTCATATGCTGAGTGTTGACCCTGATGTAAGCAGAGAGCAGTGCCTCCAGCACAGTCGGGGTTCCACCTGCCCTCACATTCTACCTCCAGACCTGCAGAGATCACCCGGGACAATGCCCACTTTTTTCAGCTGTATGTGGTTTGTGTCACTGGAAATCGCTGGAGTCAGAAACCATAGGCATTTTCTGATAGCAAAACAGAGTTCAAGCATAAGATAAACCCAAGAAAACAACCAACAAAGTACAGAGGTAGCTGCAGTAGACTATATTATTTATTTTAATGGAGTGAACTGATTTTAATCGGATGGCCATTATTTACCTCCTAGTCCAGAGAAAATTTGTATTTCTGAGCTGTGTTGCTGGACGGAAGGGACAATGGAAACAAACAGGACTTTACATGCTGCATGGGGCTGGGCTTATGGACAGCTGCTTGTACATTAGAGACAGCAAAGTCTCATCTGTACTCCAGAATGGGAGTGCGGGGGCCGGGGGGCGGGGCACCCATACTCTCTGGATCAGCCTTTAGGGCAAGGATTATTGATATCTTGGTACCCGTCTACTTACTTTTCTTTACCACTCCTCCCTTTAAACTAGTGGCATTTAACCCTTGCTGCATATTAAAAGTCACCTGGAGAACTTCAAAAGAAAATGCAGGTGCCAGAGAGTCATCTCTGCAGATTATAACTTAATTGTTCCAATAGAGGTCTGAGCATCTCTGTGTTTTAAAAATGTTCTGTAGGTGGTTTTCATATGCAGCTGATATTGAAAACCATTGAATAAAGAGCTCTTGTATGGTTGGGGAAATTCTTTTGGTTTGTACCAAAAGAATCATTGAACATGTCTTATTTCAATTATTATAATAAATTAATCCAAATGTATATATTTATATAAATGAGAAGCATCCTACATTTTTAGAATAGGTTTTTAGACACAGGTACAGCTCTTCCCCTAGATTGTTTTTTTTTTTCTTGGTAATGTGTTAGATGTAAGTGAAATCTGGTGTGAGGATCACAATACTTTTTTACAGCTAAAAATTACTCTGATTTTCAAATGTGAAGAAATGCATTCTAAGATAATGATGTCGAGTATACCAATTTTTAAAAAGGTAGAAACTATAAGAAAGATATAAAAAATACTAGACAGTTGCTGCTCTGAAGAAATAAGTTTAAAGATATTATGTATAAGCATACGATTATATAATAGTAAATGATATATATATACACACACACACACATAATTAATATATACTATAACAATAATCATTTAAAGAGGTCCACAGCATTGGCTTCTAGAGGAAGAGAAGAGTGAGGCATGTGCAGGTGCACACAGAATGGAAGCCTCTTTGCAGGTGACCGTAGTCCGGGAGCCTGCAATGGTGAGAATTCATGAACAGTGAAGGCCATGAGTCAGGGGCAGGTCTGGGATGCCTTCCTAGGCAGAGAAGGCTCAGGGCTAGGTATAGCAGCTGAAAAAGAAGGAGTGGGGAAACGAATGCAAAAATGAGACAGTGCCAGGTGCACTCGAGGAAAAATAAACAGTTCATTTTCAATAAGAGAAGGATTTTAAAATGTTCCTTGGGATTTGTTTCAAGCACATATTAGAGCCAGTGTATGAAAGATTTTAGACATCAAAAAAAAAAGAAGTTGAAAATTATCTCTAATTAAAGGGGTAATTTGAGGAGTTTTTTAAAATTTGAACACATTAAAATAAAACTCTCAAGTCTCTTATTGATCCCATTGGCTGCAGTCACTCCCTTCTTTCATTGACATAAACTGCGCCAGGGATCCTGGCAATATGTGCCCTTTGAAAACTCTATCAAACCTGGCCGCGTGGTTTATTGTCCGTCTAAAGGAAGCGTTATTACATTGTATATTTAAAGGTCATAAAATGCTGTCAATGAAGTTTGTGATTTTTTTCTCAGATGAATGTAGTCATGAAAGCAATATGCAGGCAGATGTTTAGTATAAAATATCCTTCACATTTCAGAATAAGCAACATATGGAATAAGTCGCCATTTGACTTGATGTGCTGCAGTTGAAAATAATTCAGAACAGATCTGCTTTGATTTGGTTTATATTTGTCATAGCACAATGCCAGCCAATGCGTTTCAGCAGATTACAGCTAATAAGGGCACATATTGTTAATTTCTTCAACTTTAAAGCTGATTTTTAAGTATCTTACTTTATTCATTGTTATGGCAGCGAGAAATATATTCACAGCTAGTGGAATTTTAAAAAATTTCTCCTTTTTTCCAGTTTTATTGAGAAATAATTGGTATAGTTTAAGACATACAATATAATCATTTGAGCTACATATACTCTGAAAAAATTACCACAATAGATTCAGCTAACATCCATCTTCTCTTACAGATACAATAAAAAGAAAGAAGGAAAAAAATTTCTCCTTGTGATGAGAACTCTTAGCATTTACTCTCTTAACAACTTTCTTGTATATTATAGAGGAGTGTCAGGCATGGTCACCATGTCATACATCACATATCACATCCCCAGTACGTACTTATCTTATAACTGGAAGTCTGTAACTTTTGACCACCTTCCTCCAATTCCCCCTTCCTCTCCCCACCTCTGGTAACCACAAGTCTAATCTCTTTTTCTATGATT
The DNA here is from genome assembly GCF_004126475.2 of Phyllostomus discolor. Classification (NCBI taxonomy): domain Eukaryota; kingdom Metazoa; phylum Chordata; class Mammalia; order Chiroptera; family Phyllostomidae; genus Phyllostomus; species Phyllostomus discolor. The sequence goes on along the minus strand of NC_040912.2, from coordinate 24,962,542 downwards.
TTTCAAAAAAAATCATTTCAAAAAACTTTTTAATTAGTAATGTGATATGTGGGAGTTTTATTTTATGAATAAACACAGGAAGACATTCTAACCTGGGAAATGTTGGAATTGGAAAATACTATAAATAGGTTTGATCTCTTTAATTGCTCAGATCTTGTCCAGAGAAATAAATTGAGCTCAACTAATCCATTCTGTTCCTTTTTAGCATACTTGTGGAAAAGCAGGCAATTAAATGATGAAAGAGGGAAAAAATAACTGATGAATGCATTTTATAGTCACACAGACTTTATTTTTAGATAGAACTTTCAGTGTCATTTTACTGCTATAAGAAGTATTTCATATCAACTAAAGGAAATTTAACATTTAAGTTGCATGTTAAAAATAAAATATATTATTTTCTCCAAATTTAAAGCTGCTATTTTAGACAACAAGAATGCTAAGTATGTATAATGAACATTTTGACATTGAATGGGTGGGTATCATATATGGGAAGGTTGTTTTTCTTACTCATATCATGTTTTGTCCTAAATAAAAAAAGTTCATAAAGATTTAACATTTAAATTAGAATGACTTAATCCCAGAAATGAAAGGTCCCAGAAGTCCAACCATCTGAAGAGTCCCCAGTTCCAAAGTGCCTCTGACAGATGGAAACCAGCCTTGACTTTCACGAACACCATGTTGATATGGACAGGCTGCTGCCTATATCTGTAGCCTATTGTTTAATAAATGCTGATTTAGGAAAAAAAGGTGTCTTGTATTTGTTTTTCCTGTCAAATGAAGAACCAAATTGTTAAATCAGGAGTGTTTCATTGCTTATTAGTCTTGTTCATTTCCTCTTTACCTCTCTTACATATTGGGCTGACCAAAAGGTCTGCTTAGATTTTTTTGTAAAATAAAAGACACACTTTTCATTTTCATCAATAACTTCATTGATTAGGATATTTTGAGTATGTTGGCTATCTCCTGCATAGCATAATGTTGATTTTTCTCAATTCATATCTCAATTTTATCACTATCAACTTCAACTGGTCTACTCAACATTGGAGCATCATCCAGTGAGAAATCTCCAGCATGAAATTTCTCAAACAACTTTTGATACTGTCCATCAGTCACAGCACCTTCTCCATACACTGCACAAATCTTTTTTGTGTGTTTCAGTTGCATTTTTACCTTTCTTGAGATAGTAAAGCATAATATGCTGAAATGTTATATATTTTCTTCCATCTTCAATATTAGAATGGCTGCACAAAAATTTACCAATTTGATAATTCTTTAAAATGCACACTGATATGACAGCTGTCACAATACAGTCTAACACAATTCTTTCTAATGAAGTCAGAGACAACAAAGTACTACTAGTGGCATCTTACGGAAAAAAACAAAACAACTTTTTGGCCAACAGGTGTTGCTGGCCACATCTGAGGAATCTGCACATGCAACCCTGAGTTACCTAGACAGAAGGGACTTCCTCAGAGGTCGCTCCAGCCAAACAGGGTGCTGCAGCTGGTAAACTTCTGGGAACGTGAGATATTAAAGCCTTTCCAGGCAGAAGTGGGCCTGTCAATTTCAAAACCTAGCGTTTGTCACCTGTAAGAGGTCTTTTTCTTTCTTTGCTGTACCTCTTTACAAAAAGGAACTTTCTTAACTGGGAAGAAGCCTTCTAAGAAAAAAAGTGGGGGCTCTCTTACCAGACAGATGGAAATTCAAATCAATGTCTCATAACTTATGTAACTTTCTTCAACCTGTTTCTTTTTTTGTGGAGAATAATAAATAAGTTCTAAAATGTAATTGCCCGGTCTGTGGTGACTGTTACTATATTTCTATACCTGTGTAGAATAAAGCCCTGCTCTACCTCAGTCCCAGTCTAGGATGCTGAACTGGTAGACAAAGAGCTGCTGCTCTCATATGGGAAAATGAGGATGAATTGAGTTGTGAGCATGGGCTGACTGACCTACAACTGCCGTACCTGCGTACATCAATTTCTTGTTATGTCACCTGTTACTTATAAAAGTGCCTCATGTTCATTTTAGTACAACTAAAGCATCCATGAAAACATAAAAGTCTGTGACATACATTTTATTTTAAGAGAATAACATATCATCCCTGCCTATGTGACAGTATCTCTATTTTCTTAGTCTTATGTAAAAATAATTTATTTTGTTTTCATTAACCCATCCTTAGTTCATAACTATATACTCCGAAATTATGAATACAAAGCAAAACAAAAGCTTTAAAATTTAGTGACTTCATATAGGTTTCAGAGACATAAGGGAACTGAGGTGTGAGTGACTATTCAATAACTTCTAACTGACTACACGTGAACTGCAGCATTTAAATAATGTTTTCAGAAACAAGTAAGTTACATCCAAACAATCTATCAAACCATCCTTAAAAAACAGTTTAAAGGGTTCTACAATTAGTCCATTGATTTTTAGGAATCAGAAAGGAAATTAAGATGGTCATAAAGATGTAAAAATTAGTTAATTTCTAATATTCTTATGAATTTCTAAGTTTCTTATACACTGAAATCTCTCTCTCTTTCTTTCCAAATTGCACAGATACTGAAGCTTCTTCTGGGCCCCTATTTTGGATTAGTTCCTTGAGGGCATTTTAAGTAAAAAATCAAGTCACAGAAATGATATATATATTTCAAACACAGTAAGAAATGTTCTCTTTAGTGTCACATCGAATGCATGCATAACATAAATTTCTCTAATGCATAGAACCATTTTCAGAGGTGTTTTAATTTTATGCTTATAGTTTTCAGAAAAAAGACTGTCAGACAAGATGAAATTCATTTTTAAGAAAAATGTGACATTCAAGTGTTATGAAAGGCTCTATATCATGCAGTTTCTGGTATATAGAATCCATCGAGGCATCACACAGAGAGTTTGAAAATAGATACACCAAATAATCAAAATAATTTTTACAGATAAAAACACTAAAATGAAAGACACTATACCTAGGATTATTTTTAGTTGGCCTTTATTTATAACTGGTCATAACTTCATTTCTATAGGCAAACCTTAAAAAGCAAGATTTACACACATAAATTAAAAATACTAGGGCTGGAAACAATGTAATAAGTTGCCTAATTTTTAAACAAATTTTAGACAAAGTGCTAGAGTGATTGGAGGAAGGCCCTTATAGATTAAAAAGCTGTGTTCTGTGTATTGTAGTATCCTGAATTTCCATGCTCTCCTTCCACAGTAGGTCTTTAATATGCTTTGACTGGATTCTCAGCAATAGGTGGCTGCCCTTCCTGAGATCGTATTAGAAACCACAACAGTGCAATATTCCGAGCCAGTCTTGGCCTGTGGCCTCTAGGCCACATAGGTCCATGACATCACATTGGTTATATTTGGCAGGTACTTACAAAGTTTGAGTTTGGGACACAATGAGGCAAGAATACACACACAGGGAAAAGCTTATAATTTTCCCATTTTTGATCTCAGGCAGATATTATGGAAAATGTTGTTGCCATTAATTTACTTATAATAATGTGTATGAGAGTATTTCCCCTGCTCTACATATCTACACAAAAATAAGAAGAATGGAGAACTTTAGATTTATGTTAAGATTCTAAGTTGTTCTGACTCAGCTATTGACCTCAGCCAAATTCAGGGAGTTCTGCTTCTGCATTCATCGATACGGTGCGATGGATAACCAAATTTAAAACAGAAAAACTTGATGTCTTATTTCTAACTCTTCTATTTATTAATTATAAGGTCTGTGGCAATTACTCATCTGAAAATTTTTTCACATAAAACTACAGTGATAATAATAACAATTACAGTAAATTTCTACTCATCCTTCACAAATCAGTTCGGTTGTCACCGCTCTGTGTATCATAACTCCACCATCATTTACCCTCTATCCAGGCAAAGACAACCATCCCTGTGTGCTTTCATAGTAGCGCTTCCACATTGGTTCATAATTATTTGCTTGTTTCTCCCCTACTATACAGTGAAATTGTAGAAGAAAAAGGTCACTTTGTTCATTGCTGTATTCTGGTAATAGTACAGCATATGATACACGGTATGTACTCCACTAATGTTGACCAGTGAATGGATTAATGAATCCTCCTTCTCTTCACTCCATGTTTAATAAATGTTTACTTCATGCCTAGGGTATTCTAGATTTCATTTTATAATGTTAATTAACTAAATTGGTGAACTAACATTCATCAAGACTCAAATCATGCATGTCTCCAATTGTCTTACTAGTGCATCTTCAATATGGACAGAGAATGAGAGACACAATAGGTATGTCTTCTATAAATAAGTTATGATATGTCTCTATATTCCACAACTAATGTATGTATTGTGATTAAGTAGTAAATTGTTTCTCTTATTGAAGTTCTTATTTTCATTGGTCAATGTAATCACTTATATCTCATAACAATATATACATTTTTTCCCTACTTATCTTTTGATCATCATTTTTAAGTCAAGAGATCCATGGCGAAAAGGGAGGCCTACAGTATATAATAAGTTCTAAAGTATAACACTTCTTTTTTTTGCAGAGCTGTAGCACTTAGTGCTAGCAGCAAGTTGATGATAAGCACCGAATAGCAGCAGAAAGGATTTAAATAAAGTGTATGGAAAAAAAGTGTTGATACGTATCCTTTGAAAATTGTTCATTCCTTTGTGGGGCTTATCTTTTCTGTATCCATTGTAAATTAAGTTGTCTATAGAAAAAAATGTCAAAGCTGATGCTTTGAAATATTAAGAGCAGTAATCTCTGGAATGGTTTAGAATGATTTTTACTTTTATGCCTCACAATCTTCCTTAATCTATGATTTATTTTCATAATAAACAAGTATTACTTACCAACAAGATAAAACAACCATTAATTCTCTTTTACAAGAACAATTAAAACCTTTTGAGAATGATGCAGAAATGAAAATGAAAGATTAGGGGACCAGAACAGGGAAGTCAGAAACAGACATCCTCACTTATAAAATTTTCAAAATTTCTAAAAAGGTATTATTGAAAAGGTGATTTATCAAAATTAAGCTTGAAAAAATAGAAAGTCAGTTATAAAAATTTTCTTTTTGCCCTCATGACCACAACCCAAGCTCTGGAGTCATTAAGCCAATGAAATTTGTTACCTTTCAGGACAGATCAGAGTCTGAGCAGGGTTTTCCCGATTTGTGACCAGATAACTTTATCATTTTAGCAGAGTTTGGCTCTGCGGTTTCTCCTCTTCACAGTCATTACTCCTCACCATCTGCAAGCTTTCATCCAGCTGATCCTAAATATACTAAACAACTTCCTTCTCCTTAATTGCTGCCCAGTGTTCTTCCCTTTTAAATTGTAGATTGGGCCCACTTCCTTGATTTAATACCACTAATTTTCTAAACCTACTATTTAATTCTTGAATCATCACATTCAGCAAACTCTTGCATTTCTGTAAATATATTTACTTCAATTTTATATTTATCAGCCTTTGACTCACTGAAGAGGTTGGCCTTGAAGTCAGACTGAATCCTAGTTTTACTACTTATCTGAAGACTGACCATACGTAGAGTGGAGCATTATGCAAATATCAAAGTCCTTTAAAAATGTTAATAAGAGTTGGTGTGGGAATAGGTAAGCATGTTGCAAAGCTATATAAGGCAGTAGGCTATCAGTATATGACATTTGCTATTTTGTTTAAGGACAGACTTATTCCCAGATACGTGCTAGATATTGCCACCTGTTGTTTGTTTAAAACCAAACTAAATTTCATTCCGATTTCTTGATCTTACTCTTTTGTCATTAGACTAAAAAAGTTAGTGACATCCAGAGTCACTTGCCCTTTCCCAGTCAGGTGAAAACAGTTTTTGCTTCTTGTTCTAGAATGGGTCTTCCATGATCAAATTTATGACCTTTGGACCTCATGCTTCGTTGAGATGGCTTGTGGTTTCGAATCCTTCTTGACTTCAAAGAGTTCCCCTTACACGTTATATTTTCATATCATTTTCCATCTCAAAAAACTCAGAAGGCTATCCTTAGCATTTAATTGGACTCTGAGACCAAATTATTTGGTCATGTGAACCCATCCTCCTGCACACCGAACATCTGCTTTCTTCCCGTTGCAGCCTCAAGCCTCTGCGCCGGCTCTGAGACCCTCCTGCCCCACCGTAGCCTTGCTGACTGACGCACTTTCCTACGCTCCAGACTTTTCCCCATGTCCTGTCCTTATCCCAAGCCTGCCATTCCTCAAGTTAATATATTATCTATTTATGAAGACTCACTAGGGTATACTTGACCTTCCGTGATCTTCTCTTGCTCTGAACTGAAGCCCCCACTGCCAGCCCCACTTCAGGACCTTGTTTTAAACCATGTGCAGAGTCTCTCTCTTTCTTCTCCATCCCTACTCTCCTCTTCAAGGCAGGCCCCAACACATAAACATCGATCCCTTACCCACTGCCTCTGTCACACTAACTGTTCGGGAGAGAAGGTCAACCACTCTCCCGAATTCCCCATTTATGTAATGTATGGGGGGGGGGGTGAAATTTTAGAGTAACTCCAGCATTATTTTTTGACACAGGGAACTCAGAGTTTTTTGGACTCATTCAGAAATCGTAGAGTTGTTTGGTATCACAATTGGTACTAATTCCAATTGTTTTTAATTTATATCCACCAACTACATACTTTGTATTCATTATGGATGCATAATAAATATTTATTGATTAAATAATTTGCCAATATTAGGGCAAAGGAAATAGATATATGTAATATCTCTCAAATTATTAAACACATACATATATACCTCACCATGTTTGTCCTGAAACTACATTTGTGGTATAACTTACTTTATTTTGGTTCTTACAGCTTTCTCAGCATGCTAGGCCCAGTCTCACCCAGGGCCTCTGTCCATGCTAATGCTCTGCTTGTTGAACTCTTCCCCCCAAACCTTCTTTAGCTGATAGATGTCATTCTCCTGTGCAGCCTGCCATGACTCCTCTATTTAACATTTTATCTATTCTCCCCGACATTGACCACTATCCCCAGTTTTATTTCCCCATAAAATTAATACCACGCAAATACATTGCATTTATTTGCTTATTGTTTGTTACTCCTATCTGGAATGTAACTGCTAGGAGGATGAAGATTCTTTTGTCCAATTGTTTACTATTCCGTCTCCAATGCCTGGAACACAGTAGGAGTTTAGCACATGTACATTAAATGACACCATGGCAAAAGAGAATTCTAGGCCGTGTACATCACATACTTTTAAGCTTTATAAGCATCTCTTTGTTCCTTTAAATAGAAACTTAAATGGCATTTCCCATTGTAGAAACGTGGTCTCTGGATTTTAAAATTTTCCATTGTCATATTTGTTGGCCCACATATTAAATAAAAGATGACAAAATGTGGCAAGTGAATAAAAGTATAGAGATTCTGAACCCACTTAATTAAAAATAGAGCTTTCTGATTTTCTCTGTCTGTGTGTGTAAGTTAGAGTCGAACTTGATTCATTAAAAAGGCATTTTCTTGAGAAACCTTTGGAAGGTGTTTTAACTGAAAACTCAAACTCTAGCCAGTAGCGGTTTGTCCTATGACTTGCTGCGGTTAGTTTTTAAAGAGAACACATTTAAATTCCAAGTCAAGTACCTGTAAGCAAATCATTAATCTTTTAATTTTGACACAGACTTGGGGAGAGAGACAATTTGTCATGTGTAGAAACCTTATTCAGTCAATGATACAGTTTTATTACTAAATAGAAAACAGAATAAAGCAAGATGATCACTTTCTAAAGAAAAGGAAAAAATATTCAGCATATCTATGTTGTTTTTGAGCAACAATGTTAGATACAAGCACAATGACTACATATATTCTGATTTCTCATTAAATATAGCTGAGAAATAAATAAAAAGTTCCATAGTGAGCAGTAAAAGCAAGTTTAAATGACATCTAGGATGATTTTGTTTATGATACATACAAATGAAAAATAGGTGAGAAACAATAATCATTCCAATAACTGGGGTTCCATCTGCCTCGTGGGTCAGATGTTTTAGTTGTTATTTAAAATTTTTTAACATTTTAACATCATGCATAAATGTTCTTTTATAAAATAGTCATTTATCTTTAAAAGTATTTATTTCTTAAATCTATTTTAGTTGCAGAAAGAAATTATTTAATATAAGTAGAAGAATATTTTGTGCTCGATCCTGTTCTTCTTTTTAAGACTCTAGGGCTTTGAAAAGAATGCTTGCATTGTTCAGGAACTTTTTATTTAAGTCCTTGAAATTCTGTTCCCCTAGTGGTTTTGATGATTATGAAATTGATAAAAATTTCTGACTCACCTGCAAAAGGAGGCCAGCTTCCCCAAATGCCTTGATCTAAACTATTCTAAAAATACTTATATATTCTTATGATATACTTTAACCATTCAAATACAGAGATCTATTTCTAACCAGCATCATCTTATCACAGCTTAGTACCTTGGCTTATTATTGTTATGTGCAACCATTAATGTTGTCTAGTGTTGGAACATTAACATTACCCCCACGCTCATCAGCATCACTTCCAATCCTCCCTCTCCTCAGGCCCTGAACCCCTCAGGCTCATCTCAGGTAGTTTCTGTTCCTAAAGGATTCCCTATAAAAACCTTTTTAAGTAAAGAGACATATGAAATACACTATGTGAATTTTTGTGACTAGCTTCTTTTAATTACAGGAATACCTTGGTGATATTGCAGGTTTGGTTCCAGATGGCCACAGTCAAGTGAATATCACAATGAAGCCAGTCACATGAAGTTATTTCTTTCCCAGTGCACATAAAGATTATGTTTACATGATACTGTAGTCTATTAAGTAAGAGTAATATGTCTAAAAACATCCATATGTTAATTTAAAATACTTTATTGCTAAAAAATGCTAACCATCATCCACACCTTCAGCAAGTTGTCACCTTTTTGCTGGGGGAGGGTCTTGGCTCGATGGTGATGGCTCCTGGCTGGTCTGTGTGCTGGTAGCGGAGGGTTGGGGTGCAGTGCAGTTTCTTAAAATAAAACAATGAAGAAGTTTGCCATATGGGTTGACTCTTTCACAATCAATTATTCTGTAGCACACAAGGCTGTTTGATAGCATTTTACCCACAGAACTTCTTTCAAAATTGGAGTCAATCCTCACAAACCCTGCTGCTGTTTTATCAACTTAGTTTATGTAATATTATAAATCTTCCCTTGTAATTTCAACAATCTTTATAGCATCTTACCAGGAGGAGATATCTTCTCAAGAAATCACTTTCTTTGTTCATCCTTAAGAAGCAACTTCTCATCCATTAAAGTTTTATCATAAAATTGCAGCAGTTCAGTTACATCTTCATGCTCCATTTATAATTCTAGTTCTCTTACTTTTTCCAGTACGTTTGCTATTACTTCTTCCCCTAACGTCTTGAGCCCCTCAATGTCATCCATGAAAGCTGTAATCAACTTTTTTTAAACTCCTGTTCATGGTGATGTTTGACCTCTTCCTGTGAATCATGAGTGTTCTTAGTGGTATCTAGAATGGTGAATCTTTTCTAGATGGTTTTAAAGTTACTTTGCCCAGATCCATCACAGGAATGGAATTTCTGGGTCATATGGTCATTCTATGTTGAATATTCTGAGTACTCTCCAATCTGTTTTCAGAGGGACTGCACCATTTTACAATCACTCCAGCCAGATATGAGGGCACCAATTTCTGCACATCATCACCAACACCTGTTACTTTCTGATTTTCTATTATAGTCATTATAATAATACAATGTAAAATATGTTCATTATCCTGATTGTGGGGAAGGTTGCATGGGTATATATACTCCTAAACTTATCAAAATATACACCTTGGTTATACCTCAGTTAAGTTTTTGAAAAATAAAAGAGATATTAATACATTCAGTAAAACAAACAACAACAGAGAATTCCTTGCTGGCAGATCTATCTTATAAGAAATCTTTAAGGAGTTCTTATTATACACACTAATATAAAGAATCCTATTCTGAGTTACACACAATGATATAAAAAGCCAATCTCAAATATAAGTATACCAGGCAGCATAAATGTAGTATATTGCTTTTAAGTCATTTATTCTCCTAGATAACTATAAACACATTTGAAACTTACAGCAGAACCTCAAAATATATGAAGTAAAATGCAGAGTTGAAGAAAAATAAACACAATTCAAAAATAATAGTTGCAGACTATAACACCTCACTTTCAGCAATGGGCATAAAAACTAACAAAAAGACAAGAAAATGTAATGCTTGAACAATATTCTGACCCAATGGGCATTTATTCACAAAGTAATCTACCTGCTAACTGCAGAATACACATTCTTTTCAAGTTCACATGGAACAGTTCCAGAATAGAACATATAAAGTCTCAAACCACTTAAAATGATTGAAGTCACAAAAAAAATGTGTTCTTAAATAAACCACACTATAATAAAATTAGAAATTAATCATACAAGGAAATTGGGAATATTTTTAAATATTTGAAAGTTAAATAATGCACCACTAAACATAAAATGGGTCAAATATGAAATTGCACTGGAATTAAGAAAATACATTGAGATAAATGAAAATCAAAGCATAATATACCAAATCCATGGGATATAGATAAAAAGTGTTAAGAGGAAACACTATAGTTGTAAAAGCCTGTATTAAAGATAACTGATCTCACATCAATTGCTAAGTTTTCCACCTTAAAAAACTAGAGGAGAGAGAAGAGGGAATTTCAGGGGAGATTGGGAAGGGTTTACAGGAACAAATTTAAAGGACACATGGACAAAAACTAGGGGGAGGGTGGTAATGGGTGGGAAGTGGGGAGGGATGGGTGGGCGGGTTGGAATGGGAGTAAAAGGCAGAAAACTGTATTTGAACAGTGATTAATAAAAAAAAAACAAGCTAGACTAAAAGCAAATTTGTTAAAAGCAAGAAGTAAGGAAATAATAAAGCAAATATAAATGCCCTATAGATAGGAAAATATAAAAATTGAGCAAAACTAAAAGTCAGTTCTTGGAAAAGACCAACAAAGTTTATAGCCTTTAGCTTGACTCACCAAGATAGAGAACACTAAAAACTAAAGTCGCTAATAAAAGAGATCATTGATAGTGTCCTTAGAGAAATTTTGAAGAATGGAATAGAATACAATAAGCAATTGGATGCCAACAACTTACACAAATTTGATGAAGTGGAGAAATACCTAGGAAAACACAAACTACCAAAACTGATTCAAGAAAAAAAAAAAAAAGTGGAATAGATATATGTATAACAAAGAGATTGAAAAATTAATGAAAATTTTTCCATAAAAATAAGCTCAGGACAACCTTGCTTCAGTGCTGTTTAAGGAAAAAATAACACCAATCCTTCACTAACTGGTCTAAAAAATAGAGAAAAGAACAGTTTCCTACTCATTCCATGAGGTCGATATTACCCCAATACCAAAATCAAAGCCATCACTAGAAGGCTACAAACCAATGTCCATTATAAATATAGATGCAATAATCTTCAACAAAACACTAAGAATTTGAGTTCTGCAACATATTAAAATGATTTTACTCCACGACCAAGTTGGATTTATCCCAGAATGTAAGGTTATTTTCTCATAAATTTTCCAGCCAATACATCCTTCAGCTCAGGTTTAAATACGAATGCCATATTTTCTGTGTGAGTCCTGAAGTATATGTTACTTCACTTTTAAGGCAATTTATTTCATGCCATATGCCATAATGAAATCTCTTGCACTAAAGTCAGACAGGACAAGACATAAATCATGGATATTTCCTGGATTCCACACGGAAACTCAGAGATACCAGCAATGCTTCATTGGTTTGAATATTTTAGTTATCTCACAATAAGGAAGGTTGCTGACATTAAACAATTGTCTACACCTTCTCTTAGAATGAAAAATTATTTTTAAAGTGCCCCCAAATGGAAAGCATTGCCTCTTAAAGATGGCATTGTGAAAATGAAATGAGAACCATATTTCTATGCCAAAGTGAATAGCAACAAAGGCAAATGCCTGTGTGTGTCTGTAGGAGGAAGAAACGGAAGCTCACACATTGAGAGTTAACCTGTACCCCATCAAGACTCAGGCTTCGTGCCAGAAAAACCAGTTTCATCATTTGTGGCAGCTGTGCATCACACATATACCTGCATTGTTTCAAACTGGATTGTTTTGCAGCCTTCTTAGAAAAACTATTAGTATTTTAATAGAGAGACAATATCTGTTTTATCAATTCTGTATCCTAATTATACTCGCCTTTAATGAAGGGTACAGGCTGTGAATCTGTAAGTGCCAGATGCTGAAGTAATCCTGTATAATCTCAGGTACTGACCAGCGACTTCACTAAGAAACTGAAAACAGATTGGGGTGCAAATTGCAGGGCTTTATATCTAGATTTTTCTGCATAATTATCAAATATTCCACTCTTGAACTTCAAGGGACTTCTAGGAATGAAGAAATTGAAGCAATGACTCACTTCTTCAAAAATTTAGTTGCTTTGGAATACGTATACTGTAATTGTTAAAACAGAGGATGAAGAAAGAGCCTAAAAAGGGTTTTTTTGGTCTACGTGGCCATTGGTAGATGAACATTATCTTCTATCTTATACTGATATTTAGAAGAATAAGAGTAGTTTGGGTTTACGGTATATTTTGATTTGATGCAAGTGACTTTAATGCACTAAAAATGGAAACAAATAATGCTAAAAAGGTCAGAAAAATAAACATCCAACAAATATTTAGCAAAACCTAGCTTTTACAAGATGAAGAAGTATGGCATAATTCCTATCTTTGGAGAATTTAGAGAGTAATAAACATATGAATCATTGCCACTCCAAGGCAGTCCTGGAGTTAACACTTCATTGGTAGAATGGCCACCAATCTATCAGTCATTACCTCCTCCTTCCTCTCTGAATGCTCCACCTGAGACTTGTACATATCCATTTGTTTGTTGTCTAGGGATGATCGTAAACTACTTTAATTTTAAAAAAAAATGAAAACCAAAAAAACCAAATACCTATGAGTACCAACTACTTTAAAAATCATCAAAAAGTGTATAATAAAAATAAACTTAAATTTATTAATTGTAACATCTGTGATAAATTTGATGAAGTAATTTCAGTGAAATTGTGAGAGTAGATGTTAGATTTGTATTTTCAAAGCAGTATAGAGAACATGTAAACATGATTATTTCAGAAAGTTTGCCTAATAGAAATAAAACTAACATGATAACTGCAGTAAGTAAAGGAGACAGTGACAGACAACCCAGGCGGTCCAAACTGTAAAGAAGATAGCAATGTGCTACACAAAATAAGTCTTCGAGGAAGGGTTGATATGTTTGTTACTCTTGGCTGTTATATGAAATGCTTTAGGTTGCTCCATAGTGGAGAATCAGGTCAATAGATTCGTGCGCATATAAAAGCATACTGGAATCTATTCCAGTGTGAACTTGAGCAATTCAAACTATTCAGAAACAAATGTGGCATTGTATAAGGAATTTTGGCTTTAGAAGGGAATGACATGGGCCCAGGATCATCCCCTGTAATTTTGGGTAGGTAATGCAAACTTCTTGGACCTCAGATTTATCATTTGTTAAATTAGGGTGGCTTTTAAAAAGTTTTAATTGTAATGTAAAATGTCAGCAAACTGACTGGCCCATAGTGGGCAATTGATAAATATAGGCAGCTTATACTTTGCTCTTGCAGGGTAGAGAGATCTTCACTGAGAGGGACTGAGTTGAGATAAGTTGTCATGGATATTGGAGAAAAGGTTAAGATGGATGACTTAAATATGTGCTTGACATTTTAACATTTTAGGATCCCTTAATCAAGTGCCTGGGTTACCTAAGGTTCTCTCACTGGCAAAAGATAGTAAGAGATGAGATTAGGGCTGAGAAATATTGATTCTGAATGCATGCTCCTTTCAAGTCATGTCTATGTTGTACAAAAAGATATTCACAGCAAATGTGGATTCATTCAAAAATATCATAATATTACTTATTAGAAAAGTAATGTCAGCTTAATAGAAAGGATATTTTTGTTGAACTCAAACAGCTTCTTTTCTCTTCTTTGAGCACAATTTTCAGAAATTCAAATGGCAAAACATCACCGATTACATATTATTATTATTTTTATTTTTATTTAAAAAAATTTAATGTATTTTTCTATTGCCTTTTAGTTCCCTTACACACTCCTCCCCACAACAATAACCATATTGTTGTCCATGTCCACGATTCCTTTTTTCTTTTTGCTCAATCCCTTTACCCCATGACCTACTCTCTCCTTTCCCCGACTTAGCTGTCTGTCAGCCTGTTCTCTATCTATGAGTGTGTTTCTATTTTGCTTGTTAGTTCAGTTTGTTCATTAGATTGTACATCTGAGTGAAATCATATGGTATTTGTCTTTCTCTGACTGGCTTATTTCACTTCTCATGTTCTCCAGTGCATACTGTCACAAAAGGTAAAATTTTCTTTTTTACAGCTGAGTAGTACTGCATTTTGTAAATGTCCCATAGTTGTTTTATCCACTCATCTGCTGATGGACACTTGGGCTGCTTCCATATCTTGGCAATTGTAAATAATGCTGCAATGAACATAGGGGTGCTTATGTTATTTCAAATTAGTGTTTTGGGTTCCTTTGGATATAGTCCTAGAAGTGGGATTGTTGGATCAAAGGCAGGTATATTTTTAATTTTTTAAGGTAACTCTATACTGCTTTCCTCAGTGGCTACACCAATGTGCATTCCCATCAGCAGTGCATGAGGGTTTCCATTTCTCCTCATCTTGGCCAGTACTTATTGTCTGTTGATTAATTGATGATGGCCATTCTAACAGGTGTAAGATGATATCTCATTGTGATTTTAATTTGAATTTCTCTGAGTAGTGGTGTTGAGCATCTTTTCATATGTCTGTTGGCCATCTGTATGTCCTCTTCAGAAAAATGTCTATTCAGGTGTTTTGCCCATTTTTTAATTGAGTTGTTTAGTTTTTGGTGTTGAGTTTTGGAAATTAACCCCTTATCAGATGTAAGGGCAGATATGTTCTCTCATTCTGTGGGTTGTCTTTTTATTTTGTTGATGTTTTTATTTGCTGTGCAACAACTTTTTAGTTTGTTGTATTCCCATTTCTTATTTTTCCTTTTGATTCCTTTGCCTTGGAAGATATATATGCTATAAAATATTGCTACAAGCAGTGTCCAAGATTTTGTTGCCTATGTTTTATTCTTGGATTTTTATGGTTTGGGATCTAAGATTTTAGTCTTTAATTCATTTTGAATTTATTCTTGTGTGCAGTGTAAGAAGGTGGCCTAGTTTCATTTTTTCTGCATATATCTGTCCAGTTTTCCCAATACCATTTTTTGAATAAACTATCATTAGTCCATTGTATGTGCCTGCTTCCTCTGTCAAACATCAGTTGACTAAAAGTGAGGCTCTCTATTTTCCATTGATCTACGTATTTGTTTATATGTGAGTACCATGCTGTTTTTATTACTATGGGCTTATAGTATAGTTTCACATTAAGTGTGTGATTTCTCCAGCTTTGTTCATCTTTCTCATGATCCCTGTTGCTATGTGGGGCATTCTGTGGCTCCGTATAAATTTTTGAAATATTTGTTCTAGTTCTGTGAAATACATCATTGGAATCTTGATTGGAATTACACTGCCTCTGTAAATTGCTTTGGGAAGTATGGACATTTTAATGATGTCAGTTCTTTCTATCCATGAACACCGTATGTGCTTCCACTTATTTGTATTTTCTTCCATTTCTTTCATCAGCATCTTTTAATTTTCTGAGTATAGGTCTTTTATATCCTTGGTTAGGCTTTTTCCTAGGTATTTCATTCTTTTTGAAGCAATTTTTGAATGGGACTGCTTTTTTAAATTTCCCTTTCTATTAGTTCATTGTTGGCATATAAAAATGCTACTGATTTCTGGATATTAATTTTGTATCCTACTTTATTTAATTCATTTATCAGTTCTAGTAGTTTCTTGGTGGAATTGTTGGATCTCTATGTACAGTATCATGTCATTTGCAAATAAAGATAGTTTTACTTCTTCCTTTCCAATTCTGATGCCTTTTACTTTTTCTTCTTGTATGATTGCTATGGCTAGGACTTCCAGTACTATGTTGAATAAGAAAGATGAAAGCAGACATCCCTGTTTTGTTCCCAGTCTTTTTTTTTATTTTATTTATTTTTTTTTTAGAGAGGGAATGGAGGGAGAGAGAGGGAGAGAAACATCAATGTGTGGTTGCTGGGGGCCATGGTCTGCAACCCAGGCATGTGTCCTGCCTGGGAATCGAACCTGCGACACTTTGGTTTGCAGCCCGAACTCAATCCACTGAGCTATGCCAGCCAGGGTTGTTCCCAGTCTTAAGGGGAATGCCTGTAGTTTTTGCCCATTGAGTATGATGGTGGCTGTGGTTTTGTCATACATGACCTTTATTATCTTTAGGTGTATTCCCTCTATTCCCATTTTGCTGAGAGGTTTTTTTAATCATAAATGAGTGCTGGAGTTTATCAAATGGTTTTGCTGCATCTATTGATTTGATCATATGGTTTTTATCCTCATTTTGTGTAAGTAGTGAATCACATTTATTGATTTGCGAATGTTGTACCAATCTTACATTCCTGAATAAATCCTCCTTGATCATGGTATATGATCTTTTTGATGCATTGCTGTTTTTGGTTTGCTAATATTTTGTTGAGGGTTTTAGTGTTGACTTTCATCATGGATATTGGCCTACATTTTTTGTAGTGTTTTTATCTGCTTTTTGGAATTAGGATAATACTGGCTTTGTAAAATGAACTTGGGAGCCTTTCCCCCTCCTGAAGTTTTTGCAATACTTTGAGAAGGAGAGGTCTTAGTTCTTCTCAAAGACAAGCCAGTTGCAGTCACCAAGATATAAAGGATTGCACGGAAATGTCATTCACTGGACAACTTAGATGAAAAGGTCAAATTCCAAGAAACATACAATCTTCCAAAACTAAATCAGGAAGGATCAGAGAATCTGAATAGACTGATTATATCTAGTGAAATTGAAGCAGCAATCAAAAACCTGCCAACAAACCAAAGCCCTGGACTTGATGGCTTCACAGGTGAATTTTACCAATTATTGATTATTTTTAAATGCATATTTTAAAATTCATATTTCCTTTCTTGAAAAATGGGAGTCATTGAATGTTATATAATTATGTTCAAACTTTATTGGATTCTCTAAGTATCTGAGCCATTCATTAATTTGAATAATATAGATTTTTTAATAATTACAAATGTGGGACAAAAAGCATTTTTAAAGAAGCAGGATTGAAAGTTGCCTGTTTATACCCATCTTTCTCCTACTGTATGTATATATACATTAGTATTAAATTTATTTTTAAGGTTTCATGCAGTTTTCCAGATTTTACCAGTCAGAAAGCTGGATGGTTATGATAATCTTTAGGTATTTGATGATCTCTAGGTCCTTATGTTATTGAGCACAATAAGATACCTTTATCCCCAGGATGGCTTTGAAGCATATTCTACTGTTTGGGAATTTTTAAAATCTTATTTGAAAAGTAGATTTAGAGCTTTTACCTCGTAAACCCAAATATGAGATCACATTTAATGTTCAGGGAAAGATTTAATAAATGCAAATACCTCACAGCAGTGAACCATTCTAAAAGTGCAGTGCTTAGCTGTGTTTGAATCCCTCTGCAGGAGCAGCTTTTAGTTTGGGGGCTTTGATTCTTCCCCTTCAACCCTAGAACCTACAGCCTACAACCGTTATCTATTCACGGAGTCTAGTTTCTGGCTACTAGTAGGGGATGAATGCGATTACATAGGAAATAATACAGACTGAAAAAAGAGGAGGGCTAGGACAATGAATCACCAACATTCAGATATTTGGTAAAGGGGGAGATAGTTATGAAATGGCCAAAGGAGGCAAAGGCAACAGGAAGAGATTTTTAGTAAAGAAAAAGTGAGAGGGTGAGCAGGTCTGTCAAATGCTCATAAAAAAGTCACATTAGGTCAGAACTGAAATATATATATTATATATAATTATATAAGTATATGTAATACAATGTATAATTGTGTGTGTATATATATATTTATATATATAATTATATTTTATATATATATAATATTTTAAAGTGAAGGGAATGTGGAATGATTTTTTTGATGTTAGGGATTGGAAGCTGATGTGGAATTAGGAGTGGAGCCTGGAAAACAGCTAAGGAAGTTTAAGGATTCTGCTAAGTAAATAATTAATGTGAATATTTGGGCTGTAAAATCTGGTAGAAAGAAGATTAGAAAGAAGATGTTGACTTAAAGAGAGTTTTTGTTTTATTTTGTTTTAGAGGTGACAATGGATAAAATGAGACCACATTTAAATACGAATGGAAAGTGTTCAATATAAAGACAAGGTTGGTGGTTGGGCAAAGGAAGTCTATAATTCATGAAGCAAGATTCCTAAGAAGGTGGCAATTGAAGAAATATTGATTTCACTCTAAAAATGTAGTTACTGAGAAATGGAGGCAGGGGGAGGCTTTTCCTCATTAAAAAAGACAGAGGAGAAGATTGGTGCAGATATGTGCGAACTTGGAGGTGGGCAGTAAGGAGTGGAAGAAGAAGCCAATTCAATGTCCTTGTTTTCTCAATGAGTTATGAAGTGGGGACAATACATTGAAACTGACATAGTGCAGGAGAGTAGAAGAAAGTATGAAGTTTTGAAGAGAGTAACAGAGAAATTGATAGACAAGGACTGTGAAAGATTCAGACATCTAGAAAAAGCCGGCAAAGTGGCTGGCAGCTTTGAGGAGTCACTTGTGGTTGGTGACCATAAATTTATAATGAAAACAATCTGCCCCATTGTGATTTCCCCACCAAGTCTCAATCTGGGATTGTGAGATGAGGCTGCAGGTGTAGGACACAGGCATCAGAGAGTTATGGGTGTTTGCAAGAGAGTGGCAGTGGTGATGGACCGTGGGGTGCATGATAAATAAGGAAGAAAATAAAGCCAGGAACAGGCTACATGACTCAATGTAACCGAGAGCTAATATAAATTCAAGACATTAATGAATTTCAGTAATTTTTTTTACGTAAAGCATTGGAAGCTCCTTCTGTGAGAGAAATAGGAGAGTTGTTGATTTCAGGAGTGGGGTCAGGATGTGACAACTTTTGAGTGAAGTGGAGTGGATAAGAGTGTCATTAAAAACAAATAGGCTGAATTGTTGACAGTAAAAACCTTCGGAAAATTCAAGTCTCTCACCATAGTGGAAGAGGATGGCAACGGTGCTAAGGTAGAGAGTTGCTTATTGTGAGCCAGATGTATTGCAGGTATGATGTTTTCCTCTCACAGCAGCATTTGCAGGGGGTTATTTGTGCCTCACATTTACAGAGAAGGAAGCTAAAGCTCAGAGAGTTTAGGTACTTTCCCTGAAGTCACCCAGCAAGCAAGTGCTACTTTTGAGGTTCAAACTTAGTTGTATTGAACAGAATTTAATCTCAAATCAGTCTAACTGCTGGGCCTTGGTTTCCTCATCTGTAAATTAGGACAGTATTAACACCTATCTCACAGGGTGAACTAAATATGTAAATTATTGGGAACTCTAAGAAGCATATTAAATGGTGAATGCATGTTAGCACAAATATTAGCTGCTTCTATGCATTTATTATTTGTACTTGGTTGTATAGATACAGACTAATAATCTCATTTCAGAAATATAAAACACAGCATACTCTCTACAGAAACTTATTTTTTAAAATAAAAGTTACATATATGTAAGGTGTGTGGCATGATGTTTTAATATACATATACACTGTTAAATGATTAGTACAATCAAGCTAGTCAACATATCCATCGCCTCACCAAATTGCCATTTGTGTGCGTGTGTGTGTGTCTTTTTAAGAACATTTAAGATCTGCTCTCTGTATTTGCAACAGCATGGATGGACCTGGAAGAGACTGTGCTAAATGAAATAAGCCTGTCACAGAAAGACAAGCTTCATACTGCATCATCTTGCTTATATGTGGAATCTAAAAGACCTAAACTTATAAAAGCACTGAGTTGAATGGTGATTGCCAAGGGCTGGAAGATGGAGGAAATGGGTAGATACTAGTCTAGGGGCACAAAGTTTCTGTTACACAGGATGAACTCTGAAGATCTAATTACAGCAATATGAGTAGAGTTAAGCATACTGCATTGTATACTTGAGATTCCTTATTTCTGATAATTAGGAAGGTGGTCCTAAAACCATAGCTAAGTCAAGATAAAGGCCACATAACACTTTCTACACAGATTTATTTTAAAAAATATTGGAAAGAACCATATATTCAATCAATAAATAATAAGAAGTAATTTGATGATACTATTATGATGGAAGATCCTTACCACATAAAAAAGTCTGAAATTTCAGATCTTCCTTATAAATAAAAATAACTCAGCCATCTGTGCTAAGAAAAAAATTGACCGTCATTAATGGCATCCTTGCATCTACTACATTTATGAGTGTGAAGGTATTCGGACAAGAGCAAAAATGGGTAGGCCTGACTGACAATGATTAAGGAAAGTTCTGGCAAAATAGAGTATGATGGAGTATAACCACAGTGAATCCCTATGCCTGAGCAGACTTTCCTGTAGCCGATGAAGGCGACATGCATTTTGACATGGAGGAGAGCTGAACGCCTTTGAGGAGAAATGGAACGTACTTCACATGACTCTGTCAACCGTCTGTGCCAAATGCATGATTAGTGTGGGCTAGACTAGGAGCACACAATGACTAGGTTGACCTTGATAAAAGTAAATAATGTTGAATGGAACAAGTATTTTCTGCTAATGTGAACCCACCGCTTGAAATTTAATTAGCTATTTTTCTCTGGATGTCACACAATTGTTTTGAACCATAGAGTCTTTCTACATGTTTCTGATGCAGCTTCTATGAGCCCATAGGTAGCGGGGAGCTGAGGTCATGCTAAGAGAGGTATGTGTGTCCCATTTAATCTTGTGTGATGCATGTTATTTTATTACTGTTTCATCCACTTGGCTGTAGGCCTGTGATACAGCAGCTTTCCCTTCCTGTGTCAGATATGTCCTGCCTTTTGTTATACCTGACAGGCTGGATGTCATGAAGTCAGAATGCTCAGTGTTCTAGGGGATGGAAAAATATGATAAAATTCCTACTTTCCCTGGATAATTGTCTAAAACTTCCTCAGCAGCTGAGAACTGAAACCTGAATAGGGAGGGTGGTACCCAGAAGTGGAGCCGCCTCTCCTTCCCTGCCTCCACATCCTCTTCTACTCGCAGATGGAAAGTGAACTAGTAACCAGAAGGGATGGAGGGGTGGGGCATTGCTCAGAAGCAGAGCTGGCCAGGGCTGTCCCCTCGGACCCTCTTACACATTGTTTGCGGTTGTGTCTTCAAAAAGCCACACAGATAAGTCACATGGGTTAAGGAGGCATACACCAGGGGAAAACAAAAACAAAACAGACAAATAAACAACAATTTCTCCTAGGAGAGCCACTCTGGCTTTGCCTTTATTATAAGACTTAGATCAATGCATAATGATACTTTTTTTATGAGACATTTATTACAAGTGGCCTTATGTAAGTGGAATCTCACTAAAAATATCACAGAAATTGTCATGAAGGGAGGTGACAATTTATGAACTGGTTGTGGAAGAAATATAAAATACCACAGTTTCTTAGGAAGTTTTTGAGAGTGGTGAGGAAAACACAAAATCATTATTACTGAGCTAGATTGGTTTGGAGATGTTTAAAGGTATCTTTCTAAAATGAACATAAATTATAACAATGGGGCATTTAATCAATGGAATCCAAAATTCAATTTTAGGTAAAGGAAATGAAATGTTGAAAAAAGAGAAAGGGAGGTGGATTGTGTGCGTGTGTTAGTGTGTGTGTGCCGAGGGGTCAAAATGGGCACTGCATTATTTGTTGTTATTATTTCCCTGTCACTGTCCTTTCTCAAAAGCTGACACTATATTCTACAGGACCTAGTCTGTGGTTGATAAGGAAGTTATTTAAGATGAGCAAGCATTGTAAGCAGTGTTTTTGAGTTAGAGATTAAGTCATCAATCAAGAAGCCCTTCTTCAATGTTGCCTAAATTCCCAATTTCATCAAAGTATTTTTGATTTTAAATGCCTACTCATTTACTGTTTTCTGCAAAGGGCATGAGTTATAACAATTGTTAACATTTAAAAAATGCTTACTTTATAGCTAGCCATGTTTTTTAAAAACTTCACATGCATTCACTCCTTTTATTCTCTTAATGTCCCTGTGATTTAGACACTATCGTTACATCCATGTGAAAGATGTAGAATGTGATGTTTAGAAATGCTGACTTACTTGTTTGAGGCTTCATAGAAACTCAGGCAGGTGCTTCTAAAACCTTTGTCTAGAATATATTCCTCTGAATATAATGGATAGTAGAAGGTTTCCCTCCCCACTACCCCTTGTATTAAGCAGATCTTTCCCTTCATTACTGTTGGGTCATGGTTGGCAACTGAGTCAACCTCTTGACTCCATAGGAAAGATTCACATTTGAGTTGGCGCTTTCCTCTTGCTCTTTCCAACAGCAGCTGCGGAGGGCTCTAATAGACAGTCTTTCCTCTAAAAGACTTCTGTTTTTACAATCAAAGAAAAGAAATGGGGAGCTTTCTCCTCTCATTTCCACCAAGCACTGAGCATGGGAAGAATTCCTTTTCTTGTCTGTGAAAAGGCTTCTTCCCCCACAGGACTAATTAGCCTATTATTTTTACGCTGGCCTTGTGCCTTGGCTTTTTCAAGGGCTCTCAGAGTCATCGCGGGTCTTTGGGTGCAGTAACTCCCACTGATTTTGCTTTTGTCTGGCAGCAAATGTTCTGGAACATTTCAGTGTGTCCTTACACTGTGTCTCTTCCCCAGCTATGGCATGCTAACCATTACCACAATCAGCCATTCTTTCCATGACTACATTTTAGCAGCCACAGCAATACTCATCTCACATGTGCTGACAGTTGTATCAGTTCCTTATATTTGGTCAGCGATCATTAGGGATCCCCTGTCATGTTTGCACTCAACACAAAACTCCTAAGGAGGCTGATGTGAACAGTGGAGGCATCCGGTGGTGTATGATTTACAGAATCATTTGATGTTTCTTTTGACAGATGAGTTTGGTGCAGCAAATCTGCTCCAGCTTCACTGGATTATCCTGCCACCATCCTTATTATTGACTCTCACAGCTCCATGTAATTCATAGGCTTGGTAATAGTTCCTGGTACCTAGGGAAAGAGTGAATTTTGTGTTTGTCATACTCTATTTAAACTTAAATACAGTAAGTCAATCATATAAATTAAAATATGCCTATGCTTATAACTAAAATTGTCACTTACATTCAGAATCTGAATGTTCCATACCTCAGTCCTAATTAAAATAAAAAATTTTAAATGAAAATTTTAAAAGCCATAGACTTCACAAAATCTAGAGAAGGCTTTGTCTGTATATCTTTTTGCATATATGTATACACACATATAAACACAGAGCCATGCATATGTCTTTTCTTGTGCATATGCACAAATGTGTGAACACTTATTACATGCATTTGCTAGCATATAAATTATATGTTCTTCCTCTTTGTCTCTTTGTCTTCTCATTTGGGGATGAAAGCTCAATATTTCCAGATCTTTAAGCAAATTATCAACTGAGTTTTCATTTTCATTATTCAGTTGTTGGGCTTTTAACAGATACTGTCAGCCAACGCAAAATATAGATGAATTGGAATAGCTTTATAATTAAATAAATTGCAATGCATGTAATCTATACAATAAGTCATGTTTTCCAGTCTGTGGTGCCCTTTCAATTCCCTGCATGATATTTCTGTCTAAAAGGCACTAATAGAGACATTCTGATCTTGAAAGGAAAAGTGAGGAAAATCAACATCTAAAACTCAGAAAAGTCCTGGGTAGTAAAAGGTCTTTGTTCTGTGGAGTGTTCTCCCACAGAGAAACAGAATTTTCTTTTAGCTTTTACATTTGACTCCCAGGCTCTGAAATATAATAATCAAAGCTTGTTGCTACCTTATGTTGAATCTCCTGTACATGAAATCTTTTTATTCAGGAAGAAATGGAATTCTTGCCCCCAAATAATTTGATGAAAGCTTGAACATTTGCCAGTTAAAAATATCTTTTTTATTATGATGTTGCAAAAAAAAACTCCCAGTAGGCCACTGGGATAATTAGAGAAGACTGGAAGATATTTAATGAGTTTTCCAGGGTGCATGTGAGAAGGCATCGTACATTATCAGGTGTTCCTGATAATTTTATCTTTTTCTCTCTAGATGTCATGGTATCCTGTTGTTAGTTAGAATGCTTGAATTAGAGACTCAAGGTAATACTGAAACCTAAAAATGTCTAACTTTTTTCAGACATTTTTGTAAGAAGGTATGAGCCTTCATTCTCTGTCAGCTGCTGTGGCCCTTACATCCTTCCTCATGGGCAGATTAGTATGAACCAGTAATGGCTCTGCTCAAGGGAAGATGTGTTTTGCCTTTTCAGGGATTGAAAATAGCATTGCCTTGTGGTTTAATGAAAAGAGACATAACTTATGTCCTTGGATATTGTTTTGTATTCATTAGATACCTTAATGATTTATTCTGGTTTCTGTGCGGACAGGGCAGGAGTTTCAAGCTCGATCTCTTAGGCTAGATTCCCCTAATGTAGATCTCTCCACAACTCAAACAGAGCTAAAAAAATGATACTATCCAGCCAAAGCTTTGACATAAAATCTGTCCAATGAACTCTGAGGGAAGATGCTGAACT
Organism: Phyllostomus discolor; assembly: GCF_004126475.2. Classification (NCBI taxonomy): domain Eukaryota; kingdom Metazoa; phylum Chordata; class Mammalia; order Chiroptera; family Phyllostomidae; genus Phyllostomus; species Phyllostomus discolor. Next base: position 24,937,772 of record NC_040912.2, on the reverse strand, counting down.
AGAAGCAAAAGCAGTAGGAAAGTGAATAGAAGATATTGGTGTTCTCTGCCCTATTACTGATAGGGTAAAGGAAAGGGATAAGAAGGCTTAATTTTTAATTCTTAGAATAAATAAAAGATGCTACAAAACCAAAAGCACTACAAGTAAAGAAGCAGTCTGTCCTGGAATCTAAACTGTAGAGGACTTTAAACGTTTGAGTAGGATTTCAGCGTAGGAGCGATCAGAACAGAATGAAAACAGCTGAACCGGGAGTGAGATGAGAAGTGGATACGCACTGCTGTGATCAGCTCCCTGTAGCTCGTGCGAGGGCCACCTGCCTCCGAAACAGCAGTCCCGGGTAACAGCGTCCATGTCCGCAAGCTGCGAAAGCTTCAGCAAGTGTTGGAGTAAAGTGAGCAATGCTCTCAGGCAGGTGGTGCCTCCAGAAGCAGGATGCTTCAGACCAAGGGCCAGCAAACTATGGACCACAAGCCAAATCTGTCAAGTTATTTGTGTAAATAAAGTTTTATTGGGACTCAGCTTCACTCTTTCCTTCAAATAGTCAAACTCATAAAAGTAGATGGTAGAATATTGGTTGGAATATATATATATATATATATATATGTAAATGAAGACAATTTGAAGAGGCTACATACGGTATAATTCTAATCATATGACATTTGGAAAAGGCAAAACTTTGCAGGTGATAAAAAATCAGTAGTTTCCAGGGATGGGGGGGGGTCAAATGAATAGATGGGCAGAGCACAAAGGATTTTTAGGCCAGTGAGACTGTTCTCTATGATAGACCCTGGATGGTGGATACATGCAATGATGCATCTCTCCAAGCCCATACAATGTACAACACCAAGAGTGAATCCTACTGTAATAGGCTTTGGGTGATAACAATGTATCAAGGTAGGTTCATCTTTTGTATCAAATGTCCCTTTCTAATGGGGAATGTTGATGGTGGGGGAGACGGCATATGTAGAAACAATCTATAGTTTTTGTTCAGTTTTCCTGTTAATATAAAAGTTCTCTAACAATTTAAAACCATTAAAACTTTTAAAAAGAAACAAGCTACAAAAAATAATGCTGACAGGTATAAATAATTTAAAACTTGGGCTATAAAAAAAAGTAGAGCTCCTTATCATTGCTAAGACCACGGCCACGACCCCGTGGAAGGTGCAGAAGCAGATATAAGGCAGTGGGAGAGGCAAAGTAAGATTCCACTAAAAGCTCTTCTTTACACCTGGGTTTCTCCACCTCTACTGTTGACATTTGTAGCTGGATAATTATTTTATCAAATATGTGTCTAGGTGTTGATAAATATCCCCTGGAGAGCAAAATTGCTCCCTGACAAAAACAACTGTGTAGACCTTGCATTTTTAAATAGCCTTATTGAGATACAATTTACACAGCATAAAAGTGACTCATTTAAAATGATAGAATTTGATGTATTTTATTTGTATTTACAGAGTTGTGTGCCCACACCACGATCTAGGTATAGAACATTTTCGTTGCCCCCAAGTAAACCGGGAACCCCCACTGACAATCCCTTCCCCATCCTCCCCAGCTCTAGAAAGCCACCCACCTACTTTCCACAGACCTGCTTCCCGTAGACCTGCTTCCCGTGGAGTTGCCCGGTCTGAACATCTTTGAGACGGAAGTCCAACCCTAAAAGAGACAACCATGGCCTTCAGTGTTGAGGCCTGTTGCATATTTGGGGGAAGAAGATATTGGCAGAAAGTAATCCTATTAGAAGATCAATGCAGAAAGAAAGCCTACCATTTGAAATAAGCCTGAAAAAGCTTCAAAGTTTTCCAAGATCACAAAATGGCCACATAAAAAGCCAGCTCCGCTCCTTAGCTTTTGTGTATGTAACACATTTAAATTCATCTTCCACTTCCGGAGTGGAAAAGCCATTATTTTACTTCTGTATTCTCTCCTTTATTCTTTCTTCTCCTTTCAACAAACTACTAAACCAGAAAAAATATTATTTTTTGTACTTCCTTCTAATTTCTACCCAGTCCTCCTCTTTGAGACTTATAGCAGGGTCTACATGACATACAAAGGGTTTTCTTTCTTTCCTTTCAAAGAGCAAGTTATGGTGTGAGTTCTCCAGGCCGAATTTTTGATATATTTAAAGGAAGAGGAATATATTTAGAAGCCTTTAGCTCTAGTTAATGGCCTGGTTTGCACGCCTATTTTGTCTAGAGCTTGCTTCTCTTTTGAGGGTCAGAGGCTAATTATTAATTGCTTTTTTGCTCTTTGTAACAAATCTTAATCCCCTCCCACGGCTCTCTTCACCCCTGCCTTGTGCTGCTTCAGCAGATGAATACTTTGGGTTAATTAACCTGACTATCTGAACTCAGACGCTAAAAAAGAAAAGTGCATTTGTTTTCCACTCTCTCACCACCTCCCTTAGAAAAAGTAAGGACTAGTCTGTAAGCTCTTTCATCTCGCTTGTGTCCTGCTTGAACACTGTATCCAGAAACATACGCTCATAACCTAAACAATTTGGTCCCCACCTATAAGAGATTTTCCAACCGTCCTGTGACAAGAGAAAGGCTTCAAGCAGAAAGACACAGGTGCTTGAAGTAGGAAGCCACCACCATGTACAGACAGCATAGCTCCTGCAGCCACAGGTAATTCCAGGTGGGTTGACAAGATGTAGGCTGGGCACCACAGCATAGGCTACAGCATATACTACTTCAGTGACACAGTTTGCTATTTGTTCCAAACAGAGAAATAAGGAAAGTTCCAGACTATCCAAAACAACAACAACAAACAACAAACCCCAGCATGCACTTGGAAACATGTACAACATTTTTGTAGCACAGTCAGTTGAGATTTATGCTAGTCTTTTTTTTTAAGATTTTTTTCTTTATTTTTTTTGTTGACACAGTTACAGATATCCCCTTTCTCCCCCTAACTTTGCCCCCCACCACCGAGCCCCGAACCCCCTTCCCTCTGGCCATCACCACACTGTTGTCTGTGTCCGTGAGTTATGCATATATGTGCTTTGGCTGAGCCCTGTACCTTCTTTACACCAGTCTTATACCAGCTTCTCGTAGATGTGCTGATTATGGGAACAAAATAGTGCATTCTAGTTCGGGATCCCTATCTCATCTTCCTGTACCCTGTGCCCTGCATCAGTGATTCACCAAGTGTCCTGGTCCTTTCAGGACTGTCGCTAGATTGTATCCTGTCTCTCTGATCTCCCAGAAACTACAACATGGATCCAAGCCCAGAAATTATTGTCCTGCTTGCCATGTGCTTGCTCAAGAAGATTTTCACTTTTTTTGGCTCCCAGGCAATAACCAGCTGTAAACAAAGTAGAGGGAGAGAGCGCACAGAACTTTTTAATAACCTGAGCTGATTAAATGTAACAAGAGATTGTCTGTTGGTCTGTCTGTCTCTCTCATCTATCTTCACATGTATCTAGACACATCTCTGTGCATGTATGCATTTACGGGTTCTGTGTAATGAAAGCATAATTTCTGTATCTGGCATTCATAAAGTATTTAGATATAGACTGGCTTATTTTTCTCCAGGCATCCTATACAAGTCGATTGCCCAAATTCTAAGCAGGAAAAAAAAAAAGCTTACCTTGGCTAATCTGAATTTCCCCTCATTAATTAAGGAATGGCGGGCAGTGAGCAGAGATGGAGGAAACAAATATCACTAAAGGCAAGTCAGTCAATTTGTTGGCCTTTTAGAAATTATAAATATTTATATACAAGCAAGTAACATATTCTAGAGTGTCCCTACTTTAGGTAAAAAAATACAATAAAGACCCAAAAGAGGCAGTTCTGCAAGCTGTGGGGTTTGCTGAAATGTGGCGCCAGCACAATGCCATGCTTTCTCAACAGCTGAAATCAATCAAGGAAGTGAAATGTGAAGTTTGACATTTTTAATAAATTACACTATTTACCTCAGTACAAGTACATAATTGAGGTAAATTAAATAGAGGGAAGGAACAACTGAGCTGTAGCTAAATCAAGTTTTAGGTGGTGTTCAAAGTTTTCTTTATGTTCAGAATTTTTTCATTTCTGGAATGATTAGAAGTTGGATTTTTTTTAGATAAGAAAGCCTGTCATTCATTTCCAGTTAATGAATTATGATATTCTGTCATTAATCTATATTCCCATGACAATAACAGATAGTGTATACTTTTAGATGAATAATGTTAACATTTACAAAAATAATTATGGTTGTAGACAGAATTGTCCTGACAAAAAAAGTTACTGAAAAATAGGCTGAAATCCTGAGAATAGAGAATGTAATATGCATTCTGATGTTAATGTTTTCCTAGAACTTTATTCAAGGTCCACTACTGACATTCTAGTCAAGTATATTAAGGAGGGATAAAAGTGAAATACATCTGAAAACATGATCACTTCTTTGTACAAAAGGTTTTTTCTTTTTTTACTTCATTGTGTGATTAAGAGATACTTTCAAGCCCACACAAAGTACAAATTGTAATGAAAGGAAAATATATGCAACTGAAAATGTTCTATGCACTATGTAATAATTTTCTTTTTTCTTCTTAGTTTTAGAAGTTACTAAAAAATCAAATTAAACAATAGAAAGGCAAAAAATAATGCAAAGATATTGACCACCAGCAGGCAAACATTTGTATTAGGGGAAATACAAGCAATAACAAGCAATGTGAAACAATGCTCGATTTCAGTTGTTTTTTTTTAAGTTAATTAAAATAACATTTTAAGATTATATAACTCCAAAAATATTTTGGAAAACATATAATCCAGATTAATAGAGTAAATGTCATGAAATTGGCACTTTCATGCTGATTACGATAATCAAAATGGGAATACTTTTATAAAGACACTTAAGCATATATTATATTGTTGTTCCTTTAACAATTTACAATAGAAAATTATTGGAAAATTCAAAAAAGAATTTGAGCTCAGTGATGTGAAGCAAAGCATTCATTTATTCATCATTCATTCATTCAATAATATGTGCCAGCCACACTTTTAGGCACCAGGGATACACTGGTGAACAATAGGAAGACTATAAAAATTATCAGTGTTTGTATCTAGCCAGAATGGAATATAGGTAATTTTTCCTTTTTCCTCTGTGTGTGTGTATACATATATACTCTTCACAATTCTCTTTTAAAAATCATAACTTAGAAAAACAATTTTTAAAATGATAATTTATGCTTCTTTGTTTTGTTTTTATTTTTGTTGCCTGCCTTTCATTCCAAATTGAAATTTCTATATAACTTTTAGTAGCTAATATGCCCCTGTAGTCACAAATATCTTGTCCTAAGTCTCCTTCCAGGGATGTCATAGAGTTGCTGTTAACTTCTCTTGTGAATTCAGACATGACTATGTGACTTGTTTGGTCCATTAGTTGTAAGTGGAATAGGCATGTGTATATGACACCAAAGAGCACCAATTGTTATATAAGATACAGACACAACAGGCAAAATAAACACAATGAAATGTATGTGTTTGTCAAGACTTCCAACATTTAGAGCAAGATTACCCTTAAAATGCTGATGAAAGTACTTGTGTAGCAAGATTTCTGATGTTTATTCACATTGACTTATGTATTTTTCCCCATAACAATTATACAAACATCCTCTCTTTAGGATTAAAGGTGTATAATCCTGTATTATAAGAATTTCGTGTTTCCAAGAAGCTGAGTAATGGCACATCCTACTAATTCAGTTTGTCATTTTTGTTTCCCACCTGCCTTCCTTTTTCATCTCTGCAAAGTTCCAGCATGACCCCATGTTTCAGGCATCAGTCAGTAAGAAAAGCATTCCTGGGAGGATGTAACTTTGAACTTACATCAAGGGTCTGTCTCAGGAGGCTCAAGTCGTCCCTGCATCTCTGACCTTACAGGCTGGGACTCCCTGTGTTCGCAAACCTCCCCTTCTGCATGCCATTCCCAGTTAACAGGCATCCTGTTTGCTCTGTCTGTGACAGAGTAATGCTTCCTGTAACTCACGTTGGTGGTAATTCATCTTCCAGATTCTTCCTAAGATTTTTAATATATGTTATCTCAAAAATAGTTTAAGTATAGATCTGAAGATCTGGATGTAAGGTTACTGCAGATAAAAGAGAGAAGTTTGTATTATTTCTACTTTGAGTACACAAAATATCTGTGTAAAGAGAGGTTTTATAATTTGGGAAGTCATGGTGCCCCACACCCCCACAAATGCACATAAGCCCATGGACACATAACTCACAGCCCTTAACTTAACAAAATTGAAGAACCAATGCTCCTCAATCTTAAGTCCATGGATTTTCTTCATTAAAAAAGCCCCTTTCTTCAAGTTTTATATTACAGAAATTAAATAACTATATGTAAAATTGCAACAATTCGACATCAATACAAGTTCAAAGTACAAAAATTTGGGAGCTGTCTCTTCCTCTCAATTTCATTATTTGGAATCAATCCACTCTTTGGGCTACCGCCTTCACCACCAGGCTGGCCTTCTGCTCCCAACTCTCCAACTTTTCCTGACACCCAGGTTTAACACATTCATTTAGATTCTCACTTTACTTATCTTTGAGGTGGTGTAATAGTACAAAATAATACTTGCTCCAGGAAAAAGAATTTATGGAACAGAATTTTGAGGTAGCAGGTAACCAGGTGGGAAAGCTATTTCTGATATTACTTTGAATCTTAAATTAGAATACTAATTATGAAGTACTAATATTTATTCATAATGAGCATTAATAGAATTAATAACACAATACCAATTAACTAATTTAAAAAGAAACCTTTGGAATCATCTTTTATTTGAGGCACTTTATGTTATAATGCAGAAGTGGCTGCCTCTGCGCCTTGAAAGTGTTGCTGTCTTGGTTTACACATTTGGCTTGATTGCTCAGAGAAGTGTTGGAATCTTGTGCAAAGGCTGCTATCCACGCAGCCTTTGAAGTGTATGTGTACTACACTTGAAGTACACGTATAGATGACTACAAGCCAGTGCAATGCCTGGCATATTGACCCACTTGCCAGATAGTTGCTGGCTGAAAGAACGAGTGAATGAATGAACAGCTAATATTACTGTGTAGGCTTGTGTTCAGTTCTTATATATTTTTAGATAGTGTCATCTGTGCAGCAGGTTACCTCTCAGTAAGTATTGAATTTCAATTCGGACTAGCTTCCACACATTACTTGATCTGAGAAATTTTGCACTGGGCCCAAGATTGAAAACAAAAGCAAGATGTACAATGTAAAGATCACAAACCTCTTCATTTGACAATATCAGAATGTACAACAGACAGCCTCCCCTTCACCCATCATCAGGGTCTCAGAATCTCTCCAGCTCATTGTTCACCATTATTCACTGGATGATATCTATGTTCACAGTTCACTGGGGTTGCTGGAGGTAGCTCTTGTTGTCACATTCAAGTTCCAGTAAACTATACAGAGAGGGCTTATATGAGCACACTTCCTTCTTTTTAAGGACATGCCTTGAAAGAATCATATAATATTTCCATTTTCATATCCCTAGCCAAATATGACCATACCTAACTGTAAGACAGTCTGGATGTTACCATGAGCTGTGAGTGAGCAGCACTGTGCTAAGGTTCTGTATGAACCAGCTGAATAAAAAAATTCTTACTCAAATGTGGACAATTTTACCTTCTAGTTACATATAAAAGTTAAAAAGTTGGCCCATGAAATAAAAATTTTTTTCTGAATAATAATTTACCTTTAAAAAAGACATAATAAATACTATGTCAAGATGTGAATGAAGTTTCTTATTACTGGTTACACAATTATATTACTTGTAATTACTTACATATAAGTAACTATATATTACTTATATATTATATACTATAATATATTAATATATTATAGTATATAAATATATCACATATATTATATAAATATAGAATATATGTTATAGAAATAAAATATATAATATATTATAAATTATTATATCATATTATATATTATATTAATTACATATTATATATTACTTATATATTATAAATAATATAATTGTGTAACCAGAAAAAATAAAACATCAGAATTTGGAATATAAAATATTAGTATTTTACAGTTATGGATAAAGTTTAATTTTTAATTCAAAGCATCCTACATATGCCTTCTTGGCACTTGTCACTTTCTTCTATGTGCCCTCCTGTGCTGCAGAGATTGAATGCTTAGAAAATAGGACTAGATCAACCAAATTGTCTTGTAGCTAAAGGTCTGGGCCCAGGTTTAATTCTTCAAAATTAGATGTGGTTGCAGCAGGTTGGAGGGTGAAAATGAGGAAGCCACATCTTGAATTTTGTTAAACAGTAAATAGTCTCCTTTACTTCTACAAATTTCTCTCCTATTCACTACCTCCAACATGCATGGGTTCACACACACACACACACACACACACACCTTAGTGGGCTCCTGGTGCCCTGTACACTCCTTGACAAAGGAGCGAGTTGAGCTGTCTATGAAAATGGGCATCTAAATGAAAGAGATCACCAGACCACCCCAATGACAGCGCTGTTATTCACCACCTTGCCCCACATACTTCAAACTGATGAGTGGTTTTGAAGGGAGCTCCAATCTTCATGCTTTATGAGAACAATTTCAAAAATTAAGTCCTTTTCTTGCCTTCTTCCCACTCCAACATTTCACTATCTGAAATAAAAATTGTGTTTCTGTAAGTGTAATTGCATACCAAAGTAATTCTGAAAAGTCACATTTAAGTTTTAGAATGGAAAACAGGAAAAAAAATGTTTCTACCTTCCATTTTGGTACAAAGATTAAAATGTGTCTAAATATTACTCTTTCAGAAATGGTTCATTAAGTGATCTCCACACTTTCAGTTCAATTCACCGATTCCTTTTCCATTTAGGAAGGGATTAGAAACGCTGTCTCTCCACTCCTCTCCCCACTCTCAGCCCACACATACCTCGAGTCCTCATCTGCTGAGCGCTTATTATAAGTCACACACTGTGCTAGGTGCTGTGGACATAAAGAAACATAAAATAAGCTTCCTGCCAGGAGGGAGCTCACATTTTTGTAGGTATGCAGATATGTAAGTGGATTAATTTTAACACATTACCTTAAAGGTTCTAATGCAGGTACTACTAAGTCATTTGAATGCCATAAAGAATAAAGGGTCCACCTCTTCCCAGGGGAATCACTGAAGGCCTATATGCATACTTTTTACTTCATTAAAATAGGAGTAATAGTGTCTACTGAGTATCATCTAGTGGCCCACGTTTTTGCTGCCTTATTACTGTCCAGTTTTACATTATGTTCTCTCAGTGAATATTAGGGAGGGGTATTAGGCAGGATCAAGTTAAGAAAGCAGAAAACACTCTAGGTATGAGACCATGACAGGGCGAGAGAGAATGGGGGGATTGAGAGAGATTTTTAAAATGTTGGAAGGACTGTAAGAACAGGAGGGAGAAGACTGGTAGCCAGCTTCTAATCAGTCTCCAGTGATTCCTGTTTCCTGGTATTTATGCCCTAGAGTGGGCTTTTCTCACATCACATCATGATGGCTGGTCTGTGTGACCACAATTTATTGCAAAAGTGATGATATATATCCGAGCGATATGTCACTTTCTGTGCTAAAATATAGAAGATATGATGGCTTCTGCCTGCAGCCCCCCAGCCTCTCCCTCTCCCCTCTCTCCATGCCTCACCCTCTTGTGCTCTCTCTCTCTCTCATCACTCTCTGGGGGAGTGCCAGCTCCTACATTGTGGTGATGCAGGCAGCCATGTGGAAAGGTTCATATGTTGAGGGACTGAGGTGTTCTGTCGAAGGCCAGAGAGAAACTGAGACTCCTGATCAACAATCATGTGAGGGAGGGAGTCATCCTGGAATTGGATTCCCCAATCTAAGTGAAGCCTTCAGGAGATGAGTCTGGTCATCAGCTGGACTGCAGTTTCATGGGTGACACTGAAGCAGGACTGCCGATCAGCTGAAGGACTTCCAGATTCCCGATCCTCAGACACTGTGTGAGATGATATTATATGTTAACATTACATATTATCTATTATGTTATCTATGATCTATTATATTATTATATTATATAATATTTATTTATTTATTTTTAGCTGCTAAAACAGTTTTGGGGACCTTGTTACATACCAATAAATAAATAATGAAAATAATTCCACAGGTGCCTGTTACTTTGCAGTTGGAGCTACTGTTTCAATTGTCCCTGGATGTTCTAAAAATATGCTTCCTGAAAATGGCTGGAATCTTTGTAAAGCTGCTGCCTTTTTGTCTGGGTAGCTAGGTTCTGGAATTACCCCAGCTCTGCTGCCATCACAGTTAAAACTGTGTTAAACTCAGATGCAAGATTTTTCCTCCTATTCCTGCATCTTGCTAATATTAGTAAAACTTAATGGAACCTGGACGGCTGCTTGGAAGGGAAAGCTACAGGCTTCTCGGGAATGTGTGCAGACTCCCAGCTCCAACAACAAAGGACAGAGGAGACTTCAGACTGATTGTATCACGGAGAGAAAATAACTAAAGGAACTATGCAGAATGCATTACTAGCTCTATTTTATGGATGAGGATCCTGTGGCTCAGGGTATATAACTTGTCTAAGGTCACATAGTTATACAGTGGAAGGATCTTTAGGAGGAATAGAAGAATCTTTCCAAATCCTCTTTCTATGAATCATTTTAAACAGTGAGAAAACAGAGAACAAAATATTCTCTTTCTTACTTTCGTTTATTATACAACTTTGTCTCAGACCACTCCTGACCTCCAGAAGCACATGGGGAGGAAGCTGAGCCAGAGGCATCTCCTAAACATGTCACCTGTGGACTGTTTCCTATTACCTTGAACTCACTTACACGACTTTGTACAGATACAACATGTTCCCTAGAAAAGGATATATTGTCATTCTGGCAAGAACCTCCATGCAAGGAGTGGTAATTTTTCTCTCCCTCTCACCATAAGTAACCTGTGAAAGTACTAGGAAGAGATGGAAGAAAAAAAAGGATTTATTTATCTTTTCTAGTATAGTAAAAAAAAGGGCAAATGGGATGAAATGTATCTTGAACATTATTTTCATAGTTAAAAACAGCCTGTTTGCCACCTGGCTGGTCCTATTGATAAAACTCAGACTGGCTACTCTCCTCTGCTCCGAGAAAGGTGAATGGGAGAAGTCGCTCTCTTTCTGCCCTGCTGCTGTTAGCAGAATGAGCGAGACAGGGTGAAAGTCAGGAGTGGGATCGTGGTAGTGCTTCCTCTACAATCAGTCCAGTGCTGATGCAGTCCATGAAGTGAAAGGGGCACCGCAGATGATGGACACACACGGGGGTAACTGTGAGTTTTCAGTAATCACCGGAATGCTCACGACTTCCTGTGGGCGACGCAATCTCTGGAAAAGCTTGTATTGCCACTGCCATGCTATTCATTATTTTAACAAATTGTGTGTTCTACAAAGGAATTTTATTTCTAAAAGATGAATGTACATTAAACCAATTCCTTAATTCAAAGTCTGTGGAGGAACAATTTTAATTCCTTAGATACTTTGATTGTCTTTTAAAATTTTCTATTGAATTAACTAACTAAAGTTTCAAAAAATATTGCCACAGTATTATCATATGGGATCATGTCATTCTCAGATTTTTATTGTGTACCCTCTCGAATGTGGTCAACAGATTATAACCTCTAGGCCAAACAGGGCCTGCCACTTGTTTGACAAATAAAAGTCCATATCTGATTAAAAAATGGGCCAAAGACCTTAACAGATGCCTTGACAAAGAAGATATGCCAATGGTCAATAGCCACATGAAAAGATGTTCCACATCATGTCATCAGGGAAATGTAAATCAAAGGGACAGTGAGATACCACTATGCACCTGTTAGAATGGCCAAATCCAGACACCGACCACACCAAATACTGACAAGGATGTGGGGCAACAAGAACTTGTGTTCTTTCCTGATGTGGATGAAAAATGGTGTAGCCACACTGGCAGTCATTTTGACAATTTCTTAAAAAATTAAGCATACTCTTACCATATGATCTGGTAATTGCTCTCTTTATTAGTTGGTCAAAGAATTTGAAAACATGTATACACACACAGAGAGACAAATAAAACTCTGCACATGAATGTTTATTGCAGCTTTTTAAGTAATTGCCAGAACTTTGAAGCAACCAATGTCCTTTAGTAGGTGAATGGATACATCAACTGTGGTATGTCTAAACTGTGGAATATTACTCAGCACTAAAGAGATGTCAAACCTAGAAAAGACATAGAGGAAACTTAAATGCATATTATTAATTGAAAGAAGATAATCCGAAAAGGCTACAAAATGTATGATTTAACTGTTTACATAGTGGAAGAGTCAAAGCTATGAAGACTAAAATTAAAAGTTCATTGGTTACCGGGGCTGGGGGAAGGAAGAATGAATAGACAGAAGACAGAGGATTTTTAGATTAGTAAAACTACTCTGTATGATACTGCCATATTTTGCAGTGTAAATTGCACAATATTTTGCCCAAATTTTTGAGGGAAAAATAAGGATGTTGATTATACATGAGTAGTACTAAGCCCATCTCTATACAATGTTTTCAATTCTTCTATTTATGCTTATTCATTAAAAGTATAACTCTAGAAAGCAGTAATGATATCCACATACAAAATAATTCTGTGGGATATAATTGGTTTTGTTTCTAAATATAAATAAATAAGAAATTGAATTAAAAAATTAAAATATTTTTTCCTGAAAGTTTGGGACAAAAACGTGGATGTGCACTATACACGAGAGTGCATTATGCATGGCAACATATGGTAAAATTTTGGAAACAGTTCATTACACATTTGCCCAAAACCCAAAATGAACTGTCAAGTGTGAACCCAAGGCAAACCATGTGTCAGTGTAAACTCATCAGTTACAAAGAATGCGCCTCTCTGGTGCAGGACGTTGATGGCGGGACAGGCCGTGCACGTGTCGCGGCAGGTGAATGCAGCGAATCTCTGCGCCTTCCTCTCCGTTTTAAGGTGAATGGTAAACCTTCCCTAAAAATTGGGTGATTGTAACCACCTTTTCATACTTTCTTGAGAATATTTTCTCTCTCCTCGTGGTTTTAAAAAATGCACATATATCATTAGTTTCCTAAATGTGGCCTTAACTGAAGTATGCATTTTTTGGAGGCTGAGCCATTTCACAAGGTTATGCAGTGTAACCGTGTTGGGGAGCTCCTCGTCCGGTCCTCATGTCGAGAGCAGAGCATTGTAACCAGTGAAGCAGCAGCGCCGTCAAGTCTGGATCTGCAAATGCCTAACAGTGGGGCGCGGGGCAACTTAGTTAACCTCTCTATGCAGCTGCCTCAGTGTTTCTATGTTAGTATAACTGTGTGTGTGTACATATATATGCACATATACATACATACATACATATATTTAGAACAAGGGCTTTAGTTTATCTTTTTCATCACACTTTGGCCAATCACTAGAATGATGGCTGATTCAAAATGGGAGCTCAAAAACATGGGTTTTGAAGATTGAGTTTTGAATATAAGTTAAAAACTTACCACAATATCCAAGCACATAGTAAAAGTGCCGTATTATTAGATATTGATGATTTACTTTATGTATTATTTCCTATATATTCTTTTTTCTTTATATGCAATATCTTATTTTGTTAAATATATGAAAAAATGTCCATTCAAAGATACAACATTGATATCAAAGGCACAAATCAAATGTGGCTAGATGTGTTCTTTGTACAGGCTTGCTCTTTCTGCTGTTCTGTTTTTCAAGTACTTTTATTCACTCTTTCAAGCGATTCGTCTGGTAATGCTGCACCCTGTTATGTTTTTGTAACTTAGGCAGTAGAAAGTGACATTGGGCTGATGTGAAAGAAAACAGCATTAGTATCACAGCCTCTGACAACTTGTTTAACCACATGGCTTTAGGCAAACCCCTTCCGTTACCTAAGGGGTTGGTTTTCTCTCCATTGTTAATGGGATTTCAAAGACCCTCTTAAATAACCTTTATTGAAGGATTCCAGAGATAATGCCTGTGAAAGTACCTAGTTCACTGAACAGAACAAAACCAATACTTGTTAGAATTTATTATTAAAATCAAATAATTCTAAGTACCATATCTATATATTTTTTCCAATTTTCATTATGAATGATTAAAATACTATTATTAGGAGGTTGTTACATATACTTTAAAAAGACTGCTATGGAAAAATGACATAGGACAAAAAAACCTGTTTTCACCCTGGATGTACTCTACCAAATTCATAAAATCTAGTCACAGCATTCTTCACTCTCAAGTAGCTTTCAGCCACTGACATGCTGGTAGATGTGTGGAAACTGATTCCCTGGGAAACAAACAAGCAAGAAAACTAGAGCAGTTAAAAAAAAAACTGGTTTGATTGGTAACATGTGTCTATTCCCATGTTGCAAATTGTTGATATCATTGAATGTGAAGTTAGGAAGAGATGCTCACAGATTTCACGTTGTATAAGCTCCAGCACACTGCTTTCAACTCTAATATTCTACAGTTCATTCCAGTAGACTCTCTATACTTTCATTATTTCTACTGCTGCCAAGAATTAGCAGAGAACTATAGACTTTATAGACTCTCTCTGGTGCCAGCTGACAAATCCCATAAATCACGTCCGGCCAATGCTGATTTATTGGTAGCGGGCACCTGGGATTCTGTACTGAGAACGTTTCTGAGGCCACATTTCAGTTCAATAAGAAAGAACTGTAATTACTTAGTGCTATTTGCCATGGCCATGAGAGGACAGACTCTTCATCAGTATTTGGAGTTTGCTTAAACAAACGTGTCATCATGCGATGACCCGAAGGCCTTTCCACTTTCCTCGGGTCTCCTGTAACTGGTGGGGCCTTCTGGAGACAATGCTCCTTTGCATACAACCTCCTCCCACCCCTGTGGACCAGTCATTTGATGCAGGTTGTGCTCAGGGAGAGGGGTCCCCTGGGGCATGGCAGCTTCCTTAGGCTGAGGGCACTTTCTGGAGTGCGATTCAGCCTAAGGAATGAATTGCACATTGACCAGTTTGGGAAGTTTTAGACTGGCTAGGAAGGAAAATAGCACCGTGGTGGATAGGCCAGCAGCCTCAGGTTAGTCCATGTCTATAATACCTAAAGGACTTCATGTAGCCAGTTCTCTCCTTCAGGTATACTGTGTTTTTAGACCATACGATACACCTAGGTTTTAGAGGAGGAAAATAGGGAAAAAATGTTTGAAGCAAAAAATAAGGTAAAATATTTAACAACACAAATAACATAATAGTTCACCGATGTAAATGTAAACAGAACTCAACAGCAGCATTAACAACCATTATTCCTCCCAAATTGGGAGGGGGAGGGTTGTGTCTTATAGTCCAAAAATATGGTATTATTGGAGAAATATAATTAAAAACAGTTTCCTCAACCTAGATAGCCTCTCCACAGAGGTAGAAGAGACAGAGAACAATTTTATTACTGGGTAATCATAGGCCAGAATGTGTTGCACATCACAAGCAATCTGTCCAGAACCTCACCCTTTTGTATATTGCGAAGCCAATACAGCTCATGTTCTCAAGATAAGCAATAACCAGTCCTCAAGGAAGGTGCCTTCATAGCATAGAGCTCATCCTAAATTCTCTTGGTAATAGGGTTAATATCAGTGTTAGATAATTGGGTTTATCGAAAGGAAAAATAAACTCCTCACATCATTATGACTGAAGGTAGCTCTGTATCCTGGAACAGGGGCACTCTGGAGTTAGCTTCCTGCCCTTCCACAGAACCTGGGAAATACAATTGCATTTTCAAAATGATGACTCCAGGTCTTTAAGAAAGACAATCCTGGGTATTAAGACAGGCAGAAGGCTAATTTATCTTTGGAAAAGTTTGCATACATTTCAAAGAGACAGAGAAAAAAATTACAATTAAACGGTTTCTAAAGTAAATGCTATAAGAAAAGGGAGGGGGTAAAGTCTTCCTTTTTTTTGAACAGTGAGAATTAAGGCTCCAGTATTTTAAATTTGTTTTGCCCCTACAATCTTACAGAGGTAACACATCTTAAATACACTTAAACACACAAGTAATTTTATCTTAAGTAAAGGTATGAGGTTACAAACATGTATTTGGGAAATGACCAGCCATAGGTTTGATTTTTCAGTAACAGGCTCTGAGATGTGCATGCAAGAGTTTTGCTGGAAAATGATCTTGGGAGTGTAGAAGGGCAGGCCTGTGGCGCTCCACAGTGTGTCCATTCGCATGGGGATTATTCTAGGCTGATTATGTCTAAGAAATAAAAGACTCAGAAAGGAAGGGTTCACCTTTCCAGGTACTGCCTAAAAGAATTTTAATGCAGGGCCTGGTCCAGGAAGAGCATTATGACCAGAGATATCTACAAAGAAAATGGGCTAGGTTTGCTAGGGAGAACTCAGCGGGCCTTAGAGACCAGAGTCCTTTCTGTGTCCCTTTGTCTCTGCATTGCATGGCTAACATTTGTTTGCTAAACATTTGTTTTCACATAAATGGCCTTCCTGCCCTTTGAAGTCCCAACTCACCCCTCCTCCTTAGTTCCTAATGGTGTGTGAGTCCCAACTGCCTGACTGCCTGTGGGACCCCATATTCTTATAGAGCCCCATATGTGTGTAATTAAATTTGATTTTCTTAGTCCAGCCAGAAGAATCGAGAAGAGTAGAGTAAGATTTTTTTCCTCCCTGACAGGAAAACATCTGTGAGCAGTGAGCGAAGCAGAATTGAACAGAGGGAAGAAATAATTACCTATACGGTGGCAGCACAGGCTTCCAGCACAGACTTCAGACAATCCCATCGGGATCTGACACCAGGGGTAGCTTTTGGAGTTGTCCCGGATGAGGCAAAAGGGCTTAGGCTTTTGCATATCACCCTTTCCCATCTCTATGGAGGACACAGCCTTGGGCAAGGTAGCTTCCTTAGGCTGAGGGCACTTGCTGGAGTGATTCAGGTATGTGTTTCCAACTCCAGCACTTCGGGAAGCAGAGGGCATGAGAGCCTCTGAGTCCTGAGTGAGGGACCCGTGACACACCCCCGTGGTGTCCACTCTGCTGCCTTGTACATCTTTTAACTGAATTGGCAGTGGAAACCCTTACTCATCTACCTGATGAGCACCGGAAACGTCCTTTGGGAAGAATCAATAAATAGAAATAATAATCCTAAAAGATTAAGAAAGTGATTTTCCAAATATAGGAAATAAGAACAAAAGTATATAATGTAATTCACTTACTCAAGTTTCACCAGTCAAGAAGTTAGATTTTTTTAATTCACACATTTCTTTAACTCCATCATCAAATGTTCATTCAGGAATTTTGTACTGCATGCTCTCCCTATTCTGTCCCATTCTGGGTTTGTGTCCTCTGGTATTCGGCATTAGTTGGCATAAGATTTGGATTTATTCTCTTTTTAAAAGAATTTATTTATTTATTTTTAGAGAGGGAAGGGATGGAGAAAAGAGAGAAACATCAATGTATGGTTGCTGGGGACTGTGGCCTGCAACCCAGGCATGTACCCTGACTGGGAATTGAACCTGCGGCATTTTGGTTCACTGCGCTCAATCCACTGAGCTACACCAACCAGGGTGTGGATGTATTCTTATAGCAAATTCTACCCATCCCTATTTACGTTCTTGCACAGGTTCCCTTATTTCCATCTGAAAACCTTTTAATCAACAATACAGGAAAGACTAGAAAATGACGACATTAACGACAGTGAAGACAATAATGATGGTAGATATGCAAATTTCACTATGTGTTATTAGACAAAATGGGTTATTACCATTATCTCTTGACAATCCTCTAAGGTACTGATCAGAATCCCATTTTATAGACACAGAAACTGAGCCCCAGATAAGTTAATATCGTAGAGTTGGTAAGTAGCAGAACTTGAATAAAGTTGGGTTGACGTGAATCTGCAGAGTCTGTTGTCTCAATGTGTGTGTTACCATCTCACCCAACCCCCACCACTCCCCACTTTTATTTCCCCATGCCTTACCATCTCCTTGCACCCCTTTACTGCTAACTCTCTGGCTAAGAGGATATGTCATGCAATGAAGTTAGCATAAGCTTTAAACTCACGCATCTATGTTTGAAACAACTCTGCTGTTTGGTAGCTGATTTAAGTGGGAAAGTTATTTATCTTCTCTGAATCCCGGTTTTTTATCTGAAAAAAAAATGATGATACTAAAAGCTACATCATAGGAAATAGCTGTAAATTTTCTGGTACGTTAATGAACACTCAATAAATAAACAACAGTTGCTGTTAACCATGAGGCTATTGACAATTATTTTGTAAATGTTAAGTAGATGCATTGACACCACCAAATCCTGAACTAGCAAGGAAGTGTACTCACGTGGAAATTATTTACAGAATGAAGATGAGCAAAATATTGGGTTAGAATACTTAAAAGTGATAGCAGCTATGGAATTCAGAATCCATATAGCTGAGCTCTTTAAAAAAATCCAGACGAATAAATTTTTTTAAATGGAGAAAATATGTAGAATTCTATATGAGGAAATGATTAGAACCAAGTAAAGAATGTGAGTCCAGAAAGTTGTGTTTCTTTTAACTTTTGTGTTTGAAAGGAATTAAACAAGTGTTAAGTTTTTTCTTTTTGGATTTACCTGTAGGAAATAATCATAAATATAAAATGATTTTGAAATCCTAAAGCACCAGTTATTCATAATGCCAAAAAATAAATTAAAATTATTACTAATAATTGACTATTAAAATACATTGTACATGTTAAAGAAAATTACATTTCCTCTGGACATACCTCTTAAACTATTAAACATGAAATATTTAGGAAGTATATCTATAGACTGTGTATATTGTTAAAATGTAACACTAGAATGTGATATCCTTTAAAAATCCATAAGCACATACATGAGACACATAATATTTCTTCCCCAAATATATATGGAAAAAATCAATGAAAATATTATTGGTGATTCTCTTTTTATGGTAGAAACATTGGTGATTTTTTTCCTTCTGCGTGTGTGCGTGTGATTGTACTTGTGTTGTGCACGTGTGTTTCCGATTTCTGTAAAAAGCAAGTAGAATCTGCCCTATACTCCCGGGCACTTGCCGCCCATGCTCCTCTTTCCCCTCGTAAGATCAGCTAATGTTTACCGCTGTGGCACAAAAAGATGCAAATATTTACTTCCTAAACAGTAGGAAGGCCTTTCAAGGCACTCGACTAACAGTTACAGCCACTCTTACAGTTTGCTGATTAAGATTTGTGCACCCATAAAAAAGCACAGAGATTAAAGGAGAGGCCTGAAAATGTATTCATAATTAGAGAAGGGACCGGGGTTTGTTTGGGACATGATTAACTGGTAGTCAGTAAAGAACAAACTGATTATTAGCCGTTCAATTTTTGCTGGTCTTAGGGGATTCCACTCAGTGGCCTAATTAAACTGAGCTTGAAGTCTTCCTATCTTCCATTCAGTGGCAATTTCATTATACTATTCAGTTCTTTGCATGAGATTTGCCTTCCCCCTCTTTAATCATATATTTTGCATTTGTGTAACACCTTCGTTGATTAGTTTCTCTATAGGATTAGCTCTTGGTAACTGCATGGTTTATGAAAGCAAATGGCATATATAAGACAATCTGGATATTAAGAGTTATTGTCAGTATTGGAATTTTTCAAAAGGGAAAAATAAACAAAAGACATGCACTTGTTTCAATTAAAATGGATTTATTTTCTTTCTAAACTGTATATTTGTTTGGCCCTGAATACTTTGTACAGATAAGATTTCAGAGGAAAAGAATCTCAAGGACTCCAGAGGAATAGAAAAATATTTTACATTTTCAACTCAAGGGATTTTTTTATTAATTGCATTATTCTCAGCACACAGATCACCTCGAAGGCAGCAGCGGGTCTTTCTGGCTCTAGCGTGCCTCTCAGATTAGAAATGCACTCAGTGCTTGGAAATAAGCAGCAGAGGCACGCTATGTGTGTTTTGTAGCTCAAAGCAAAGTTGCGGTTTAGCAATTACCCAATTAATTTGATCACTATTGATGGTTAAACTGGAATTAATTTGAATAATGTAGTCCTTCACATAAACTTTTGGTAACAAAGCATCTGGGTTGGCTATATGATTCATTGATAACCTAACTGTGTTACCAAACACCAAATCCCAAATCTCAATTTTATACTGTTTAAGATAATCATAGGTACCCAAAGTTCACCTGACTCCAACATGTGAAAAGAGAACAATTTCAAAATATGGCTTACTATAAGAGATAAACATATCTGTTATAAACAAAATAATACCATTATATTTTTTGTTCCAGATCCTTAGATTAAACTCACAAATTTATATTTATATGGGGGGACGCCCCCCCAAAACTGGAATTATCTTCTGGAGGGAGGGCACCTTGTGCTATAGGCTTCCACCACTAGGTGAGTGTTCTAGGAACCCATCTGTATCAGTGTACCAGCTGGCATTGTTGTGAGAGGCTATGTTTGGCTTCAGTCATATTTTTTTTTGAAAATTCTTTCAACATGTTTGCCTATTCCATTTTGGGTGATTTACAAGTGCACCTGCTCATACCGCACTGAGTATTCAGCAGTTTTTGACCCAAAATGGCATGACCCCAGTGCCCTACCCTCCCTATTCACTGGATCTTGCCCCCAAAACTTTTTTGTTTGTTGGTTTCACTGATGAAAAAATATCCTCAAAGGGAAATGCTTTGCTGATGTGGAAGAGGTGAAACAAAAAACATGAGAAGCTCTAAAAGGCATCAAAATCAAAGAGTTCAAAAACTGTTTTGAGCAGTAGAAAAAACATATTGATAGGCATATTGCATCCAATGGAGAATAGTTTGAAGGTGACTAATGTTTAAACATGTAAGAATAAATACACAATTTTTAATAAATAAATTTCTTTCTTGGGTCCTCCCTTATATTAGCATTTGAATTTCAAAATGTAATATATCTTAATAATGCCTTCTATGAGCTGATCAGTAGCTATCATGGATAAAATTCAGAACCGCTTTCAAAATTACTTTCATTTAAAAAATCTAGTATGTGTGTAGAATTGCTTCATAACCAAGTGATATTTATTCAATGCCTACAGTATACAGTCTACACTTTAAAACAATTTTGTTTTACAAGATTACAGTTTTATTCATAGACATTGGTAATAAATTCTCATTTATCTTCGATAAACTATTTTGCAAAATTAAAGACTCGTAGTTAAAATTTATTCAAAAACTCTATTTTCAATATAACATATTTGCACAAAAGTGATAACGAGGTAAATAAGTGCATACTCAATGATTCAGAAGTGACTTCAATCTGCAGAATATATGCTACCATTGAGAAAAATGTGAAAATAATTGAAGTTGCTGTTATATTAGAGAATTTTTTTTTGGATTTTGAATCCATTGGGTTATAATTAGCTAGTCCAGCCATAGAATAAAACTATTTTGTAAATTCTGAAACTAAAATGAATCTTATGTGACATAACACATACTAGAACGAGCTCATTATTTCATGAAGATGGGGACTTCGCCAGCCTTGCTCATGTCTATACTTCCAGCAGTTAGTGTTATGAGTGCACACAGCTGGCACTTGTGCAATTTTTGTTGAATGAATAAGCCTATGAGTTGATGCCATGGAAGGCAGAAAAATTCTAAAGAATAATCAGATCAGATTGAAATTGTTCTATATTTTTATTATTGACACTATTACATATATTCCCATTCCCACCCCCCTTTGTCCACCTCCACCCAGCTCCCACTCCTCCCTGGCCGTCACCACACTGTTGTTAGTGTCCATGGGTTGTGCATGTTTGTTCTTTGGTTAATCTCTTCCTTGTCTTTCATTTAGTTCCCCCTTCCCCCAGGTAGCTGTCAGTATGTTTTCTGTATCTATGAGTCTGTTTCTGTTTTGTTTGTTAGTTTATTTTGTTCTTTAGATTCCACATATAAGTGAGATCATATGGTATTTGTCTTACTCTGACTGGCTTATTTCACTTAGCATAATAGTCTCCAATTCCATTCACACTATCGAAAAATATAAATTCTTTCTTTTTTATGACCTTGTAGTATCCCATTGCTTAATCAAGTGTTTTCTCTTAGCTGGGGGAATAACCCTGCTATATCCTGCCAGTTTCTTAGGAATATTTTTATTTTCTGAGCCACCTCTCTAAGTTGTCACCCTATGATAGGATCAACCTTCTTCTTTGATTCTGGCCCCAATTCTTCCACCATACCATATGGATTTGAAGCAGAAGCCAAGGTTAAAAAGAGAAAAGCTATCCAACACTCAGTAAAATGACTTACATTTTAAAGGCAACTTCACTTACCAGCTGCCTGTATGAGGACAGTGTACTTACAGAACTCTGAATTCCAGGGAAACAAGCAAGGTAACATTAGGTAGCCACTGGTGCACTTAATCACAAATATGTTGAAGTACCACCCACTAGAGCTTACTAAAAATTCACTAAATAGATAGCTGTCACTACCATCATCTGTGTAATAGTAGCCATCATCATTATAGCTTCTGTTGTCATTGTTATACTTCTTAGTCCTCGATCTGTAATAACAGGTTCCCATTTCTCGTTGTGTCACTAAATTTTACATCCTTCAAAGGCATATTCAACTACCCTCCCAGACACATACTCAAATTTTAGGAATTTCTTTCTATTCTCAATTGTGCAACATAAATGCAATTCCAATAATTTTAGTAGTAGTTACATACTTCTTTGAAAAATACTTTGTGTGTCTAAGTGTAATAGCACTAGGGAATATTCCCTTTATATTGATAAATTGTACATTTTTATAGGTGCCTACTATGAATTGAATTCTTTTAAATTTCTACCAATTTTCTAACTCTGAAAAATAGGATTTTTTGAAATTTGTCAAATATTGAATTGTTAAATATTGAAACTTGCTAAATACTATTAAAGCTGATAAGTTCTGTGGTAATATGTGTTCTACTAAATATGTGCATTGGGACTACCCTACTTCTGGATGTGTCTACAACTGACAGCATTTTGAGAACATTCACCGTATACAACTGGAGATAAAAAAGCAGCTTAGTGAAAACCTGAAATGCCTGATTGGTATACTCTGATGCTTAATTCTGAATCTTGGCATTTCAACTTGGCGTACTGGTTGTTTCAAGGTTACTCTAAGTTTGATTTATTCACCTCAATCTATTTTGAAACATTATACTGTTAAACATGAAATGCAAGAACCTTACAACACTGTACCTGTATTTAGCTCCTCTGCACTCTTTGTGCCAGTGTTTCCCCCATGTTTCTAGAATGTGTTGTGATTCCCACAATCCATTGATGTTACTCATAGTTTAAATAGCCATTTTTTTCTTTTCTGTGCTTTGTCTAATTTCTATTGACTAGTATAAGTTTGCTTATACTTTTTTATTGTGTCCAATCATCTGCTAAGCTTATCTAATACATTTTTGAATTCAGATATTATAATTTTTAGTTCTACAGCTTGTTTTGTTCTTTTACACAGAGTTTTAATTTCACATGTTATACATTATGTGTTGATGTATAGAAATACAGTTTATTTTACTATGTTAATTATGTATCCTGCAATATTGCTAAACTTGTATAATACTTCTAGGAGCTTCTTCTACATAGATGATTATATCATTTATAAGCAAAGACAGTTTTATTTGTTTCTTTACAATGTGAATGCAGGGTTGTTGTTTTTTTACAGCTTAATATGACTTCCTCTTATTTTTTTATGTTTTTTAATTGTTCAACTACATTTGTCTCCATTTCCCTCCACCACTCCCCCCCTACCCCAGCCATCCCCACTTCTCCCCTTTGGCTTTGTCCATGTGTCCTTTATACATGTTCCTGAAAACCCTTCCCCCTTTCTTCCACATTATCCACTCCCACCTCCCCTCTGGTTACTGTCAGTTTGTTCTTAATTTCAATGTCTCTGGTTCTATTTTGCTTGCTTGTTTGTTTTATTGGTCAGGTTCCACTTATTGGTGAGATCATATGGTATTTGTCATTCACTGCCTAGCTTATTTCACTTAGCAGTTCCTTTTTCTTGCCTACTTGCATTGTCTAAGACCTCC
Source organism: Phyllostomus discolor (assembly GCF_004126475.2). Taxonomy (NCBI): domain Eukaryota; kingdom Metazoa; phylum Chordata; class Mammalia; order Chiroptera; family Phyllostomidae; genus Phyllostomus; species Phyllostomus discolor. The sequence goes on along the minus strand of NC_040912.2, from coordinate 24,913,736 downwards.
AGTACAATATTATATAGATGTGGTAAGAGTAGATATTTTTGCCATGTTCCTAATTTTAGGGATAAAGCATGTAATTTTTCACCATTAAATATGATGTTAGCTGTAGAATGTCAAACATGCCATTCATTAGGTTGAACATTTCCCTTTTTTGATAGAGCTTTTATCAGGAATGGGTGTTGGATTTTAAAAAACATTTTTTCCTATGTATACAGAGGTAATTACATTTTGGTTGTTTATAACATGGTTAATTACATTGATTAATTTTGAACTTTAACCCATATTTGCATTTCTTTGATAAACTCCCCTTGAAATGTATTTTCTTTTCTATATGTTGTTAAATTTAATTTGCTAAATTATTTTTAGAATTTGGCATTCATATTGATGAATATCAGTTGGTATGTTTTAGTGTTTTGCCACTCTTTTGTCTGATTTTAGTTTCAGGACTTTTGAGTGTCAGGCAACTTCTAGTTCTTGACCTGCCAGGAAAAATTTCAAGATTGAGAACAAAGCTAATTTTATTTAGGCAGAGATATAGAAGAGACCAGGGTGCAAGCTCACTGTGAAAAAGGCAAAAAAATATGTATCCAAGTGGACGCAAGCCAACTGGCAAGTGAGCTGTCGATGTGGGCAGTTAGTTGTTGGAGTTTTCTGTGTTTCCGAAATGGTGTTGTCTCCAAGCTTTGTGGCCTCAAATTCCGACTCTACCTTCTGGTTGAGAGGGGCCTTGTTGTGATTTTAAAGACTACCATAGTGGTTTCCTGCCATCAACTATTTCCCTATGGTCATTCATGGCTGGCGGGGGCTCTGGTGAGAGGATGTCTACTTCTACATCCTTGCTCCCCTTGTTTGGATTTTTCTCTATGTTCTCTCCTGCCTCAGGATTATTATTTATCTTAAGTAGGATATTAAGAAAGTTATTAGAGCCTCTTATATTGCTTGTATTTAAATAAGTTTAGCTTCTTTAACATTCTGAGTGTTTAATATATTACTTATGTTTTCTTAAGACTTTAAAGACAGAATACCTTAGAATTGTTAAACCAAGGGCAAGAAAGTTGGTAGTAAAGTGGATAATTATAGAGATAATATCTAGTGAAAAGACTGTGATAGAGTCACAGAATCTTTACTGATGCTGCTTGCTATAAACGGCAAATTGCTTTTCAATTATTATTTAAATGATGCTACTCTTAAATATAGTCACGTTTACTGATTGAGCAACATCTGGAACTTTTGGGGAGAAAGTAACTACGAATCTTCTTTTTATTTTTTAATTAGCATTTAGTCTGAGTTATACTTATGACTCCATTTGTATTAAATATTTATAGGTCATAGCTATTGCTGAATATTTACAACATTGGACATCACAAATTGGGTTTCAAAGGGAAAGGACAAAAACGCCTGCCCTTTCTTTGACACTGATGTAACTTTAGAATTGCTTTATGGGGAGATATATTAACTATTTTTTCTTGCCTCAGTAACTAATACCAAAGTTGTGTTTCATCTTTTTATAGTTTTCTGTTTCCTTGTTTTGCTAAGTTCTCTTGTATACATCCTCTTTAATAGCATTCCTCAAGGGGCAGTGTACTGCTGGGCACAGGACATACTAAGGAGCCAGCTTCCTGTATTTGACTCCGCTCTGCACCAGTGATGGGTAGTCAGTGAAATCTCTATACTTCACTGTCCTTATTGCATAATGGCATAATAGGCTTTCTATTCAGAATATGTACACATGCATGCATGCACTTGCACAAACACAAATAAGCCTGTGACACTGCCTGACATGAGGTGAGCACTACATAGGTATTTACTATCAATAATTTTTCCTTCTTTTATCATTCACTGTTTCTCTTTTTCCTTTGACTCTACTTTGTTGCTAATGTGCAGAACCTTCTGTAGTTTTATGTATAGCTGTTTGACTCCATATCCTACCCAGGTTTCTATTAGACAAATCATTTTTAGTTCTATCTATCATATTTTCTGGACCATATGATGCATCTAGGTTTTGGAGATGGAAAATAGGGAGAAAAATGAAGCAAAAAATATGGTAAAATATTTAATAACATAAATAACATAATATTTCACCATCATAAATATAAACAGAACAAACAGCAGCATTAACAACCATTATTCCTCCCAAATTTGGGGGTGGGGTGGAAAAATGCACCTTATAGTCTAATAAATACCATAGCTATAAATTTTTGTTTCTTAAAGTGTAAATTTTCCCCTTCAGACTAAAATTAAAAACATTGTATAAAACCTAACATGTCTAAAATAGCAAGTGCTAAATATTGTTAGCTATTTACTTTTCATACTGTATTTATTTGTTTTTATGTAATCAACATATCAAGATCTATGCAAATAATCAATTAATGCACACTTCTGTCACTGCTAATGATTTAGCAGTTATTTGCTTAATTTTTGTCTCAAAATTTTTACCTGTATAATGAAATCTTAATAACTTTTCTTGTTTACTAGTTCTGATTGGGTTATAGTACATAAGAAGATATACAAGAAAGTGTCCAGAAAACCATTGAAAACTTGTGATGATGGGTAGTACTATTTTTGACCTTCCTTGACACTTGGAATTTGGTCCACATCTCTTTGAGCAGAGTGTTTATGTTAAAAATAATGAAACATTTAATACTTCACAAAATGTAATGACACGTTTTCCCTTCTACATGTACCGGAAAGTGTAGTTAGTTACGTATAAATGTATGTTTTATATCTTGTTTGTACAAATTAATGACATTAAATGTTTTTCTTTCAAAATTTCCAACCCACAGCAACACTGTGCTCAGTGGAAACACATGCAGTGGTAGGGTCTGAATGCAGTGAGTGCTGGTAGCTAAGGAAGGGAGCACTGTCTTGAGGTTGTCTGAACATTACTACTTGGTGCTGTGTGCTTGCTCTGAGCCACGTGACCAATGAGGTTAAGATGATATTCAAAGATATTTAGATGATCTTGGTGACCTTCACAACTCATTTAAATCTATCAGAACAATGTCTCCTTTCCCTCTTAAAAACATGATGAGTTTGCACGCTTTTGGATGTATCTTGTGTTTCTGGATGGCAAAGCTTCCTCCTAGGAGGGTACATTTATATTGCTACTCTTTTGTATTTTGTTCAGATAGCCCTGCGTCTGCTTTCATTACTCAGTAATTCAATTAATTCTAATTGTTTTTGTCTTTATTATTACCTCCTCCCATGGGATGCTTTCTATTATAATATATTGGATGATTTAAATTTTTTCATTGCCTCTTTAGTAGGAACAATTTAAGGTATTTTACTGAGATGCAAATTTTATACTTTTAAAATGTCATGTACCTGAATATATATGTTTAATTAAAAGGTGTGGGTGGGAGAAGGAAGAGACTTCAGAGCAATTATGCTATCTTTTTCTGAAATCATTTTCAGCAAACAGGGCCTTCCACATCAGCAAAATCACTTTTATTATATTAGTTAAATATAAAAACAAAACTCAAGATAAACTGGAAACTAGGAAGCTAAAACTTCCTATTGCAATTATTCAAGGCACAGATTAGAATTCATTCTTTTTTTCTTTTTCAGTCTCCCCCTCTTTGTTAGTGTGTGCCTATCTACAACCAAGAATGCAGGACAAATATTGATAGGGAATTTACAAGTTAGCCTCAGGTAGTTCAGTTTTATTTCTGAGGCTTTGTCCACCATTTGAAAATTAAAACATTACTCACACCTCTACTAATAATACAATAATTTGGGGGAAGATGAGACACTTTGTGCAGACTCCTGCCAATGACCATAACTCACAGCCTGTTCTAAAGCTTTGTAGGACACTCCCTCCAAAATGTATAAGGTAGTAGCGTATCGGTCATTTAAACAGTCAGAGAGCACGAAAGACCAGCTGGGTATTTTCTGGTATACAGGATCAAAGAGCTGGGAGGTGGGGATGCACAGAAGGGAATGGAGGCTTGAGTAGCGCTTGGTGATTCCACAGCAGGATAAGTGGAGGAGAAACAAAGACTGAAAAAGATAAAACAGGGACATAAGAATATATATATATTTCCTCCCCCCAAGGAGCCAGGATTCAGGGCTTTTTTTCTTAATAAATCTGCAGTCCAATAGTCAATAGTTGGTCAAGATTCACACAAATGGGTAACTCATTCGTTAATGTAGGAAAGTGGAGAACTGGCAATTTCTATTTAATTTGTAAATTCATATATGTATATATATTTTAAGTTTTCTTTTATACTTATTCTAGTGAGTTATTGTTAGGTAAAATGCACATTTGCTTTAAAATACACAAAAATGGTTTCAGGTAGCAATCATATTTTTCCCTCCCTGGAAATATCACTAAAAGAGCAGATGCACACTTTAACTGTTACACAGAAATTACAGGTTCCCAAACCAAAAATAGTTCCCTTAATATGTATGTATTGTGTCTTTATATTCATTTCTTCCTAAAATATTGAGTCTGACAGCTGCTATTAACAGGGGCGTTGATTGTGGTTGTCTTCTTCATTCAACTGAAAGACCTCTCGCTGCTCGTGGAAGAGTGAGATATTCCTCCGTATGGGGAACCCAGAGCATGAAGTTCACCATATTCTTTATAATTCACCCTTGAGCTTTGGGTACATTTTCTTTCACCAATTTACAGGATGTTTGAGTTGTCTGTGTGGCTCCTGCCTTTTCAAGGTAAACTCATTGTCCCTGTGGCAAAATGAAATGAAGAAATAAAGAATTTCATGCAAATAATTCTAGTCCACTCCCCAAAGAAATAATTTTTTTTCTGTTGTGAAGGGCAGAAACGACTCTGTGAATTTACATAGAGTAAATCAGTTTTCAAACAGCCACCATAGGAACATTAAAATAAATATTTCTGTCTCTGCCATATATTTTTTTCTCGTGGGCTCTGTTTAAAAGTAAAAATGATTTAAAATACTTTCTTATTGTAAAGGGCAAGTAGCAATTAATGGTTTGGACTTGACTATAAGTTTCATGAAGGAGGTGGCTTGTTTTCGCTTCTTGCTGAATTCCCACAAGCCAGAGTTGTGTCTGGCTTGGAGTAGCAGATAATCACTAATAAATCAGTAAATCACTTAAAATTACTTGGTATCACTTTGTATCATATTATGATTATTTTTGGGGGAGAATAAGAAATTTTCCCATATACATACATATAAATTGAAGAGACATTAGTCATTCCATCGAGCTGTTAAAAATCAATATTCACAATACTGTACCATTGATTCAATTGTGATTTAATACTCAAATAAATAAATCAGTTAGGACTATTGTAGGTGAAGCTTTAAATGTTGATTTTTATCTGTTCTCTCTTTTCATTGAAGTGATATATTTAAGATCGCTTTATTAAAATATATTAAAATATTTTCAAATTATGTTTAGGCATTATACCTTTAAAATCATCTTAGAAAAAGAGTCAGAGTTAGTGGCTCTTGTTTCTAAAACTTTTTAAAACTTAAATATAAGAGTGGAAATTTGCTACAATTCCCTTACTACATCTTTTTCATATTAACAATACAAAAGTAACCAATGTAGTTTTCTTACTAAAAATATGAGGGGAAAAGCCTCTTTTTAAGTTATTTTTATCTTTGTTTCCAAAAATTGTCAATTTATTCGTTCTACATTTTACTATAAAATGTTCATGTCATTATTTAGTATAAGGTAATTATTGATGAACATACTGAATTAAAGACTTCTCTCTTTTATGCTTCTTTAATTACATTAAGTTTATACACTTTAATAAAGCACACTATCCATTACCCATTTGGTTTATTTTTACCCTCAAATGTTAAATTCATTTAATATTGGAATTAATTAATCATCGTGATAGAAAAATTCTGAGATGTCCTAAATCAAATTACAGCTGTCCGAAGAGTGAGAGAAAGAGACAAGAGTAATTAACCAGACAATGGCTGTGGTCCGCCTCACAAGGACTGTTGGCATTCCCGCGAGTGCCCAGGAGCTTTGAATCGGCCTCCTGCTGGCTGCCTAAAAAGAAGTAGGCAGGACCACCAAATGCCACTGCCTCCTACTTGTGCATGTCCCTTTGAGGACATTTTCTACAACCAATCAAAAGTAGTAGTAAATATTTTTTCTTAGGGAATGAGCAACTTTCCTAAAACTGCTCCTGCTTTATATTCCTCCCTGCCCCCCTTTTTATCTGTAGCCAATGTAAACTGTTTCAAAACAATGTATCTCTCTAAAACATAATGTGCTAGGAATGACAAAAAAAAGGCTTACAGGTGTTCATGTGGAAAATAATACAATAATGAGTGAAAATACGAGAATAAACTCTGTGTTCAGCCTTCTCAGGACTGTAAACATACTTTTAGCCCACCCTGTATAAAGTACATCCCAGAGGGCAGATGTGTTGCCCCCCCCCCCCCATCTGGGGCTGCCGTGGGTGGTGCAGACTGCAGCCCCAGGGGCCTGGTCCTTTTCTGGCTCAATAGACTCTTCCTTTTACAAAAGCTTTCAAGTATGAAAGAATTTGTTTGCTTGTTTAACAATTGAAATTAATACTTAAAAAACCTTTTGCATTTTTAATTGTGTCCTATTTCTTGCAGGGTAAACAATTGTTCAGTCTGATAAAATTACATTAAGTTCAAAAGTCTACTTTTATATGAAAAGAAATGGGGTATAGGTTTCTTTAAGGTAAATTTCCATGATTATTGTTAGGGTGGTTGGTGACGAGGGATGAGAAAGGACTCACAAAGAGAACGTGCAGAACACAGTTTTATTTTACTTTTCCAAGAGATGGAAAGGGCCAGGTATGCAGCTGTGCTCCAGCCCTGAGGGGTTAGAGCTTTGGGCCTTTATAGGGTAATGGGGAGATTGTAGAGTAAGCAGGATGTTTCCGTGTTATCTGTGGGTGCGGGGTCTGGTCAGGGTCTCATCTCTGTGGCCTGGTATGTCCTGTGGTTACAGAACAAACAAGGGGGGCCTGGGATGATATACTATTATTGAAAGAAGGCCCCGGGTCCGTTATGTCCGCCGCCAGAGGAAAGATGTCTCTCAATGCCAGAGATTCGTGATAAGGAAAGGAAATGTTTATTTAATGCTATACAAACTTCAAGTAGTGACCTAATGTCTTTATCAAAAATCCTAAAGTCCCTAAAAACACCCACAAACACAGTCCTTCTTTCCTTCCCCCTTTGCCCAGTCCAGAGTACCGTATCTCAGGAAAGGAAATAGAAGTCCATGGCTCAGGCAGTCCTCTGGTTCTTCCCAGTTAGTCCTCCACCTTGACTGGGAGACCTCCCTGGGTTCCTGGCATCCTCTGCTGAGTCACCGGGATCTCTGCTAAAACCAGGCGGTGGTTCCCCCTTCTAAAGCTACGGGGGTCCCCACTCTGCCAGGCATGTGGTCCTCTCTCTCTCAGGGCTGCAATCTTCTCTGCACTTCCACAGCTGCATGGTTCTCCCTCTCAGGGCTGCCGCATGGTTCTGGGTCCCCGCACCTGTCTTCCTCTGCAGCCCCATATCCGACTCCTCCCACACTCGGCTTCACATGCCAGAACTCGTGTCCTTCCAGCTTTACTGGGCTACCATCATGAGTCTGGGCAGGTGTGGCCCCATGTCCTGGAGCCAATCTTCTCCAAGCTCCCACACAGGCACTGTAACTCAGGGGACCTGCCCCCCCAGTTACATCTTGGGGGGGAAGTTACTTCCATTCCCCTGGCTCAGAGCATGTCCACAGCTATTTAACATATCTAAGTGACCAGCCAAAGGCTATAGATATGTTAAATGACCACGCCAGAGGTTAGCTGCAAGGCTGTTGCTATGCAAAACAGCTCTCAATGGCCTGGCTCCATTTGTCCCTTCCCCCCAACCCACACCCTGGGGGTGGGGTTAGAGCATCCTAAAATCTCCTGGACACCTTGAGTTCTGGACCCCATTTCAAATGCCCATCTGGGGTCCCCCCTCTTGGCTGCACCCTGTAACAGTGTTTCACATGTGTCCGGAGCCTCTGTGCCTTCAAGATGCTTCCAGTAATTTTTTAGTGCTGAGTATAAAGGCTCATTAAAACAATTAGGATCAGTCATGTTTTATGGGGTCCAGCCAGCTTGGGGAAAGAGGGCCTGACAAAGTGGCTTTTGTCCTATTAATTATCACCCATAGTTTTGTTTTTCAGAATGTTGTCTAAATGCCAGTGTATTTGTTAATGCCAATGTGCTATTTTCTTTCATGCACCCCATAGAAATTTCTGCCAACCCATCTGATTTAGAAGCTACAGCTTGATTTTAACAAGGCAACATTATTTACTGTACTCGGTCCTGCAGATTTTCCAATGTTTGCCCTGACTTTCTAATTCTGCCTGTGAATGGGTCAAATTACCATTGACTTTCTGAAGAACTTGAAATAGGTGTTGGCAATCAGTGAGGCTGGGGTTGTGAAGATTAGTGTTTACAAGTCTAAAGTGGTGGCTCTAGATTTTAAACAAGGGTCCCAATTATTTAGTCCTCCAGGATACCTTTTGAAGATAGTAAAATGAGCTTCTTTTGAAGTTCTATTACCTCCTTCAGGTTTCTGAGACTTTCCTTTAAAGAAGCAGCAATACATTAAATAGCAGGCCTGTGGGCTCTAAAGACTTAGTTCAAGCCCATAGTGGGAGCATCACAATTACATTGGAAGATAACAATGTGAAATATGTTTACTTGGTAAACATTACCTGCACCTCCTTCAGGTCTGTTCTGCTGATTTGTTTGGTTATATTGAGTCCTGTTAGGAAAAAAGCATAATCTGGATATTTAAAATTAGTATTTACCTTGTAATATGGGAGTTGAGAGAATATTTTCTAACCTGTAAAGATAATGATATTGTTTTCATTCAGTTAAATATTCATTTTATTTGAGAGGCAGAAAGGTTAGCACTTGACTGGAGATTATCAGAAGAGGAGTGCCGTCCCTAGGGACTTCCCTCTGCAAGTAAACAATCCCACCGAGCTCAAGTCATTAAGTAAAATGAGTACATTTCCAGAATGATATAGATTTTCAGAGGTCTTAATTAAAGTTCACAGAACTTTAGAAAATTGAGAAATGCCCTCTCGTGACACTTCATCTACTGCATTTTTTAATGGCCTGATTTAAACTGTTTAATTGGTTAGTATTAGTATGCAACAGTGTAGGGAGAACTGGAGAAAATGCCCTCTGTCTGTGAGGGGAATGGGTGCTTTTCAGACAAAGGGAAATGAAAGGTCACTGACTAAAGGGTTCTGGCCTCTTCTAAAGATTCTGTTCTCCATGACCCCACCCAGGATTTTCACTAGTTTCCAGAATCACCGAGACCAGACAGCAGGAACCACATGTTACCTTCCCAGGAGTTAATAGCTCTTCAATATACCATAGATATGTTGTGTAGTTTCCTGTAAGTAAAACATCTAGTCCTGAGTGGATTTCCTAAACCAAGAGTGGACAGGAAGCTAATGCCAAGAAGCCAATGTAAAAGCTAGTGAGTAAATTAGTGGAGGAATCAGAGCTTTCCATCTGTAGGTCTTGAAGTCTCTGACCGCTCTGTTCTTTGCTTATGAAGGTGATGTTTTTTCTGGCACCACACTAGAGATGTCCAGGTTGCCTTCCAAACCAGCTGAAACCTTTGTCTCTTTGTACTGTTGAGGAAAGCATCCTCTACTTGTTCCCCAGGGTATTTGGGGAAAATATTTAGTAACACTACTTAGTTAAGGGATATAAACATTTAAACACTGATGAGTTAGTTTAATCAGCCTCTTGGCTCCAAACACTTAAAATAAAACATATTTCATTAATATAGGGTTTAGAGTCTAGAAACATTTTTTAAATAGAGTCTTGCACTATTCTTTGAAATTGAGGCTGTTCTTTCAGGCATGCACTGTAAAGGTGGCATTTTGGATCAATAATATTCCATCTCACAGAAAAGGGCTCATATGTTGATCTGTTCCTATGGGGAAAGATTACTTTGGAGTTTCGATTTACTGCTTGGTTTTACTTTTTTTTTCCCCACAGAACTTCCTTTAGTTGTGACTCAGGATGTCCCTGCTAGTGCTTTTAAAACCTGACAATTACCGTTTCGGCTCATAGGCTCAGCAGGATTTTACAAGTTATAGGTCAATGAATAGGCGCAGGGATCTCTGTAATGAGAACCCACCGTCCTGTGCAGAAGTAGTGCAATCCCTTTCTCCCGCCTCTGCCCAAGTCCCAGAGAGCGAGAGTCTATTCCATAAACACTTTGAGCCAAATTGTGTTTTGGGGTGGGCCAAATAATTCGGAGTCATATAACACCTTGACAAATTGTTGCTGAAATCAAGCCACAGTCAGTTCAATCTCAGTTTCTATGTTATAGGAATATAAATCTTTTAGTAATGAAACTTTCCCCCACTAGAAATATAGTGCAAGGCAAGGAGCTTTATTTTAAATCTCTATTCATAATCACTGGAGAAGACCTACCAAAACCTCTTCTTTGTTTTGTGTTATTCACAGGTTACAAAGGATTAGCTGCTTGGGGGTGTTCTATTCAAGAACAAGATGTGGTTGTGGCAAGGTAGTTTTATTTACTTGTAGCAAGTAAAGGAGACTGGTATATATTTCCAAAGCTCTGTTTCCCAAAAGATGAGGCTTAGCCATTGCTTATCTACATTATATGGTTAATTACACGTGGATTTCTTCTTCAGTTACCTGGTTAGGTTCCTGTGAAGCTCATCTTGTTTGTAGCTCCATCTGCAAAACACTGTGTTACATTTGAACATTTAGCACAAAGAGCATTTAGTAAGAATGGCCCAGACCTTGAGACCCTTGTCCTACCTAACATTAGCAACTACTAAAAGGCATATAGAGTTCAGTTTCATGAAACCATTTTCCTTAGAAGGGTCACTTGTGGAGATACAAGTCATTTCATTTAGGAGGAAATTGAAATTAGGCCCAAATTTTCCTATGGAATGGACTTTCTCATGAAAGGAAAAAGCCAATCAAGGAGAAACCTTACTGGTCACTGATGAAAACTTGAAAAATTTAATAATTAAATTTTGAATCAGTAGAAAAGAACTTTAATCTCTAATGTAACTAACTGTAAACATTTCTTTGGGGTCATGAGGTTTGTTTGAGAATTTGTTTTTCATTGTTGTTTATGTTTTAAGGAGACAGACATAAATTGCTGGTCCTTTTTCCATTAAAGATTATTTATTCTTAGGGAAAGGGAAGGGAAAGGGAGTGGAGGGACGAGAAGGGAAAGAGAGGGAAAGGAGGGGGAGGGGAGATAGAAGGAAGAGAAGAAAGAAGGCATGGCTGAAGGAAGTTTAGGCTGAACAGACTGCAGTGAGTAAATAGAACATATGTTAGAATGTGTCAAATGCTTAACATATTTAATTCATAAGCATACACAGATTACCTATATAATCTAAAGTCTTGTTTTTTTTTTTTAACAGAAGCCATTCAATTAGACCATAATCCCGAAAATTCACTTCAAAATTTTACTCTTGAATCCAAATGAAATTAATCTAATTTTTCTCTGGTTACATGTAGCACATCAGACACAAAATAAATGTTTAACACTTTTTCTTGTTGTTGAATAAATAAGGTGTCATTTTTATTTATTTTGAGGATGTACCTCCTACTAAACAAATATAATTAATATAAAATATTATAGGAAGAAGTAATGAAAATATCTTTGTTCCAATGTTAAGGAAGCTAGATGAACTCTTGGTCTATTTTGTTGTTGTTGTTGTTGGTTTTCACTTTTTCAACCAATAATAAAAGCTTCTTTTCTCTCATGTTTTTTAAAAGTAAAAAAAAAAAGTAGGAAGAATTACAAAGAAAATATTAATAATGCTGGTAGAAGGATGGTACATGGATTATTATATGTCTTTAATAATGTGGCAACAATTAAAAGCTTTGGGGTTATAATTCTAGGGTTTTAAAAAAATAAAGTAAAATGAACTCCAGTAGCCACAAACAGAAGTCCGGTATAATTTTTATCAATGAGAAACAAATTTCCAAGATCTCTATTCCCTCCCCTGTCATAAAAATCAGCCCAAACTTGCAGTATTATTTTCAAAGGAAGATTTCCTTACTGAATCATGTTCCTGTTTTACAGGAGGCCGGGTCCCAAATGGACTCAGCATATACTTTGCTTACAAAACTCCCTGCAGATTCATTGCACCTTAAGAATGCATTGGTTTGTGGAAAAACTAGTTTTCAAGAGGTAGATAGCTAACCCAGAAATAGATGGCTTTTAAAGAAATTGCATCAAGGGTGATTGAGTACATAGAGAATATTTAAAATTTGTATTTAGAATCCGTAAAATAATTCCTGAAGAATCATAGGTAGGACTTCTTCATTAATCTCTTGTGAGAGCGAAGAGAATTTCTTTAAACACCCCACAACATTGATGTATGTCTCACTACTAATTGCAATAAATTCTTACCTTCCCAGTTTTGAGTCAGTGCTGTTCAAGGTTCCTTTCTGATAATGTGGCAAGAGCAGCCTTACTTTTTCATCTACTCATGTCATATCTTGTGTGCCCGCAAAATTTGCCAGAACTGATTAGAGCAGATATTAAGTGATAATTGGACATTTAGTGCTCGTCAAACGGAAAGTGACAGATGGGGCACTAATTAAATTACAGTTCTGACATTATTCACAATGGTTTATGACTCTCCAGTGATGACCTTCATGCAGCTCTTCCCCACATTTCCCCCCCTTTGGCAGAGAAATAAGGAGAGGAGGTTGATTGATGCAAAGAAAAACTCTTAAGAACACTAAGTAAAACTAAAGGATGTATAAAATGTCGACTTTTTAAAGCTATCAAGAGAAAATATGTTTCCTGTGGTGAAATGAATAACCATAAAAGAAAAAGAAAACTTACTTTGAAGCTAATGAACTGGCAAGAAAATATCTAGGTAATCCTAAAAAATATACAAAGACATGTTATAATGACTATCTCTGGGAAGAGTGAAAACCTTTGTTCTGATTTTGAATAAAGAAAAAAAGAACTCTGCTCCTGGAAATAAGGATGCAGTGATTTTTTTCATTAATGCCTCTTTTTTGCTTGTTGACTCCAGCTTGCATTACTACCTGTCTCCACCAGCAAATGGAGAATCTCGTTTAAAGGGGTAGGGAGAGGAAGTGAAAGAAATTCTGAGCTACAGTTGCTGAACCAGAACTGCATTTTCTTTTTCAATTAAAAAAGAAAACACAGTGTTAATTACCTTCTAACTTTAGTTGCATTAATTTTACTCCAGTGTTTAGTAGTCTTAAAAAAAAACTATAAGTCCCAGACTTTTATGCTTAGTTTTATGTTTCAGCAGTGAACAAACTTTCATCTAGTGACTGAGCACAGTTTAAATTTAAAAATATATAATTTTTGCCTTGTCTCTTTTGCATTATTTTCTAAGCATTTTTCCTGCTTATTTATATATACAGCTTCTGTTACCATTAATGGTGAAACTTAGGTCTGATGGCTAATTTTAACATTTCACCTCCTCTTCCCCACCCCAGCACACACTATTATTTATATTAATGATATGGTCTCTTCAACATGTAAATGTATGGGAAAGAAAGTGAATGAATACAGAATTCATTTAGATTATTTCGCCTAAACATGTTCTTTAGTTTAGAAGTGATAACCAACTAACAAATTCAATATAAAGAATTAAATGGAATTAAACGTAGAGACGGAGTTCAAATTGGCTTGTTCTCTGTGGACATTTGGAGAATTTCTTTACCGTATAAAGTTTTAATTTGGCTTCAGTAAGTGTTTTGTAACCCTTTCACCCTTTTAAAAGTCTTACATTTGTTGCGGATGACTTTTACGTTTCAAGTCAGTAGAATCAATGCACGTCAATAGCAGTTTATTTTTAAAGACGTTTTAATAGAATGGATTACTAATAGCGTAACATTTTTGTGTTACTTGAAATGCAAAACTATTCACTAACATAGCTGAAGGGTAGTATTTAGAAAAGTTTCTGGTTCACAGCAGGCTATTCAGCTATTCAAAACCTTTACAATATTTCTAGTTCTCATGTTTTCTGTTGGATGTAAAAACTGCAGCTGTGGGTGTGGTGACGTTTGCGTATGTCTATGGAAGGCTTTTTGTTGCCTCTAATATATTGCTCTGTGTCTTTCTGAATACAAGTAGCCTAATGAGCTTTGCTCTCCTGTTTTGATAAGTCTACTAGAGAAGAATATGAGGGGTTTTTTTTGGCTGTGACGTATTCTCGACAGAGATTACGATTTCCTTCATCCTTTCTGAAGTGCACAGAGGAACACAGAATACAAGTACAGAATTTTGTTTGTGGTTTGTTTAGTTAACTAACACTTTTTGTCAGGTGGAAACAACTATGATGAATTCTATGATCTGGGATTTCCAGAATTTTCTTTTTTTCTCCTTTGCTTACGAGAACATGTAAACTTCTCCCATCTTCTTTCCCCTTCCCATTTCCCATGGTATGTGAGAAATCCCCCTCACTGCCAGTGTTTCTATGGTTCCACCGGGAAGCGTGGAATGTCGGTAATGAAGTCTGGTGTTTAGCTGAAATGCTAGGTGCTTGCTTTCTGTCATCCCAATTATTGTTGGACACCTTTCATGTAAACATTCCACTTTCAGTTTAAATACCATTCTTCTTTGTAGAAAACATGAAAATAAAATCATAGCCAATAATTTCCAGTTTTCTATTTATTTAATATTTTTTTTGCCCTGTATCTGCTCCTAACAGTAATAGTGTCCCCTTCCTACTCTGCTTCTTACTTTACTCATTGTTGAGAGGCTCTTTTGTTGTTTTCACCACGTTTCGTATTTATTAGCTTACTGAATCCAGACCCGTGTGGTTCCAGCTGACCCAGAGCAAGGGTGATAATATGAAGTATGTCTGAGCCTTGGATATGCCAAATCTTTTGTTTTCACCTACAACAGCATTTGAGTAGAGAGCTGAGCTGCCAGATGCATAGTGATACACTTATGATCAGCTTGTTATTTTAAATTTAGCTAATTACAGAATATGAACATTTTAACATTATGTATTTAGTGCATCGGTATTGTAAACTTCAGTGAATATTCAGATGTCAGGAGTTTGCATTATGAACTCTTCATTTGTGAATACATATTCAATATCTAAGAGACTTGAGGAACAAAGAATGTAGATGCTCTCAGTGGACTCAGAAGTATTCTCTACATCCCCCAGGCATTAAATGTTTTAGTAAAGACATGTTCAGGTTAGGAGGGGTCATGGGAATTATTTAATCAGTGTGAGGAGACTAGGAGCCTCAACGTGACAGAACGTGTCAATGGTCACGATCACTTCCTGGCAGGCCTGGCTCAAGATCCTGAGCCTGGACTGTCAATGCAGCAATCTGCTGGTTTTGTTAAGTGACAGTAGTGATCTATTTACCTAAGACTAAGGGAGGGAAAGTTGTTTTTGTCTTTTTGGTTTTTTTCTAGGCACATGACGGGTGTTGCAACAACTTGACTGTGCAGCCACAGGCAATAGGTAAACTAAGCATGACTGTGTTCCAATGCAAGTATATTTTTGAAAAAATCCTAATCTGTATGCTTAAAAATGGTTAAAATCATACATTTTATGTTATGTGTATTGTTTCTACAATAAACAACAAAGAACAATTCTAAGCAGATTACTTTACATTTCACTTATCCATATTGCAACAGAGAGTTGATCCATTGGGTACCTACTCTTACAATGTTAATGCACTGTGGCCAGCAGATAGTTTGCATTAATAAAATTATTTGTCAGATGATTGGGACATGATAATGAGAAGTCAAGAGAAACCAAATAATTACAGCAGAGATTTGGGGAGACTACCGCCTGGAAATCTGAAGTCTGTGCCTCAAGAACCCTGTAACTATCACATACCTGTTTTTAGCAAGAAAAAGTTATAGGAAAACACATCCGCTGGAGAGCTTTGTGTTAATATATTGTCTAGATTACTCAGTTCAAAATGAAATACCTGTAATATTTAGCATAGATGAATTGTTGGTGGAAAACAGATAAGATCCTTAAAGAAGCCAAGTATTTTCCCATATTTTTCTCATTTTTTTTATGTAAAGCCTCCAAAATATATTTTTTAATGTAAACCATCTGTAAACAGATGGTTTCTTAAAAAATTGATCATGTTCACTTTTGCTTTATTTTCTCTCCCAACATAATTTAAAATTTGGTGAGAGCTGGCTAGATAAAAATTACCTTCTTAAAATTTCCTGTTTTGATGTACAAAATCATAATCATATGATTTTCCAAAAGTCAAACATCTGATTGTGACCCCAGGATGACAAGTAGGGTCTGCAGAGAGCGACCCAGGCCACTCTGATACCCATCTTAGATGACTGGTCTAGAGAAACATGGCAAAAGGGCAAATTTCCTAATGTTTTTTCATATATCTACTGAGACACAATTGAGATACAATATTTAAATATCATATTTTACATCTTTAAAATACATTAAAGATTTACATATTATACATATTTGAAATACATAATTGGTTTTGACTTGTGCACCCATTTATGAAACTGTCACCACAATTAAGACAAGGACCATATATATCATCTCTAAACTTTCCAACAGTTGAGTCACTCTGAAATCCCCCCCTCCTACTCCTTCCAGCTTCCCTCTCATCCCATCTTCAGGGGGTCCTAATCTAGTTTATTTCACTGTACATTAATTTTCATCTTCTAGAATGTTTTTAATATATAGGTTCTCATTGTATATGCTGTTCCTGACTAGCTTTTTAAAATGGAGTCTAACTATCTTGTGATTAATCCATGCCATTAGGTGTAGCAATAGTTCATTTATTTTTATTGCCATCCTAGTTCATATTATAGCTATTCTACAAGTTTTTATCCATTTAAGTAATTATGAGTATTTGAGTTTTTTGTATGTTAGTTATAAATGATGTTTTTACTAACATTTATAGATAAGTTTTATATGAATATATACCCCATTTCTCATGGTTAAATGCCTGGGAGTGAACTGACTAGATCATATGCTGACCCGTATTAGGTAAATGTTGTTGTCTCCTAATATTTTTGATCCAAGTTATCCATTAAATAAAGGAAATCCCAAGGAATTCCAACTCACTGGTTTAAAAATGCATTAGCTTTTCATGCCCGTTATTTCTGGGCAGCTGCAGGAGAGGGCTTTGTGCACATGATGGAGACCCACAGCATCTATGTTCTATAGCTTCTCTCTACTTTTCTGTCTCAGAGCTTCCTCCATAGTTCAGAAATTGTGTCCTTCCAAATTCAGGATCAGCATCCAAAAGAATGGTAGTTCACTCTGCCAGCCTGCCTTACAGATTTCAGGCTTATCAGCTCTTAGAATCAGATGAGACAATTTACCTTATATCTCTTCCTCTCCTCTCTCTGTCTCTCCTGTTGATTCTCTTTCTCTGAGGATATTGACGGATACCCACACATGCACACATATACACAAATCACACAGTGTAAATATACATAGATGAACACAAGAAGGGGGTTGGGGTAGAAAAATGGAAGTGTTTCTTGAGAGGTATTGTCTTCCATGGAGAAGCTCACTGACTTTCAGTAAAGTTGGTATGATTGCCTATTCCATATCATGTAAAAAATGCTTTGTACGAGTTATTATTGTTTCCCTCTGTTGGAGAAATCACAGTGTATAAGATGAGAAACTACCAACATACTCTCGGGCAACTGGAGAATTTTAGTGTTCATGATGAAGTTTCTATTTCAAACAAAAGAGCTTTAAAAACTGAAAAAAGAAATTAGTTTATGAAATTGAAAGTTTTAGTCTTCATAGAACACTCATGAGATTTAAGTACTACAAGTCCATTCTTCAAAGTAGAATCCCGGTGATAAGACTGCATTCAATTCATTTCCAAATTAGGTGCCACTTACAACACTGCGGATAGGAAAAAAGAAAGGAAACTGTGTGGTTTAATTTAAGAACTTCAGCCTTGACACTGTGGAAACCTCTAGTATTCTCAGAAACAAGAGGCAAAAATGAAACAAAAGAAAAAAATACTACAAGCTCAAGACACAAAGCTTAGATAGAACTCTATTTAAATTCTGATTATAACAATTTATTGTTTATTAACTGTGTATACACTCAGTTGACTCAATCAAGAAGACAGGTTTCACTCACAGTACAGGGCGGGGCAAAAGTAGGTTTACAGTTGTGAGCATGCAAAACACAGTTTATTCTTATGTTATTATTTATTAATGTATTATTTTCCATGCAAACAACTGTAAACTTACCTTTGCCTCACCCTGTACATATAATTTATAATGAAAGCTGTGATGATTAAACTAATCATTTCCATTATTTTAGCTGATTTCACTATTTATCGTGGTTGAATTAATTGGACATAGACTGGTTTCAGTGATTAAAAAGACCAAGCAAATAAAATTGTCTTTTGTTTAGCCATTTCATACCCAGTTGCAGATTGTCTTACTTTGGCAAATTCCACATCACAGCTCTAGTGGAGGATAAAATAACAAACAAGGCAAAAATATGAAAAGAGATTATTAATGCAAATCTGGTGTAAAGTATTGAAAATAATGAGTTTGTATTTTTAAGAGGTAAATATATTTTATTACTAAAACATCAATTGATTTATTTAGGAACATGCTTATCCTGATTAACCAAAGTTTATAATAGAAAAAAGAACTTATTAAAGTTTATAAGGAGCCAAGTACTATTCTCTGTACTTAATGAAACAAGGCTTAACACTCATAAGAACTCTCTGAGGTCAGCATGTTTATTACTCCCATGTTCTTGGTAATGACCCAGAGTCAGAGATTGGTTAAGCATCTTCCACAAAGTCTTACAGCCAGAAAGTGGCAGAATCAGGCTTGGAACCTGCGCCCACTAACTACTGAGTCCAGCTGTTAAGCACTACACTATATATATTACCTCACTAGCTGAATTTTATGCATACATGCAAAGATCAGTGCCAGCTTTATTTTCATTTTTAATGAAGATGAGAATGCTTAGGGTTTAACTCATGTTCCTGTGGAATTTAAAAAAATTGTATGGAAAGCAACAGTACGGCAAAGTCATTCCTTCCTCAATAATGAGCCAGACTTCTAGTTAGTTAGCCTTTCATTTAAACACCTTTTAAAAAACGAATAATCACCACAGGATGACAACAAATGTACCATTTCATGTGAACTGCATGAGGCATGCCCAGTCCACTCATTGTGAAATAGTTCGTGCTATGTCATGGAGCTAAGCATGACTCTGTTGAGCAGTGACTTGGGTCCCATTGAAGAACATCTTTCACAGTGCCTCCCACATTTGGTTGAATTGAGCCATCAACCCCAAATAGGAAATTACTTCTAGTAGTCAGATACTCTTCTCACAAATAAATTTTGTTTTTTTCTTCAAGCCTCATTTTCTTTTTTTTAACATTTTATTATGTATTTTTAGAGAGGGGGGAAGGGGGGAGAGAAACATCCATGTGAGAGAGAAATATCGATTGGTTGCCTCTCTATGTAACTCAATAGGGGACCGAACCCACAACCCAAGCAGATGCTCTGACTGGGAATTGAACCCACTCCTTTTTGCTTTGTTGGACGATGTACAACCAACTGAGCCACACTAGTCAGGCAAAGCCTCACTTTCATTTCTAGTTCTAAACATTTATTTATTTTTCCCTTTTATGGAGAGATTGCATGGCATAGCTGACATGCTATACAATTTATGGTTTGCTTAGTTTCTTTTAGTTAGTAGGACAAGAGGTCAACCTCTGTCATGGTGTGAAATAGATTAAAAACTTAGATACCTTGATCTTCTCCCTTTGATTATGAAAATAAAAGACTTATTTAAAAGTTCCTGAAGTGATGGTAACACATTCACTTAAAATTAAAGGAGCATCAAACAACAACAGTGAACATGATTTTGTGCATCTCATTCCACGTGATGCTTTCTCACGGAATGAAAAGATGTTCTCCAGCAGCTGATGGGTGAGAGATAGTATCAGTGTCTAAGACAGTTTTGGGGGGTATGAGGTTATCTTGACAATTAATGACAATTTCTAGGGAAACTAACATTGCAAACATCTCAGAACAATAAGACAATCGGTTTCCAATGAGAACCAAATTAGTTCATGAAAATTATACATGAGTTTTACTAATATTTCAATAGGGTAAAGCCATTAACTGTATGCCCATAATATTCCAGGCATTTTGTACACTAGATTATTGCATTAACTATGCACACATTTTCTGCAGTTTAAATGCAATTATTTCCATTTTCAGAAGAAACTGGGGTTTCAGAAGGGCTTAGTTAAAATTGCCTGAAATTACAGAGCTCATAAGAGGCAGAACCTTATTAGCCTGTCTAGTAGATTGGGAAAGGAAGAAAAAGAGGGTGATTTGCCATGTGTCTGTATGCTTTGAAGACTGTTCTTCACTAGAAAGTATCTGCAAATGAGCTGCAACAAGATCATTTATCTCTCATTCTTCAGGTCTTTCACTTATTCTTTATTTTTGTTCTCTCCCTCTTTTCCTATTGCCTGAGGATCACATACATCATCCACATAAAAAAAGACCATTTTTATTTTATGATAGAATTAAATATATGGAGATATTTATTAAAAATGGTCTGATAATATGCCCTGGACAATGTTGCTCAGTGGTTGGAGTGTCATCCTGTAACTTAGAGTTTGCAGGTTCAGTTCTCAGTCAGGGCACATAGCTAGGTTACAAGTTCGATCCCTGATTCATGGTCTGGGTCTGGGCATGTATGATCCTCATTCCAGTCAATCGTTCTCTCTTGCATCGGTGTTTCTCTCTCTCCCTTCTTTGCTCTCTGAAAACAATGAAAAAAATATGTCTTTGGGTGAGGATAAAAAGAAATACCTGATGATAGTGACAATTAGAGCCAAAGATTGGAAATACTGAGGGAATTATGTGTGAGTCTGTAACTGAATTTTGACTTGAGGAATATTTTATACAGGAGAAAGAATTATTTCTCTCCATCATATCTCTATAAGGTTGATTGACTCTGTGGTTTTCTATTTTAAGATTCCTTGGAAACTGAAGCGGGAAGAAAGTTTCAAGTTAATGTAACCTGTATTATGGACTGAATTGTGCCTACCCCAAATTCATATTTAAGTCCTAATTTCCAAAGTGACTCTGTGTGGAGATAAGACCTATGAAGCAGTAATTAATGTTAAATGAGGTCAGATGTGTGGAGTTCTAATGTGGTATCACTGGTGTCCTTACAAGAAGAAAGACACCAAGGAGGCATGCATACAGATCCAAGGCTCTTTGAGGACACAGCAAAAAGGCAGCCATCTGCAAGCTGCAGACAGAGGTCTTAGGAAAAACTACTCTGCTGGCACTAACCTTAGGCTTCAGCCCACAGAACTGTGAGAAAGTAAATTTGTAGTCTGTGGAATTTTGTTATGGCAGCCCTAGCAAACTAAAACTGTTTCTTCACATCTTACTAAAATTGGAATTATCGCTAAATGGGCACAACTTGCTCAAAGACTGTGAGTTAATTTAAATAACAACAACAACATACATTGTGTGTAGTATATACCATGCATCATACTTGGTGACTTTATATTTATTTTATTATTTTATTCTCTGCAAGACCCCTTGTTGAGGTAACTTTGCCAACATATCTCCTAGGGCAAGGGAAACAAAGAAAAAATAAACAAATGAGACTACATTTATGGTACTTATAACACTTATAGAAGTAAAATAAATAATAATAACAAAAACAAAGAGAGGTTTAATATTATACTGTTATAAGTTATTTATAATTTACCTGAAGTATTATAATACAAAATACAAACTGTGACAGTGATAGTATGCACTTGTAATGTCTAATACAAGCACTCAAAGAGGGTAGAGAAGTATACTTAAAGAACCAAGAGAAATAAAATACAATATTAAAATACAATATTAAAATAAAATACAATATTAATACAATATTCAAAAATATTTGAATAATTTGAAGAGAGATACAAAAAGTGGGGCAAAGGGATAATACCAAAAGAAATAAAAATAGATAATGGAAATAAAAAAGCACTATGATAGACATACACTCCAGTTATGAGGGAGAATGGTCACGTTGGTGGAAGTGAGGTCCTGGATATACTGTCTATAAGAGAAGCACTTTGGATACAAATACACAGGCAGATGGAATGTAAAAGTTGAGATAAGGTGTTCTAATGAAAACATGTATGTATGTAGGAAATACAATGTGGCTATGAAATATGAGAAACAGCAGATCTCAGGCTAAAAAAAATTACAGAGGTAAGATGGAACATCTCATGATAAACAAACAAGTCAATTAATAAGGAAGAAATAAAAATCATACATGTGTACATAACTTTAGAGCTTTCAAGTATGGGAGGCAACACTAACAAACCTAAGAAGTGATTAGACAAAACCACAGTTACAGTGGAGGATTTTAACACTCACCTCTCAGATATAACCCTAGACTCGGATTGGTACCCTGTCCTCTCAGTAACACAGATCTACTCCATCTTTACATTCCACAGTTTGAACAACCGTAGGGATTCAGAACCAGCCTCTGTGTATGCAGATTATTTCAAGCTAAAGGCAACTGAGACCCTGTGAGCTCAAGAGAAACTTCTCCTCTCGCCTTAATTATCTAGAATTTACATAGGAGCCCAGCACATGATGAACTTTAAAACCAGTAATGGCTTTTTACCTATTTACACGGTAGGGCAAAGTGTTAATTACTGAACGTGTGCTGTTCCTGCAATTACCTTCCGAAGTCCCATGGTGCTATCTTATCTCTAGCTTTGAATGCCTTATATACCCATTTGCTCTCTCTGTGTCTGAGCCTCTCAGGCGTGTGGGGTCTCTGGCTCTCATATATGCAGGGCTCCCACACTCGTGTAAGTATTAAATTTGGTTATTTTCTCTTGCTAATCTCTCTGGTGTTTATTTGTTTATTAGACCAGCTGAAAGAACCTTGAGGGTGGAGAAAAGTTTCTCTTTCCCTCATACAACAACCTGTCAGCTACTCCTAATAAAAGACATTTCATTAATCTTTATAGCAGATCACCCTCCTCCTGTATCTACTATTATATGTCTATGAAGCCTCACTGAGATTTTAGCTCTGGCCCAGTGAGAAAAACCATCTCCATGGCTTAAAGGTCTAAATTCAAAGATTACTAGATAGATTGAATATCTTGAAATTTGAGATAGTGACCACTCATTTCCCATTTCTAGAGTACTGAGAAATTACCCTAAGGGGTGTGTGTATGTGAGAGAGAGAGAGAGAGAGAGAGAGAGAGAGAGTGTGTGTGTGTGTGTGTGTGTGTGTCTTGGAAGGGTCTATGAAGGAAAATAATAAACAGATCGTGGCCAGAAATTAGGGAGCAATTTTGATCTGGTTGCAGAGTGTTGTTGCTCAAGCCCTACTGTAGCGTTCTGAATTCAGTTTCGGAAGCAGGGGTGCAAGTTACAATCAGACAAGGCAAGTAAATCTTTTTATTAGGACACGCAAAGCACAAAAACAATTGGTAATGTCTTCCCTGACAGATACAGCAACAGTCATGGAGGCTGCAGTGCGCTGCTCAAGTGTTTATTTGACATTTATTAAAGAGAGTTTAATGGTAGTGACATTTTAATCTAATTCATCAGTTTAATAGTTTTCATGAAAATGCTCCATTTGTTTAGGCGCTCTGTGTATCTTTCTGATTCTCACTAATCATTTTTGTTCATTTGCTATTGAAGTAGGTCGTCTTGAGTTAGTGCAGTTGAATCAGAAGAATGTAGCTTCATAAAGCATTATCATTAAAAACCTATCTAGATTAAGAAGTAGTAACTAATTATAATTTTACAGGATTATTATTTTTTCATTTGTTTCAATGACGGTAAATCATTAGGCCTGAGAAGCCATCCATATGAATCTACAGATACATGCCAGAGGTCATCTCTGGTAACGTGATCATACATTATTATAAAGCCCCAATTTATAATGGTTTTAATTCTAAAAGAATCTTTAGTAGTAATCTCTGCTAATGAACACGATAAATCTGCCATTATCCAGGGAGATTTCGCTCCACATTTCTTTACCAAATCAGTGGACCCCTAGGATAAAATAGTAAGTAGACAAATGGTGTTGTTTGGCTCCTTTAGGGTACATGTTTTGTACCTAAGATATTTCTAGTGCCAACTTTATAAATTCAAGTTTCCAAAGTTATAAATAATCAGTAAGGTCCTAGCAGTGCGAATATGTGGGCTCACATGGACTTTTATTTCTGTTGATTGTGTTGTCACTGCCTGGACGTAGAATGGGTGCAGACTTACATCCGTGTTCCCTTTGCCCGCAAGCACCTAAGAATGGCCATAAAAAGACGAGATGATACTGAAATGTGAATTTCCTTGATATGGATATTACATGATGAAAGGAACATTTGTGGCATTGCTAACTTCTGACTGCTTTTTGGGAAGTTGGCCTAGTACAGATAGTCAGAGGAAGTACTGCTCTCTAAACATGCCAGATGGGTTACTTCTGAAAGACGTTGTGTTTTGAGGGTAATGTCTCTTCCAAGAAGATCAGCTGGCTGGATAGGAATATGTCAGCTTTGACCATTGCGTCACTCTGCAGAAAGCTAATACTGTCTGTACTTAGGACTTATAGGACTTAAATTGATGATAATGATCCCTAAGTTCATAATACATAGACATGTATTATGAATGAAAATAGCAACTTATTCATTCACACTGAGGAGCATTGCCATGAGGAAGAACAGATATAAGATGATCCAATGCCCCTCCTGTTTAAACAGAACTTTGCATGTGAAGCTGAATAATCAGAATTTGAAAACAGAGCAAGAAAAATTATTTATAAGAATATTGAAGGTCTTCATTGTTTTATGTATAGATTTACATTTGTTTCCACAACAAGGATAAATGTTTTTGGTTGATATATATCTCATCTTGCTTCCTGGGAAATTTCTTTTCTCAATCATGTTTTGGTAGCTTTCCCCAATATCCAGTGGTCTGCTAATACATGCTTATCAAATGGCTCTTCAAGGAAAAAGTGTCCTGACTTGTACTGATTGCCAATTTCTGTGATGTACACATTTTCCTTGGACCCACACTCAGTTTACCAATACTAGTAAACGTCCATCTGGGAAGAAATGCACCCGCCCCACTCTCACACCCAGCGCCAGCTGACCCTGTCACACGGCTGCAACGCCACCTGCCTTTCACACACTATTTCTAAGCCTCCACTATGGAACACTTATTATTTTTGAGGTATATTTAAAAATGTATTAAATACATCAGATTATAATCATAACTCAATCTTTTGAACCTAGATATGACATATTTTTTCTGACCTATTATACCCGATTTTATGGTTTGATTTTCAGAAGTACTTCAATGTTCAAGTTCTTGGGGAGCTCATGGTCATTGCTTTCATGTAATTTCTTCTCCAGACTTTCATATGATTTCCTGGTGCCACCTGCATGAAAGTCTATTTTAACATAAAATTGATCTTCAGTAAAAACCAAATGCAGTCAAAACAGAAGGAGGGAATTGGGAGTAAGCAATGAATGGCAGTTAGTTTTAAGAGCTCATGAAACTGTAATCTTGATGGATTTCACTTTGGAATGAGGACTTTTTTTTTAATTGATCTTGGAGAGAAAGGGAGAGAGAAAGAGAATTGAGAGAGAGAGAAAAAAACATGAATTTGTTGTTTCACTTACCCATTCTTTGGCTGCTTTTGGCACGTGCGTGGCATGGTTGGGGATCAATCCGCAACCCTGGGGTATTGGGTCGCTCTAACCAACTGAGTGAGCTACTCGATCAGGGCCAGGATTTATTTCTTAAAGGAGCTTTTCTTTTCTCTAGTTTTGTCATCTAGTAAACAGATTATTTATTGCGTTAGTTCTCTATCATCATATATAGGAGAATTCCCTGGTGAGGTTAAATTTTATGTAGCTACTCCACATGGTGCTAATAAGCAGGCAGAATTGAGAATCGTCCTCAGCAGGGGTCCCAAATTCCCTTGGTTCATGACACCCGCGGTCATTTATTTCCTTAAATCCCCTAGGTCAATAAACAAAACAAAACAGAACAGACCATGTAAGAGTTCTGTTTGAGCATTAGTTCCAAGCGTTTGAATACATGTGTATGTCAACAACTTAGCTGTGGTTTGAACAGCTAATTTACAGGACTGGAATTATCCAGAACGGGATGTGAGCAGGCCATTGCTCCTCAGAACATGAATTTGGGTTGGAGACCTCAATCCTTATTTCCTGTTCCACATTGATTTTCTCACAGCAACTGATGAACTTGGGACTTTGAACACAAATGATGTCATTGAAAAAAACAAAATACAATCATGGAATGATAGTTTCTGTTTCTCTTGAAAACACAAATATCTCAGAATGCCTATGTAAGGTCTCTGCAGCAATCTGGGGCACCTTGGCACACAATTTGAGAACCAGACTTAAAGAGCAAACTTTGTGTTATGGCCAAAGCAATGAAAGCAATCTCAAAACTGAAAGATGAAAGGAAAAACGCCTTGATGGGAGATAGGATTGTTCATTAAGTTTTCATTTTCTCAATTTTTCAATGATTAGGAAGATGATGACAATCATGGTGATGATAAAAATAACTGGTATTTAATAGAATCTGTATGTTAATTGCTACATTTTACAGGGGTATGCATACTCCCAATTACTTTTCAGTAACAAATCTAAGAAGTAGGTACTATTACCTTAATTTTTAGGTATGGAAAGTGGAAGCTTAGAGTTTCTGGTACTTCCCTGGTAGGTTCTAGGCATAGCTGGATAGTGAAGGTGGTTTGCTTGAAATCAGTCCGTGAGTTCTTCCTGACAGAAACTTGCCACAATCATGAGGAATAGAATTCATGGAGAATCGGTGGTGTCATACAAGTGAGCAGATCAAGAAGTGTTCCAGTGAGAACAAAAAGGACTCCTAACATAAATATGTGTCCTATAGGACTGAAGGAGGAAACCAATCGCAAAATCCTTGCAATATGGTGGAGCGGAACCCAGGGGTGTGTGTGTGTGTGTGTGTGTGTGTGTGTGTACATGAAAATACATACATACATTTGCAATCCCAGGTGTTACTTGGCTCAGATTACGTCCAGTTGCAAATGAGAATGAGAAGAAGAGGCAAAACTAAAGGTTACAATGTAATAGGGGAAAGGGTGGGTCATGGTAATAAAAGGGAAGGACACAGAAATGACTGCAGCTCCTGTCATTTTGTACCTTGCTGAACCTATCAGTATTGCCCTTTACTTGCAACATGAAAATGCTTTAAAATTTACATTTTAAGCACACTGCTAAATTTAAACACAGTTTGGACTGAGGGCTTTTTGCTTTGAAATATCCTTTTATTTTATTTTAATTTTTTTGAGCTGCATATTGTTTCAAGCATATCAGGTTGGGTTCCTACCTGACTGGGACAAAAAGACAAAGTGCTCGAGCTGTCTGTGTCCTGCTGAAAGCCTGGAGTGACAAAGTGCTCATTTGGATTTATGAGGGAATGATAGAAAATGTAAAAAAAAGACAGGTATGCCAAAAATATGAGCACATACATTAATTAAATCAGTAAACACACCCAGAGCCTTTGTTTTCATGCTTCTCTATCTGTCATTAGACTGGAAAGGGACACAAAGAAGTTACATGTTGCCAACTCTCCCCTCCTTTCCTTCCCTGCCTTCCCCCTTGCCCCTCAAACAAGTTGTTATCATAGTCACTAGGCTCCTGGGGCATGTTCTGCGAGGCTGCATTTGTACGGGAAATCAGCCCCTGCAAGGAATCATGAGCTCCTTCTTCTGTCTCTTCCCTGTGTTCGCTCCAGTGCGCACCCCCTCCTTACTGCCGGACTGGCAGGTCGTTGGAGGTCTTTGGCACTTCTCTATACCCTGATTAATATCTGCACAGCCCTGGCTCATGCAGCCATTGAATAAATATGTTTTGGTTGAGTTAATACAATCCATCCCATATATATTTATACTATTGTCTAAATAGTTTACCTAGTGTATTTAAGTTACGCCTGTCTAATTGAGCATCTTCAGGGTCAGAATTGCTTTACTTGGAGAGAACGATCTAATGACTATTTAAAAAATCACCTTACCAGACTCCTTGCTTACAAA
Source organism: Phyllostomus discolor (assembly GCF_004126475.2). Lineage (NCBI taxonomy): Eukaryota > Metazoa > Chordata > Mammalia > Chiroptera > Phyllostomidae > Phyllostomus > Phyllostomus discolor. The sequence continues at coordinate 24,885,656 of NC_040912.2, read as the reverse complement.
ATGTTGGCCTCTCTGGTCTTCCTGCTTCTATCAATGTATCTCCAGAGACAAGTGCTAAATGACTCAGTCCACTCCGCACTCCAGTAACAAGTGACTACTTATTCTGCTGTTTTTCAGTCTGGGAATCTCTCCTCACAACTCTTTAATTCTTCCTCTGTTGGCTTCATGTTACTACTTGTCACACTCCTCTTCCTCCAGGAAGGGCAGCACGGGCATGCTCTCTTTCTCACACATAGCCTCCACTGATTTATGTACTTTTACTCCTCCCTTTCTCTACCAGGAGGCCTTTACTTTGTTATTTCACATAGGCTTTATTTAGCCTTTTGCTATGAATGGATTTGTACATGGGAGTTAAAATGTTTGTTGAATAAGCGAATGAATGGTCTATTGCTCACTTAAAAGTAGAGTTTGTACATATATGAAAAGTAGTACATACATAACAGTAGGGCAATACATATATTAATATCTATTTCATCATGTAAACCTCGACTTTTTCACTTAATAGTTTGTGGATAAATAGCTGCTTGAAGTTGTTACTGTGGCAACTCTCTGTGGTCTAACTGAGGTATAATGAAGAGAACATTGTCTGACACCATAGTCCCAGCGCTAATGCTAGATTCTCCTTTTCTCTGGCCTAGTCACGTCTACGGTCCCTTGTTCTGGGAGGTTGTGTTACCCCCTTCTTCATATACACATGGTGACTAAATGTTGGTAAATGAATTGGAGCCCCTTCAACCTGTGTGGTATGGCATCCGGACCTGATGTAGAAGTGTATAAACTTATTTGTTTAGCCCTGAAAAATTATATATATAATTTTTAAAGAAAAAAATTATGTATGTGTAGGTGAGTTCCACAATTCTTTTTTACTCTTTCCTATTCTCCTTTTCTTCTTCCGTAATATTGTTGCTCCCAGCACCTCATGCATTGTTCAAATGTTATTTCTCATGTCAGGTAATGTTTATAATATCAGCAAGCTTCTTGAATATATTGAGTCTCTGTTTTTTTTTAAAGTAGTTATAGCAATAGCACTTTGTAAATAAGAGAAAATTGGAAGAGGAAATTCAATATATTGCTAGATGTGACCCAAATAGTAAAATGTGTTTTAATGTAGATTGAAGTCAATTGTGTCACCTGATGTGTCTTTCCACACATTCCTTTTGTGTATGATAATGCCACTCTTAGGCAGCGGAGGCAGATGGGGCCGTATAGGTAATGATGCTAATTTGCTTCACTGCAGGAACGGTGCAAAAGCGCCCTTCGGCATTTACCACGTGGAGGGGGAAAGTGATGTGCAGTTCGCTTTAGAAATACACGGTGAAAAGGAAAATTGATCTTTGTCTGTGTTTGTCCTCTTTTGTTGATATGGGAACAATATCGAGTGGTTTCTGGCAACTACTAATCAATCTCTATCTTCCTCCTGACAATCTTTGCTGTCTTTGTTTGATACTCTTTGATCTCTTTTCTCAGTACATGCTATATTAGTGCTATTCATTCCCTCAAATGTTTATTGAGCGCTTACCTTGTGGTCCACACTGCGCAAGGCGATATGGGCAGTAAATATAAATACAGAAGAAGAAAAAAGATAGTTTTTGCCTTAAAGACGGCATTAGTCTTTCTACCCCCAACAATATGACTGTTGATAGGACTTTAATGTACTCATGAAGAATGAAATGAATATATCTCTTGTTATCCAAATAGAATACATGTAAAATCTCTACTTGAAAGTATACTGTAAACTCATCTTCCATGATTTCTCTACTTTTTGGCAAATTATTTCCAATTTCTTTAAAATATAACAGATATTCTTTATGATAAGGTAACATTTTTACCACATCAATTCCATTACCATTAATCCATCTGAAATGATGTATTACATTACAATAAATTTTTTATCTTCTTTTGGAAAGTATCGTCCATTTTACTAAGCGTGCCACCTATAATAGTGATGGAAATGAAATAATTACTTTTTGTTTTTACTCCTCCTGCTCTCAGACCCTGAGGAGGTTTTGAGGTTCCCTGTTCTCCTCTGATTTCTTACGAGGTAATTGCGGGATCTGAAAGAATCTTTGACAGTGATCTGTATGACAAAGAACTGAACCAGGAGAAAGGAAGCAGGGCAAAATTTGGGCCTGGTGATATTTTTTTAAAGATTTTATTTATTTATTTTTAGAGGGGGAAGGGGGGGGAGAGAGAGAGAGAGACAGACAGAGAGAGAGAGAGAGAGAGAAACACCAATGTGCAGTTGTGCAGTTGCTGGGGGCCGTGGCCTGCAACCCAGGCATGTGTCCTGACTGGGAATCGAACCTGCGATACTTTGGTTCACAGCCCACACTCAATCCACTGAGCTACACCAGCTAGGTGTGGCTGGTGAGGTTTTAATAACTTAATGAACGAATATTATGAACAGGGAAAGGAAGTAGTTGAAGTCAACTGCTATACAGACATTGAAAAGCTAGGTAAGTAGAGTGGAATTTTATAATATATTTAGAATGCATGCAATATACTGACCCTGTTCCTTCTCTCTTCCATCCACACTTCAGTGATCCTTTGAAAGACATCAATAAATGAATATATATTTAAGTCATTCTAAATACGTTTCAGATGAAAATGAGCACAATCAATTACAAGGTGGAACTGCAAAGTATTCAAGTTAATTGGATGCCAAAAATGGAAAAACATTTTACCCATATAACGCAAGTATTTGCAGCTTCTGTGACTATTTAGTAATCAAGTGATGACCTTTTTACTTCTCTAAAAGTGTTTAAGAAAAATTCAGCCAACAGTCATGAAAATACTTTTAAACAAATATGGAAGATACTTTGGTCTCACCTCCAGGGATTCCAAGGTAATAGTCGGTGTGTGGTCCAAGCAGCTATAATTCGACAGCTTTCTGTCAGGGAGAATTGCTCTCAAAGATGACATGGTGACATGGAGTGACTGTACTGGAACTACCTGGTGGTGGGAGAGGTTGGCCCATGTTTAGTAAATATATGCACTCTTTTACACATACTAAAACTAATTTGATGAATTTTCATTTGTGTTTTTTAAAAAAAACTACACAGATGCTTTATTCCCTAAATTTCATATTCCGTCTTCATGGATCATTTTAGAAATCAGTCTTCTCCCCCAAAATTATATGGCTAGGAGCGTATGTTCACTGTGGTGTTTTCTGTGTGACATCAGTGTGTAGTTTTGTGTGTGAGTTGTGAGAAGAAAACAGGGTGAAGAAATGAGTGCTAATAATCACAAGATTTTGATATCAGTGTCATGCTAGTTTTACAAAATGAACTGATGGGATTTGTAAATATTTCTGTTTCATAGAATGATTTAAAAAGAGCATAAGTGTTTTATTTTTCTTTTTTTGAAAGTTTGAAAGAATTATCTAGTAAGCCAGATGGACTAGTGTTTGTGCTATGCTTCTGACCATTTTTAAAAATTTGACTCTTGGGGTAATAAAATATTCTGTCTTTTCATTAATTATTTTATTATTTATTTATTTATTTGGTGGGGGAAGAGAGAGAGAGATCAATTCATCATTGCACTTTTTAATGCATTTATTGTTTGAGTCTTATATGTGCGAATCAAACCCTCAACGTTGGCATATCGGTACAGGGATCTAACCAACTGAGTTACCCAGCCAGGACCTTCTTAATTATTTTCAATTAACTATATCATAAAATTATCCATTTTATACATATTTTCAAAATACTGTTTTATGTGTAGTATTTTCTTATAACATCTTTATTCCGAATCTAAAGCCATATTTTTGTGGATTTTAAATGTAATGTACTCTTATTTTTTCTTTTCTTTCTAAAAACATTTTACATTTTATTCTAGAGAGAAAGAAAGGGAGGGAGAAAAGGAGGGAGAGAAACACTGATGTGACAGAGAAACATCGACTGGCTTCCTTCTGCAGAGCCCCAACTGGGGACTGAGCATAGAGCCCACAACCCAGGCATGTACCCTGACCAGGAATTGAACTGGTGGCCTTTTGGTTTGCCTGTTGACGCCCAACTAACTGAGCCACACTGGTCAGGGCTTATTTCTATTTCTTTATAATTTTCTTTGCTGGCAGTCTTCCACCACTTTATTTATTTATTTTTTTTTTGCAGAGAAATAGCTTTTTCAAACTTTTTTTAATGGCATTTCCCCCTATATACTAATTGATTCTTTAAAAAAAGGGTCACTGAAGTATTCATTTTAAGATATGAAAATGAAAATAAATATGCTATAAGTAGTATTGAGAATTACTGCATAACATTTTTATTTTTATATATTTTTATTTTACCACAGTTGACATTACTACCAAATTTATACTTACATACACTTCATTAGGTTGTTGTAGTGTTTTTGATTGGTTGGTTTTACTTTCTCTTTCTTTTTGTGTTTTAACCTTAATGGTTTTTATTATCACTCAAGTGTTTTTAAATTTAAAAAATATTTTTCTGTGTGTATATATACAGATGTATTAATTTTCATGTAGATAAATTCCAACAATGCTTCTTGAATAAGTTGACCAATACTAATATGAAATTACAGTTATGTAGTGTGACTCCAAACAATAAAAACCAGGGAATTAAAAAAGTTTAGTCATTAATTCTTCCCTTTGAAATCCATATACCTTGTACTGTATATACTTAATAAAGCACCAGTGAATAATTTGCGTGTGTGTACTTGTGAATTTGTTATTCTGTTATCATATCATGTTTTTCCCTTCATCACACTGTGATTAACCATTATTTATTTAATGACATATCACTCACTTCAAATCACTCCACCTAAATTCATTACTTACAAGTGCCTTGTTACATAAAATATCTGTTTGTTCATAAATGCACACAAACATTCACACTTGAATTCAGGTAGGTACTCACTGGGTACAGTTTTGAATATTGGGAACATGAAAAATGTATAGTTAAATACTTGTTTTAGAGTTGAGAATGCTGGGTCTTAAAGATTTTGATGACCTACTAAATATGACACAGTGGGATGGGTCATAGGAAAAGAGCAAACTGTCTCTAGCTTACAGTTGTACAACTTACCATGCAGAGTCAGGTGTAAATAAAGTGTACATAGTGGGAAGCATTTAAAAGCAAGAGATTCCCCAAAGTTCCTAAAGACATCGTATTAGTGATAACACCAAATTAGAAATACAACTTCAAGTTAAACAGTGACCTTTATCTATTCATGGTATATGATCATTATAGTTCTAATCAAATCTTACTTAAATAAAATTATCCTCACGTTCACTTTTACCTGCTGTTGTCTTATAATTTCATTGATTTTGTTGTCTGGTACTTTGGCATGCAATTTTTATTCAGTTGACAATTTATTGACCAATGGGAACCCTCTTTTAAAACTGTAACATTTTATCAATAAACTGAAAATATCACAGTTCTATATCATGTCTTCAGCTACTATCAGTGTTAAACTGAATTAGTACATGTGAAGTTGGTTTCCTAAGCACAGAGTTCCAAGTGAGACCATATGAAAGAGTATGTTAGAATATATATAATATGTAAGAGAATTTTAAAATGTCACTGGCTGTGTCTGTGTCCTTTTAAGATTGACTAATCAATAAGTTAAATATGCCACCGCTCCTTTATACAGACTAGCCTTCATAAATAGATATTGGGTGACATTTTCTATTACTTGATGTTTAATTAAAGTCTTTTGAATTGAAATTTACTTATAAAATATAATCTTAATTTCCTGGATAAACTCCCTCTCTCTCTCTCATTCTCTTTGCCTATTTAGTGTTTAAGCTTACTTCCAAAAACTCCCACATAAAGGCATGGATGATTCTTTTCCAATAAATCATTGAAACCTCACAGTATAGAACACTGAAAAGGAAGAGTAAATGTGAAGTCAAGGTCCACAGTATCACTGTTCGACTTCATATAAAGGTCAACTGTATTAATTGGTGTTTTCCAGAATGCTGGATTACATTCACCTTAAGCTGTACATGAAGTTAAAATTGTTTAGTTGTCATGTAATTTCTAGTATTGCTGTCAGAGATTTTAGCAATAATATAGCAAGCCATAGCTTTAATCAGTATAGCAAATGTAGTTAGATATTGAGAGGTCCCAGCCATGGATGTGTTAATTCTTGGTCAAATTCTTCTGAGTGCAAAATAGGACTCCAGAGCTTTATTTGCTAGGTTTTTTTTAAACAACTTGTATAGATACACATTTTGATTGGCAAGGACTGACTGTATTTCCCAATTGCCAAAGTTATTTACAGTTGACAGTCTCACACAAATACAGAGTAAATAAAACTTTCAACAGCATTCAGATTCACAAAATTAGTTCTTCCTTTCTTCTCAGCCAGTTAGTAGTCACATAAAAACTACTTTTTGTCAAAGATAACAGACTTGAATATGGCTACAATGAGGAGCTTTTAACTTGGGTAATTGCACAAGTGCATGAAGACCATCCATCAGACCTAAATGCCTGCCATTATTTAGGTGGATTCTGATTTACTCTTTGATTCATTACTTTTCAAATGCAAAATAATGGTAGGTTTCCAAACTTTTGACCTTTACAAAATGTCAGAAGAGTAGGAAAATGCTTTCTCCAATATCAATAGGTGGTTTTTCTCCAAATTATGGAGTGATTTGTTTCTTTACCTCAGTTCATAATATTTGTGGTTAACTAATTAGATTCCCTTAAGAATAAAACAAAAACAGAGACGCCTCTTTTCTCAATTGGATTACATTGATAGCTCTGGGTGGATAAGATTTATTTTACCCAGGGGAACCCTCTATCATGGCAAAGCTCTGCTTTATGCCCGTTTCCTGGCATAATTATTAATAGTGCCCCTTTCACACTCAAAAGTCTATCAGTTTGAATGATAAATTATATGATCACTCTATTATAAATTCTATTAGTCAAGGTTCTCCAGAGAAACAGAACAGGAAGATATATAGATAGATATAAAGACTTATTTCAAAGAAATGCTTTAAGCTATTGCGGGGGCTGGCAAGTTTGAAATCTGTAGACAAACAGTCTTGAAATGCTGGGGCAGGAGCTGAAGCTGCACCTTGAAAGAAGAATTTCTTCTTTCTCAGGACAACCTCAGTTTTGCTCTTCAGGCCCTTCAACTGATTGAATGAGGCCCACCAACATTATGGAGAACAGTTTTCTCCACCTGAAGTCAACTAAGTGTTGATTTTTACCCTACCTACCAACTGCTTCATAGCGACACTCATAGTAGTGCTTGATTGCAATACTTAGGAACTAAGCTGACACATAAAACTCACCATTACACCAATTAATCTGGTTTATGAATTTTTTTTCTGTGCACTAACAACAAACTACCAGAAACTAAAATTAAGAAAAATAATCTCTTTTGCAATAGCACCAAAAATGATAGAATACATAGATGTAAATTTAACCATGGAGTGAAAAAGATCTGTTGACCATTTGGAACAGTAGTCCAGAAATTAGTTAAAATAAGCTAACAGGAGGAAAACCTGGGCCCTTCGTGCCATCTATTTCTGTTTTCATTAGATAACGTACAACTTCTTTTTTTTTTTAAGATTTTATTTATTTTTTTAGAGAGTGGGAAGGGAAGGAGAAAGAGAAGGAGAGAAACATCCATGTGTACTTGCCTGCTGGGGATCTGGCCCACAACCCAGGCATGTGCCCTGACTGGGAATCCAACTGGCGACCCTTTGCTTCCCAGGTCCACGCTCAGTCCACTGAGCTACACCAGCCAGGGCACAGCTTCTTTTAGAGTAGGTAGTTCACGTTCCCTTGGGCAAATGCCTTGGCGCTCTACCTGTAATTGTATGTTAAAATCGGTCTTGTTTCAGGTGGCCTGACACCAAAGGAGGTTGGCAGTTTTCCCATGCGGTGAATGGACAGAGACAATCTCTCTAGAGAAATTTTGCAGTAGGCTACACTTAGCCTGTTTTTTGTTTGTTTGTTTTGTTTTTGTTTTATTAGCATTATAATCCAAGCTAGGATGCTTGCCAGAAAAAAAAAAAAAACACATTCACAAATGTGTCTGACTTTGATGCTGGTGGACTGGCTGTTTTCCTTGCTCTGTTTTTACTTGTGTCTAATAATTCCATTTGAGCTGTGAATTGAAAGAAGACCTACGGGTAAAACCCTTAAGAAGCTGGATGTAAAAATCAGTGTAAATGCCTCATCTGGCTTCTTGTACTTTAGTAAACTTTTTATTTTGTCCCTGGGGGCCACACAAGGCAATGCTTATGATGACAAGCATTCTGGTCTGGCTCATGCTTGCCCTTCTTCCAGGCTGGTCATTCCAGGAGCTGAAAAAAGTCACTGCTCTCTAGAAAAAAAGTTAGGCTTCTCCTCTGGGTGGGAGTGTAGAGCTGTTGTCTCACCTGTATACCATTCTCTATAAAACAGTATCCATAGGAGATGTCTGGCTAGCCTGAGGCCACCATAAAAGGAGAACCATAGTGAGACCACATGGAGAAAGAAAGAGATGGCTGAGGAGCCACATCTATTTGAATCTCCTTAGCCCAATCACCAGCAGTGCTAGTGAATGATGAAGCAGTCATTCCCAACAAGAAGCCTTCAAAGAAGACCCTGCCCCTACAACCATGTGATTAAAACTGAGTGCAATCCCAAGAAAGGATTGCCTATCTTAGCCCTATAATCTTGGATTTAAGAGCAAAATAGATGTTATTGTTTTAAGCCACTATTGTGGGTGATTTTGTATACAACGGTATGACCAGAGCTATAAGCCGAATAAAAACCAATAAAGTCTAAACTAAGGTAGTGGCTCTTGGAATGAATCCAAATGGGCACCTTCAAATTATTGAGAAGGAGGAGCCATCTGTGGACAGTCCTAAAGGCAAACACTCCCAGCCTTGGAGTCAACCTGCATCAGCATCCACAAGTTTTATGGGTGGCAGCTTATTTAAAAATGTGAACAAAATAACTAACTCCCTTGTTTAAATTCCAAGCTTATCAAGCACACTTAACAAATGGTTCCAAATAGCTGAACTTATAGCTACTATATTTCTCCTGGAGATGGATAGGTTGAAGTTCTGTTTTTATATCCCAGTTTAAATAAGAATATTTTTAAAAATTGCATAAAAATCAGGCCCCTCGATGTGGTCAACTCTACTTGTGTTCAAATTCTAATTCTCGATTGGGACAACAATGAGGACCACAATTAAGAATGAAAGACTTTTAAAAAAATGGTTAGTAGCAAACTGCAGAGTCAGAAACCCAGAACATTCTACAGTGTAAAGGCCCTGAAGTTGTAAAGCAATTCCAGCCAAGTGATGGAGTTAGCTATTCACAGGATAGGGTGAAAGACAACCAAAATAACCCACTGAAAATGAAGGAAGGAATTAGCATAAAGAGAGCTGATCATTGATTATGTTTTACTTGTAATGTAAACTAAGTATAAGTTTTGACCAGTGTGCCAGGCATTTCTTTGATAAAGGAAAAAGCTACAGGAACGTGGAATCAGCCCCTCTCTACCCTTGCATTAATCTTTACAATACCCCTAGATTCTGTGCTCTATTTTCACAATTTGCTAAACTTCCAAGAGACAGCCCACTAGATAAAATTATTTCCATTTACCAAAAAGGGAAAAAGTTAAACAGACATATTTGTTTCTGTCTTCTTTGAAAAACTGGAGTTGGTTCATGAAAAGAGCATGAAAACCAGCTTTTGATCATAGTGTGTGAACCGTTCCCTCACAGACAGAATGTGAACAAAGTTAACAGCAATACTTAGTTGTCACATCCTGCTACTTCCTCTGTCTTCTGAGATTGGCCCTCCTTCCCATGGCTCAACCAAAGGTATCTAAAGAAGGTCTTAACATTATTTCAAAGCCCACATTTATTGCAAGACAACAATCAAATTTGAGATGATCACATTAAGAAAACCCGCAGTCACCATCAACTTTGTGAGGTTTGCCTGCTCCCAGATCCAATACTCTTCCTTGAGTTTCCATTTGTTTCTCTATGCCCAGCAGTCCTAGCCTTTTAGATAGGCTTTCATTTTATCCATGCAGCAGTGAAGGCTTGAGTCTTTCTTCCCCGGAGGGATGGTTCTCCAGTTTATATAAAGTCTAAATAACACTGCTTTTCTGAAAGCCGTTCCAGCTTGATATTTGTATTTGAATTTTATAGAAAGCGTGGGAAAAAAGCACTGCGACCTGAGGCAGACTGCACAGTTTATTTCCATAATGAGGCATCCTGTGTTTCCTGTGCTGGTGGTGTAGCTCTTGCTGAGTGATGGCTAATTTGTATTCATTTTCTACTGTCTATGACATAAGGAACTTTTATAAATCTTAATTTCTTTGGTCACTTTTGCTCAGAAAAATAGCACAAGAGGAAATTAAGGGTTTTCTCTGGAAGGATGTAAATCCAGTAACTGACTTAGATATGTAACCGAGGATCCCAAGCTGTGTCCCAGAGCTCTCAGAAATCCTGGACCAGATGAAACATATAAGTTCTTGGTCAAAGAGGATCGAACGCTTGTGTTGAACTTTGAATTTACAAGGGAGAGCAAAAGGGGTTGCCACTTCTTTAAAGCACAGTGTTTTAAAATTCCTTGAAAATCTTTCTTCAGTGTAATCTAAAAGAATGTCATCTCTAACTTTTGTTCTTTGGAGTTCAGTTTGCCCTTAAAATTACAATTGTTTTTGATGAAAGAACCTGTCTACTTGACAACCTTGGTAGGAAAATAAAAAGAAAATAGAAAACAGAGATAAGGATGACAAAGAGAGAGAAGCAAGAAAAACAAAGTGAGTACTGCTGAATTTATGTTTTGAAGTCTTAGCTCAAGACTACCAAATGCCAATTAAGCCAGATAATATTTATAATTTAAAGTGCAAATACAAACGATGGTTTTCACCTTCGCTTCAGCCGTCATTCTCAACAAGATATAAGGAATGGGCTAAGGTTATAACTTAACAAGGTCAGATGTACTTGGGCATGTTTCCTTCTGAAAAAGATTCTTCTTTGGGAAATGAGGACACACATCTTAACGAGAAAAACAGGATTTGGTCAATGGAAGCCCTTATTCTACACACATACCTTGTAATTAGGTCTCTCTTCTTCAACTAGGATTCTAGGGTTCTTTCTGTTCTCACCTAAATACTTTCTTTGCCACCATGTTTAAATTCCTAACTAGTCCTATACTCTTTCTATATTTTTAAAATATCTTTATCCTTTATATATTTTTAAAGACTTATTTATGTATTTATTTTTAGACAGAATGGAAGGAAGAGAGAAAGAGAAGGAGAGAAACATCAATGTGTGGTTGAATCTTGCACACCCCCTACTAGATACCCAGCCTGCAATCCAGGCATGTGCCCTGACTGGGAATCCAACTGGCGACCCTTTGGTTCACAGACCGGCACGCAATCCACTGAGCCATACCAGCCAGTACTGTTTTTATATTGTTTTTTTTTTTTCACATTTAAATTATTTAGTTCAATAATCACTACGTTATCTTCCTAAAGTCTGCTCTAGTCATGTGGTCTTCTGCTCTGAAAGCTGCAATGGCTTCACATTGCCTATAACATGAAGAGCCCTCCTTCATGGGAATCCCTATTTCATAGGCCCAGCCCTCAGCATACGTCCTGCTCTCTATTCCTGTGGCTCAAAGCTGGACTAGCAGTTTAGCATCCCCTGGGAACTTTTTAGGAAGGGAAATTCTGAGACCCAGCTTCAGACCACTGACTCAGAAACTCTGTGGATGGAGCCTAGCAACCAGTGTTTAGTAAGCCTTTTCAGGAGATCCTGATATGTGCTCATGCACAACAAAGCATGAGAACCACTGTTGACCTAATGCCTAAGTGCATATCGTGTGCTCTGACTCCAGTCATTTTCCCATCATAGGTCACCCATTATCTTCATATTATCACCAATTCCAGCATTTTCTAAACTTCATAGATTTTTAAAAATGTATATGTTTTCTATATTACCATACTTTCCTTGTAATTTTAAACATTTTTTTTAAATCTGTGCCTATTTTATGCAAATTTATATTAAATTATTAAAAATGAAGCTACACCCTGGCTGGCGTAGCTCAGTGGATTGAGCGCGGGCTGGGAACCAAAGTGTCCCAGGTTCGATTCCCAGCCAGGGTATATTTCTGGGTTGCAGGCCATAACCCCCAGCAACCACACATTGATGTTTCTCTCTCTCTCTCTCTCTCTCTCCCCCCTCCCTTCCCTCTCTAAAAAATAAATAAATAAATAAATAAAATCTTAAAAAAAAAACCTTGCACTTACTTTAAAAAAAAATGAAGCTACACCAGTAATAGTATTAAAATCAGTAGTTCTGACCACAAATAAATTTGATTATGGAAATAAATACAGTAGCCTAGGCTTATGAATGTGGGGTGGAGCTAAAGAAGGGAGGTGGGTGTAGTGGTCATACGGCAAAAGCAAGAACCTTTGTTTTGAAAGAACTGTTCTTGTCTTGACTGTGCTGGGAGACACACAGGCCTACAAATGTGCTACTATTGCACAAAGTAAATACACCTGCATAGACATATGAGTCCAAGTAAAACTGGGGAAAAGTTTCAATGAAACTGATGGATTGCATCAAAGTCAGTATCCTGGTTGTGAGATTGTATTATACTTTTGTAAAATATTACCATTGGGGGAACTGAGTAAAGGATTTCTGTATTATTGAAATTAAAATAGCAGATATTTCAGTAACAATGCTTGCATGTGTGTGGTTTAGAACGATCCACCCAAAGATGTGCTTCAGTGCCATGCAGATTGCTGTGAACTAAAGGCAACTTTAGCCACAAGCTGATGAGAAATCTCTGCCCCTCCCTACAACCTAGAAGAATTCGTTAGGGGCCTCGCCCATAAGAGATGATCAGAGATAACTTCTTCTGACCCATCTATAGGGCGGGACAAACTTGTATTTACTAAACATCTGTTCTTATCATCCTGTAATGACTCCTTGAAGCCTCCAAGGTAACATTACTTCATCCTTAGCTGAGAATTGTCTTGTGTACCTCAGTCCTCCTTTATATTTCTGAACCTGTCTTCTCTGTGGGTTTTGACTCTCTCGTGTATGTGGGGTCCCCTATGTATGTATTAAATTTCATTATTTTTTCTTGTTAATCTGTCTCTTGTCCATTTGATTATTACACTCACCAAAAGAATCTTGAGGGTAAAGTTTGTTTCTCCCTCACATATGTCAATAACACCAATGTCACATCAAAATGCATGGGTCAGATAATGATTGAGCTATCAGTCTATAGACATTAAAAAGGCTCAAATGAGGGAGGATCTCTGGGAAGAAAGAGCAGATTAGGTAGATGATTCCAACACATGCATATATATGCACATAGCTCACCAGCATTTTTGTGGTGAGTCGATAAAAATAATCAAATCTGATTAAAGGTGGAAGGTATAATTTATCCTGAACAGTACATTTGCTAATTATCTTTTCTCTTCCTCAAGTATAGCCAACAGAGACCAATAGAGCCAATATCTTGTGGCATATATCTATAGGCTAATGAAAAGGGGAAATTAAGTGAAGTATGTTGTATTTTGTACAGTTTAAAAAGCAGGAAGACATTAACTTCACTGAAATCTGAAGGGAAAACATTCATTGATCTCTGGTCTCTGGAAGGTTTATGGATAGGTAGTGTGTGGTGGAGATGAGGCAACTGTGCAAAGCCAAGAATCCCTGTGTGTTTCCTGCATTTGGCTGCCTCTCTAGTGGCAGCCCCCACAAACGCTGCCAGGAAAGAAAGCAGCATAGATTTTTCTAATTAAAAGAGCCCCTTGTTTTAGGAAGCATATCAATGAAGCCCTTGGTTTAAATTCTGTTTGAACAACTACCTTGTAATTTGGAATGCTCATCAGGAACCATGTGTCATTAAGCAGCACAATGTGACTTTGTCAAGGATCCATTTTAGAAATTACATTCCATTCTCTACTTGTCTTTTCCAGGAGGAGAACCCATTATTTAGGGGGAAAGTTACTTTACCCCTTGAATTCTGCTCCTGTATTTATTAGTAGGCATGGGGACAAGTTTCCTTTCTGCCTTTTTAAGACTTGGAATTACATTTAAAAGTTTCTAGATGTACTAATTAAAATTTAGATTCTGTGTTTCAAGCCAACATTTACTAATTATTGGAAAGAGAATTAACTGATTTAAGTGGAATCAGGAACTTAGATTAATTTATTATATTTTCGAGTTTAGTAAAACATGGTAAATGTGACCTACATGACTATTTTTGATGCACACCAGTGCACACACACAGTCAGATCCGTGCCTATACTTTTGTCTTCATCCTCAGATTTAGATACCTCATTGCTCTGCATTTCCTTTTTTTTAGTTAAAGTAAACAAATAATAATAGTTTTTCTAAGAGTATACAGAAAATTGGCAAAACTAGTTTTTTCAGCCATAGTCATTACTTATTCTTTTATTGACCTAGACAAGCCATTCTATTTCTGATTACCTATGCCCCTATTCCAGTATCATCATGTTCTGAAAATCAGAACGTAGTATATATGTTCAGTATTATTGAGTATATATTGTGTTTTAAGGCTTTGCTGAGGCAAGAAGAATGGAATAATATGAACAGAGAAAAAGTATAGTATTTGCCCTCAAAATAGACTTTGGTCTTAGAATCAGGCCACACTGCCTTGTAGCGATAGGGCTTAGCAGGGAGCAGGGGCCAGATAGTGTATCATGACTCTCCTTCCCCTTGTCTGAATCCTCAGCACAAGTCCTGATGTCACACAGAAACTAGGTCCTCTTCTGATCATCTTATTAAATTCCTTGCATCCCACAACTATAGAAATTGTTAGAATACCCTAAAAGCACTAGTTTCATAAACACTGATTCTACTATCAAATAGGGAAAAAAATCATTTCATCTAAAACCTGAACATCAAGAAATTTTAAATACTTGCTACTAATTAAATATATACCAAATGAAATATTTACATCTTCCTGATTCTTTTGCAAATAACCACAAGTTATTCCTTTATTCAGAATGCTACTTGTTTAGAAAATTCACAAATTTATCTTTGGCATTTCTAAAACAACAAAGTCATATATCATCTGCAGATAAAATAAGCAGAGCAAGGGAAAGGATAAGTCATTTGTTATAAAGTTTGAATATTTTGATAAAATTAATAGCTAGCTTACTATCCCTTGACCTATATGAATAGCCTTAAGAGAAAGGGAGTAGCAATGAGTGTGTATTCAGAGGAGCTCAATAATACTTGCTATAAGAATATAATTGTGATTTTATGTTTTTACTCTTCAGATGAAAGGATCCTTATCCATCCTTTCATTTTTAAGTGAAATGAACCATAGGTGTTGTGTATTTATGTTTTCTGTACTACTGATTCTTGTCAAGGCATTATGAAATTGTTTCTCTTTGGGACAGTGGGGAGAGGGGATATCCAAATGTTGGAGTGATTTGCTTAAATAATAATGTACTCAATATAAGTATTATGCTTAAAATGAAACTTCTAAAAATTAAACTTTAAGATTGGAAATAGGCTCAAGTAGAATTAGGAATAATACCAAAACTCTGCCCCCAAAAGTTAGCTAACACAAACATGTAATATTAACATAAATGAGAGTATAGATAAGATAGTACATAGTTTTATCTATTAATATGTATCATAATGGATATATATGATATAAACAGTATGTGTAATACTATAAGTACTTACAGTAAGCAGCAAGAAAGAATGTAAAACCCAGGCTAACAATGGCTCTAATCCAGAAAATTACTGAAAAGAAATTCTAAAATAAAAGTCAAGCAGTACCATTAGGTAGTAAGCAGTTGAGACAGAGAAAGAGAAAAGAAATCGCTAAGAGGAAGTTTTCCAAAACAACAATTCAAGTTATAACTGTTTAGAGTACAAGAAAGCACAGATATCAAGCAAGAGAAGAAAAGCTACTAGAAATTGCTACCCTCACTCCCTCACTACTCCCAGCTCCTCCCCTGCCTCCAGGTCCCGTAAAATAAAGCTGTGGTCCAAGTTTGAAGCCAGTGATTTTAATAGAAACAGTTAAGACAAACCAGAATTCTGCAGCTGGGTTTCACATGTGGCACAAAATGACTTTCTCAAACAATTTATCTTTTATGACTATTATTTATGTAAATAACTTATATGAATACTATCTCTATATTCTAGTGTTAATTGACTATCCAATATATATATACTAAACATATATATACTAAACATATTATGTTTACTTTTACAGTAATACTGAAATGTAGACCTCACCCCCAATTTGTAAATAAAAAAAATAAAAACAGTGGTTACTTGTAGCAAATTATGTAACTAATCAGCAAAACACTCAAAAAGAGCTAGATCTACTTAGCACCAAAAAGTTTTGATCTTTCCTTACTTTCATCTTTTATGTTTATTTAGAAAGTTTTCAGTTGCTAGTAGATCCCTCACGGCTTGGGTCGTGTCTGTATTTTCACAAACTCTTCTCCAATAATGCATTTCTTTACCTAGTACAGTCCTAATCCTATAGGAAATGACCATTACATCCCCGGCAAATAAAGTTACAAAATATTTATTATTTGTGACTATTATGTATTATAAACATTAGTTATTTTTATTCCCTGAAAATAAGAAGGTCTTTATGTGTATCTTCAAAAAGAAATGGTTATGCAGATAGACTTATTTGCTACATATTTTGAACTTGAAACTTAAAATTTTCTTCAAATGGTTTTTAAAAAGGTCAAATTCGGCATCTAGCACAGGTCATTTTAGAGTTAATTAGCTGAGGTTGTGAACTGTGGGTAGAGGGTAATCATTTTGCCAAAATATCAGTGTTCCCTACAACTTCAGTCCTGATTTTGCAAATATTCTTTTATATTTGACTATTGAATTCTTTCTAGCTTAAACCTGAGTAATATTGTTTGCAAGGGCAAGACAGCATAATTGCATGTAAGTAATACAAAGATTAATAGCATCTCCTTTCTCCTGATAATTCTCTCACTACAGTGGGATTCAAGGATTGTTTTCATTTTTAAAGTGAACTAGACCCAGGTTATTTATAACAACAATGACAATAATAACACAAATCTCTTTGTATGTAATAAGAAATCTTCAAATCTCATCTTATTAACTGAAAACTGGAATCACTTGAAGAAGAGATTTAAGGATTAATTTTTAAATCAGTTTTTAATCTGCTTTTTTATTTTTCATTATGGTACAATGCAAATTTATTATGGAAAATCCTTAACCTTTAATAATGTTTCTCATTTCAATATATTTAATTCTAAGAAATCAAAGTACTATATGCCAGAGACACAAAACGCAAAATAATTTACTGCCCACTAGTTTTTAAACTATACATTACACAATTAAACTTTTAAAAACTATCAAGTTCAAGACAATGTTATCTACACAAACACCTGTGAAATTATGCATTATGGTAGAAACTCCATTGGATATAGAATGAGAGGATTTTACTTTGAAAACATACTTGACCAACCTAGATTGTGCCGGTGTAAAATGTGTGAGACAAAATAAGCATCTTTTTTTGGGTTGTATCTTAATAATTGTTGAAACTGTGCTGAGGTATAAGTGCACATGTAAGGATTTATTGAACTATTTTCTTGGCTTTTGTATATATTAATATTTTTATAAAATTTATAAAAAGAAAATGTGTTTAAAAACTGATATGTTTATAGTCACTTCAGTAATAATGGAAGAAATGGATAATGGATGATGAAGTAAGTCATATTTTGACAGTAACTTTCTAGGTTTTCTGAAATTTTTTTTGATCTGGAAAAGAGTGCCTTAACTTATGACAAGCTGAGAGCTTAGTACAGGCTCACTGGTTGCAACACAATATGCTGGGTTCTCTGGAGAGTTAACCAAACAGAAATTTGATTTGACTCAAGAAGTAGACAGTTGAGAAATGCAATGTGACAGAGTCAACTAGTGAATACTCCAAGTATGAATAATGTTAAGTGTGACCAGTGTCTTCTGAAAAGCCCACTTCTGTGGCTTTTTGTGTCATCTAATTCACACAGGCACTTTCCTGACTGCTTTAGCATGTGTGTGTAGGTGCATTTTTATTAGGTCTTCAAAAAGCGACATCTTTAATGATATGCAGTTAAAATAGTTAATGGTTATCATGAGTTTTCAGACATGTCATGAGGCTTGCTCAGTCTGCACATTCTTCTGCTGGCCTCTCTAACATAGGCCTTGACTGTGGTTGTGAAGCATTTACATGCTCCCATTGAATTTTAGACTCAGATGGGACCCAGTAGGGAACCCAGGCTACTAACAGTGGATTTGACTAAACCATAATCAAAAGAAATAATGTGAGAAGAAAATCGTTTTGTTAGATTGTTCAGCACTGTGATTTCAGCCAGACGGTTTTATAAAACCCTTCTATTACTGCATTTGGATGGAGCCCACCAGACATAGATAGTCTCTAGTTGCAGATTTTTAATTTTTATTTTTTCATAGTGTGTGTTTAACACAGAGTAAATACAGTTTAGCAAATTTATTTTGAGGATGAGATTGGAAACATACTTTTTTATACATAGACTGACGAGAAAATATGTGTAACCTTCATTCCCACTATACTGAAACAAAAGTAAGAACTAACATATTTTATAATAAAAAAGTCCTAACCTTTTCACCTCTTCTTAAGAATTTATTTATAAGCCCGAAAGGTGATGAATGGGCAGAAAAACCACAATTGATTGATTTAATTAGAAGCTTCATTTCCATGCCTCACCCCTCATTCCCAGTCTGATCCCTCCCCCTTCCTGGTGGCCAGCCTGTGGTACGAATACCAGAGTGTTAAGTGCTTTCTAAGGCAATTGTTGAAGACAACCCATTTCAAAAATTAAACCCAAATGAACCTGTTTAATTCTCTTTTCCTTTTCTACTTCGTTTTTTCTTTCTTAGTTATTCCTTTTCCACTTTAATTGCAGGTAACTTAGTTGTGTTGGTGGCAGTTACCAAAGAAGTTATGTGAGGCATTACAATGGAAATACCACATAGCAGCTGAGCTCTCAGGCTCTGGAGTTTGACTGCTGCTTCTCAGCCTCTAAATGAGAATAGTCACTTGACTTCTCTAAGCTTCAGAGTCCTTAGATATTGTCAATAGTACCTCGTGTGTAAATTGTCCTGAGAAATAAATGAAATGGTGCTTATAAAAATTCCTTGCACAGTGCTTGGCATATAATGAGCACTTGATAAGTGTTAGCTGTTGCTGTTATTACTATTAAGTGAAGAAAATTAGATTCAGAATATTAATAGTGCTTGAACTGTTGTCGCTGCAGCTTTAAGGAATTCTGAGGATGGAAAGGAAAAAAGTCGTATGCAGTGTAACCGCATGTCTCAGATGCTTTAATAGTTAATGTACTGTCATGGCTATTTATGACATCCCTTTCACTAAATGTGCCCGGGACTTGTGGGATTCTAGGGCCAGCCCTATGTATGAGTATAATAAAGAAGTCTTGCTGTTTCCTACACTGAGACTTTCCTTCCTGTGGGAGGATCCTGAGCAGAGGCTGTACATAAAATATTTGACACAATTGGTGCCTTGAAATTTATGTTTTATCCCTTTTCTGCATCTCTGTGTGTCTTCCTAAAGTTGTAGGTATACAGCTTTCAAAGAAAACAAAATATCTAGGTATTTTTTAACACATGAGAGATGAGTTCAGAGTTGGAACTTGTTGGCGGTAATGGTGACAGGGCATATCTCCCTTACCCAACATCTAAGTAAAGCAAGCAGTCTCACAGTTAGCCAGTGTCAGAGCTAGTCCTAACTAAATACCAGTCCTAATGTCTGTGGGATTGGTAAAATCACTCTGCTTTACTGGAGCCTCAGGATAAACTTTGCAGTGTGTTTCCTCGCGGAAACAATGGGCTTTGCTCTGCGATGGTAGATTTGAAAATCAAGCTAAAGTATTAGAGAATGATAATAACAGTAATGATGCTTTCATGTACTAAATATATTGACTGCCTCCCTGGGTGCTAGATACCATGTAACAATGATTTTATGGAACTTTCACAACAAATTTCTTTTTCTTTTTCTTTTAATTGTTGTTCAAGTACAGTTTTCTTTTCAAAGGTAAGTAAACTAACTCTTAAGTTTTCTGATGATGAAATTGGGGCACAAAGAAAGTGAGGCTGTCAACAGAGAACACAAAGTCTGCCACTGGGGGAACCAGGCTCCACACCCTGGAGGTGATGACTTTATTAGAACCAACACAATTTCCATGCTGAACCAATATTATGCACCACATAGTCCAAGTCAAGTCTGCATTGGTAACTGACCCGGAACTGCTACTGTAAACATTACACGTATGTGCACACACACACACATCCTGTTTAAATGGGACAATGTATTTGGAATAAAATCACATAATTTCTTGTTAAGATTTTATTTATATTTTTAGAGAGGGGAAGGGAGGGAGAAAGTGAAGGAGAGAAACATCAATGTGTGGTTGCCTCTTGTGTGCTCCCTATTGGGGCCCTGGCCCACATCCCAGGTGTGTGCCTAAGAATGGGGATCAAACCAGTGACCCTTTAATCCACAGGACAGCACTTAAACCACTGAGTCACACCAGCCAGGGCTCAACACATAATTTCTAAAGCATAAATCCAATTGAATTCTCTTGAAAAAATTAGTAAATATTATTTTTAATGTTCAATATGGTAGATAATATACACTAGGATATGCATAGGGCTTTTAGCCTTAGAAACAGTTGCCACTGGTTTCAATAGGCAACACTGACACTCTACCTTTTTCCTTATTATCATTTCCTCTTTGGTTCTAAAACAAGCATTAAAGACCTAGAGGTCAGTGAAGCAATCTGTCCATTCGTCTACAGTGCACATCAGCACATCAGTAGAGTTCCTTGATGTTTGAGTGCAGACGTTCTCCTAGATACAGAAATGTGAAGGACAAAAGTCTTTTTTTTTTACTTGCTTTCATTGGGGTCATGAGATATCAAGAAGTACAGAGTATAATCAAATATAGTGATAGTATTGGTGAACTCAGGAAACAGTTATAAGGGATTTATAGTTAAGAATAAACTAGTTTACTGTTTATTAACTTCTACATATTTCTTTGTTTAAATTATTTTATTTATTTTTAGAGAGTGGGGAAGGGAGGGAGAAAGAGAGGGAGAGAAGCATCAATGTGTGTATTCTCTCACACGCCCCCTACTGGGGACCTGGCCTGAACCCCAGGCACGTGCCCTGACTGGGAATCAAACTGGAGGCCCTTTGGTTAGGAGGCTGGCACTCAATCCACTGAGCCACACTAGCAATGGCTTACTTCTACATATTTCTAACTGAGCTTTTTTTAAAAACCCTGGGCCCCTCTTAATCAATTGGCTCTTCCATAAATGTTTAGATGGAACTTGGTTTCTTTTCACAGGTCAAAGAAGATTGGATATTGAAGCATCACTATTAATTCAGATTATAGATTACTTCATTTTTCTTTATACTTCACCAAATTGCTCATATTTAAAAAAAATAAATATTTCCTTAAATCTGGAAAAGTAAAACAGTAAAGAAAAAACATTTCAAACAGAAAGTTATAGAAGTTATACTCATCCTCATCTGTTATTACAATTACTTCTTACTGACCTTTTGGTTGCCATTTTGTGAGTCTGTTTTTCACTTAGGACTCTGTAAATTCTTATGTAGTGCAGTGGTGTGATCTAAAAGTTATCAGAAACTTGTACTTTCCATGATTCTTCTTGAAGATTAAACACTTTTTCAGAAACACTTTTATAAAAGCCTCAGAGTAAAATAGGAACTGTCCGTAAATGTCAACTATCACAAATTTTACTTTTTTGTGATGCATTATCTTGTTTTTTTGTTTGCTTCAGTCAATATTCTCAAAAAGTTCTCTGGGACACAGTTAAGTTACTTTGAAAGACTTTGATCCAAATATGTGGAATAGACCAAGGAATTGAAATGAAGAGGGGTTTTTCCTTTCAGCCTCAAAAGAGAAATCTCTATATAAACAAATATGAAGCAATAAATGTGTATTGGTGGTACTTAGAAGTTGGTTTTGGAGAGTTCTGGCCAAGATGGAGGTAGGTAGAAGCCCTTCGCTTCCTCGCACAACCAAAAGGGGGATAACAACCAATCTAAAATGAATAAACAACCAGAAGTGCCAGATTATCAAACTGCATGGAACTCTGACAACCAAGGATTAAAGAAACAGTCAACTAGAACAACCAGACCAGTGCCCTGAGGCAAAGAAATAGGGCCCAAATGAAAGAACAGGGCAAAACTGCAGAAAGAGAATGAAGCAATGAGGAGATAGCCAACCTATCTGATGGAGAATTTAAAGCTCTGGTAATCAAAATGCTCACAGAACTGATTGAGCTTGGTCAAAAAATAAAAAAAAAAACAAAAACAAATGAAAGATACCCAAAATGAAATGAATTAAAATATTCAGGGAACCAGCAGTGACAGGAAGGAAACCAAGACTCAAAGCAACGATTTGGAACAAAAGGAAGAAATAAACATCCAACCAGAACAGAACAAAGAAACAAGAATCCAAAAAACTGAAGAGGGCCTGAGGAATCTCTGGGACAACCTAAATGTTCCAATGTCTGAATTATAGGGGTGCCAGAAGAAGAAGCAAGATATTGATAACTTATTAGAACAAATAATGAATGAAAACTTCCCCAATCTGGTGAAGGAAATAGACTTTCAGGAAGTCCAGGAAACTCAGAGTCCCAAAGAAGGTGGACACAAAAAGGAACACACCAAGGCACATCATCATTAAGTTACCCAAGACTACAGATAAGGAGACAATCTTAAAAGCAGCAAAAGAAAAGGAGAGAGTTACCTACAAAGGAATGCCTTTAAGACTATCAGCTGATTTCTCAAAAGAAACCTCACAGGGAAGAAGGGGCTGGAAAAAAGTATTTGAAGTCATGAAAGACAAGGACCTACATCCAAGATTATTCATCCAGCAAAGCTATCATTTAGAATGGAAGTGTAGATGAAGTGCTTCCCAGATAAGGTCAAGTTAAAGGAGTTCATCATCACCAAGCCCTTATTATATGAAATCGTAAAGGGACTTATCTAAGAAAAGGAAGATAAAAAATATGAACAGTATAATGACAAACTCACAACTATCAACAAATGAACCTAAAAGAAAAGAAAAACAATGAAAACAAAAGCTAAGCAAACAATTAGAACAGGAACAGAATCAGAGAAATGGAGATCACATGGAGGGATTTCAGTGGGGAGGGGAAAGGGGGGAATATGGGAGAGAAGGTACAGGGAAGAAGAAGCATAATTAGTAGGCATAAAATAGACAGGGAGAGGTCAAAAATGGTATAAGAAATAGAGAACTCAAAGAACTTGTATGTACAACCCATGGACATGAACTAAGTGGTGGTAGGGGGGAATACTGGAGGGTTGGAGAGTACAGGGAAGAGGGGGAATAAAGGAGGAAAAATTGAGAAAACTGTAATAGCATAATCAATAAAATATACTTAAAACAAAAGAAGTTGGTTTCATCTCTCAAACCTCAGTATGTGAATCCTGGGGGAGTGAAGTAGATATTTGCTTGAGAACAGTGGAATGTAAGCAGTCCTGTTGGGGGTGACCAGAGCAAGAAGTCATTCAAAGCCAGAAGTGCAGGAAAAATTTGGAGAAGAGATTTTTGAAAGATTCAACAAGGAATTTAATGTAAATCAGTAAAACAAATAAATGGAAAACATGAAAAAGTAGAATTAAAAGAATAAATAGAACTAAAAGTAGAACTAAATAGAATAATGAAATTATATTTTCTTCAGCTAATATTTTGTTTTGCTAATATTTTTGAAGTATTAAAACAATTAGTCTAAGTTTATATTTTATTTCATCAATAATTTAATATAATTTTATATAATTTTGTGGAGTCATCTTTTCATATATTTAGGATTTAAACATGAATGTTACATATTTTTAATTTCTAGTTTACCTTATGTTTTATAAGCAATAATATATATGTCATAAATATATATTAATATTTAATTATCCTTTTTGAAAATAGAATTAAATATTATAGATCATATATATGTTAGAATTTTTGGATCTTCCTCCCAATTTTTCTATTAGTTTAGTCAGGAAGGAAAACCTTATAAACATAACATATTAGACTGAGTATATTGCACTGCATCAGCCAAACCCAGGGAATCAATCACACATATTGCCAGCTTAGGGAGTGGAGGTAAAGCAAGCACAAAACAATGTGAAGAAATGAAAATGGCCTATGATGAACCTTTAAAGGATAAAATAACTATCAAAAATAATTCTTCTGTTTTAAGAAAACATATTAATGATTAAATTTGTCAAAGTGGCTGTTAAATGGGTTTTTAAAACTTTATTTCTCATGAAAGAATTTCCCCAGGGAATGCACTCCAGGGCCCCCGCTAGCAATGTGGCCCAGAAGTGTTCTAATTAACTGTACCAGAGGGTCTCCTGTGCTGTCTAGTTAATGCTTTCTATCTGCTTCTTCACTGGCCATCATGCATCATCGTTCTGCGAGTGACAGCAGTCAGGTTATTAAAGGTGTAGATATTAAATTAACAACAGTAGTAAACATTGTAGCTGTACTTCACGTCGCAGCAGAACCAATGAAGTGGATGACACTGAATCCATGCTGATATGCTGCAGTGACAGATGGGCATCATTTAACACAATACATCAGTGGGCAACCCACGTACCACAGCTGTCCTCCTCTAAATGAATTAGATCAGGGTAATTAATCTAAGGCAGAAAGTATTACTAATGTGGATCCTAAGCAGAATTAGAGAAGAATAAAATATCCTGCTTAAAAATTGAAAGGGATTTATGCATTAACATTGTAGTGCTGACATGAAGGTTTTAGATGTTATTTTACTTCTTACAAAATTATAAAGATTTCCCCTTTGTTGAGAAACAAACTTACCATGTAGGGTTAAAATGGATAATATGTATTCCTTTATTTCTCTACTAAAAATAGATGCTGCTATGAAGCTCAATCTTGTAACTTTCTAAATAAAAAAAAATCTCACTATCTTTTATCATACATATTTGCACCAGGTTAACAGAGGACTATGGATTATAGTGATAATAATTTACATATTAAATTCTCATTTTAGGTATATTTTATAGAGTTAGGTGGATGAATGAATAGATAGATAGATGATAGGTAATTTTTTCTTCTTGATATCAATTTCCTATCAGACCAAAGATAATTTAGTTTTAAAAAGTTAGTTTTACAATAAAACAAGGTACACATTCTTAACAATTTGGAAGAACTTCTTAAATATCTCATTTGTTTTAAGAATCTACTTAAGGTGAATTTCCAAAGTGATACTTAATAAATTATTATTATTAACTCTATTGCTTATTTACAATAATTCACATTTAAGACCCATACACTTAACATTAATATAGAAAATTGTCTTTTTAAATGGTTGTTTATTTTTATGATCTTAAAGTACTGATTTTGTGATATATATCTTTAAACAAGTAAATGTGCTAGATTTTATAGTTAAAATTTCCAATAAATCAAACTCATGGTTTGGATAAAAGTCAGAAACTATGTTTAAATAAATCCCCAAATAAACAAATACACTATCTCTCATATTTAGCATTAAATCAATGTGTGTCTAACTGTACTTACATTTTTTAAACACAAAGTACCCATAGCTGAGATGTTGTTTTCTCATTCATGAATACCTACAAATTTACTTTTTAACATTTCACTGTACGAAGTTCCGGTGTCTTCCTGTAAAGCATGTTTATGCCAGTTGTGGCCATTGATTAAGCAGCACGTCAGCAGCTCCATTGTTACACTTCTCTTGTCTGTGTTTTCTGTCCACTCTCCTTTCCAGAGGCTCTTTTCTTCTACCTCTCACGAAAACGAGAAAGCCTGCTGTTAATTACTACAGTTAACATTTTTACCCCAGCAGGAGATTTCCAAACACTGATCCTCTTTTTTAAAGAATTTGCTAGCTTCTTTTTAGTTAGTACTTCTTAGTTGGAGGCCTGCAACAGCCATACCAAAGTGTTGTGTATTTATTATGGATGCTTAGCAAGCTGCAGCTGGAGGAAGCTACCACATGTACAGTATTGGATTTTTAAACTTCATTATCTTGATCATCCACGATTAGAGAAAATTGTGGACTAACTGCTGGTCACATTTAAGTATTAAAATTATAAGGATGTTTGAAGGGCAGGAAAACACACCTCAGTATGCAAGGATACTCAGTCTCTCTCCTTGAATTCTCAAACTTAAAAAATGTCCACATACTTTGAATTACTTAATTATTATAATCAATCTTGTATGTATTATGTATTTTAACTGAAAACATAAATGATTAAATAAAAAGAGGAAAAGAACTATATTTAATTCAATTCCATTGAACAAAGGCTGTGTTAACTTCAAGTTTAGCTTGCAATGGTCTCCATATCTTGACCAAAGTAATGAGCTTGGGTTATTTTTAGAATATTAATAAGGCTAAATTTTCATGGATTTGAACTTTTTTAAGAGGACAGTTGTCTGCGAGATTATGAGTTCATTTTTAATGGTCATTGAGCAGAAACAATTCAAAAACTGACTTTAATTGTTGCCCACTTAGATTTTGCATTATATTCAGAAGCAATCCTCCTGTAGCTCCATATAGTTTAAGCTTTATGCTGTGATGCATGAGCAATAATAAAATACTGCTATAAATTAATTTTATTGCTATGAACTGTGATACGACAATATAGAGTGACAAAAATATACTGTCCTTCACATATAAACCTGACATTACTGAGTCACCAGTATTAAAATGTACATTTTTTTAGTCATATTCACATCCTGATTTTTCTCTTTAAGAGCTTTTTAATTCTTTAATCTGGTGAGTATTATTTTAAATATCTAAACTTGAGTCTTTTTATCTCAAGAATAACCTCAAATTGTTTAGATGCTCAAACAAGAGAAAAAAAGCATATTTCCATATTTAATATTTTAGTTGTTTATGACCAAGCAATCTCACAGATATTTTTCACTGATCAACATACAAGGACTGGCACAATGTAGTTATGAAATGGTATTGTCATGGAAAATACACATACGTATTTATAAGACAAGAATTTCTTTTTTTTAAAATTTTATGTGTCAGTTAGACTTGATACTTCATATTATTTTACGTTAGTTTCAGGAGAAGACAAGAATTTCTTTGTGCAAAGGTGATTTCTTAGTGACCAAACTGCAGCCTTTTAAAAGATGCTCTCATTCCCTGAACAGAACAAACTACCTCCTAGACAAAACCAAACCCAAACCAAACTTGCTTGGAAGTGATTGTTACCCATCAGCGCACCATTTCAAGGACCAGTGGGTTGGACTTCAGATTCCAGTCATGCAGACATAATCTTTCATCTCGAATACCAGCCATTAGCATGGTGCTTAACCATAAAGCTGATGAATGCAATTTCATTATGATACGATTTTCTATAGAACAGAGTTCACAATTCAGCATGTAAGTCTTGAATTTTAAGTCAAGGTATGAAAAAGACTATTTTTAAACTGGTGCCTCCTACAGTTCAGTTTCCCCAAACTAAATGAGAACATAGTGCCAGTCATGCACTTGAAGTCTCCAAGGACCCTGAATCATTGTTCTAGAGGCTATAGTTGACATACATAATATAGAGGTAGGAAGACAGTCTTTAGAAGCAAACAGAATTTTACTTGAAAACTACCTGTATGAATATTGACTAGATTATTAGCTATGCTTGGTTCAGTTTCCTCACCCAGGAGAATATCCAACTTGCAAATTCACTGTGAAGATTAAATAGCAATATGTCGAAGTAACATGGTCAGGAGGATATCTGACACATAATAGAGCCTCAGTGATTGTTTACTATTATCTTTAAATTCAAAGCTAAAGCAAAGGTAAAGTTACCACGTCGGAAAAGCTTCTGAATTTCTCTATCCCTTCCATACATTATCAATGATTCATTTCCCCACTTCCAAAAAGAAACAGTCTCAAGGACACTTTTATTATGCAATGTGGGAGGGGCTCTTCTGGGACAGTGGCTACTGCCTGACTTAAGAGACCAGATAGATGGTGTCAACATTAATTTAGGTAAGTAACCCCAATAAAAAATCTGATGTGGAGGGATACAGAGAAGGAGCCCACTATTAAAATCACAATTTTAATAGTGGAAAATAGAGGACATTTAGATACAGTTATTAAACATTTGTGAATGAAGTTGCAGGGCATTAGCATACATGTAGCACCTTTTAGGCCTTAAGAATAGATACAATCATTCAGAGAAGGAAACTACACAACATAGAGAAGTAAGGAACAAATTTGAAATCTGGAGAATTTGTTAATAAAGAGGAAAACAATTGTGTGCGTGTGCCTGTGCACGTGCATGCATCGGTGGCGAGGATGATTAAAGACTGGCGTCGTGAAGAGGAGAAATTACTGGTCTCCTTGGACTGTGGAAGGAAATAGAAAAGTAGCCTGGATATGTCCATTATAACATTAGAATTAGAGAAGAAAATCTCAGGGTTTCTACACAGGACAGCGATTTTGAACCTTTTTTAACAAGAATTTCTAAAACATGTAATACCTGACTATTTACGTAGAGGCACTGACCACTTTTCCCTTAGATTGTCAAATAAAAAAATAACAGCTGACTCTAGAGCTTCATCCAGTGTGAATGAGCCAAAATTATACCTTTTTTCCCCCAGATGGGTAAACTAATTTAGTAATTTCTTTATGTGTGCTATGAAATGAAAAAGATATAATCAAAATCATACCTTTTCAGTCAGATTGGCAAACTAATTTTAGTAATTAGTTAATGTGTGCCATGAGATGAAAATGTTGAAAATTGCTGGCATAGAGGATTAAGACACAGTTGAGTGTAAGAACCTGAGGGGTACTGAGAGACTAAAAAAGGGAAAGAATGAAATCAGGCTCTGGGAGGAGGAACCAGAACAGCAACTGAGGTCTTCCTGCAGGGAAGATAGGTCGGGGTGGGGTGGGGTGCAATATAATGAACTGAGTTTATTAAAGGAAGGAAGGCACTGACATTTATTTTTCCAATAATTTTAATGAGAGACCAGAAGCAATAGAAAAAATGGGTTATCTATCAAAACTAAGGTATATGCCACTCCTATAATATATCATTCAATTTATTCTTGGATTAAAAGATTTGATTATTTAATTTTGGTTTATGCTAAGCCCAAGAGATTTTGAAGGAAATTCTCTTTTTATTGAAGACATGGTTCATCAGTTTTTAAATTTGCCAAAATATAATCTTCAACCACTATAAACATCTTTATTATGAAAGTAATGCATCCCTGCAGTTTTGATAAGAGTTAAAGTTATAAATATAACAGATACATTTTTATTAGAATGATGTATGTGAAGATTAAATGCACTATTTTAATTACTTGGGCTTTGCTACCTATTCAATCCTTTTTCTTTAAGTGTCCATTTGCTCTTGCTGTGAAACAGTAATAAGATTATAAAATGCAGATGTTTGGTGAAGGCAGATGTGAACAAGCACCCAGCATTTTCTCCCTCTGCATACATCACATTTCTCACAGCGATTCCCTTCTTTTGAGTCAGAATGAATTCCCTGGTGATTATTGACGAAAAGAGTGAGCTATTTATTGGTGCTGGAATCAGTGGCCTGTGGATCCAGTCCTGGCCCTTAGTATATGCTTTGTCTTCCTGTACCATGGATCAGGGTTGTGAGGCCTTATCTTCCCCTTACCCAAGTCTTTATAATCATTTTTATTTAGTTATGATTCACATTCAAATGTTATTTATACCTTGGTATTTGCACCGTATTTCTATTAAAAAGCAAGGATTCAGGAATGCTTGTTGAAATGAAATCAAATCCTTAATACATATCCTAAGAAAAAGTGCTAACATTATGTCTTTAAGTGATTTCTAACTGAAGAATAAAAGAACTGTAATTTGGTAATGCCTTACTTGAATAGGATGTTTTGAAATCTTTTATTTATCTAACCATTAACACTTCAGCTGAAAGGTAGGTCATTGATAAATTAAAATAACTCTATTTCCAACTTTTTTTAAGAATGTGATAAAGACAAAAGAAAAATATTATTTGAGACTGATACTAAGGTGAGCTGGACTTTCATGTTCCTCTAGTTGTCTGTCAAATCAGCTAACCAAAGAAAGGCCTACACAATACAAAGTAAAAGATAACTGTATATGTATGTGCAATCATACATATACATACATACACATGTATATGTAAATAGAGGGATGCATGCACATATATGTATGCATATTATATGTCTGTGTGTGTATTCCTTGTAGGTGTCAGAAGAATATGCATAGGAGCATATATTTTCTTCATGAAAATGGCTGATTCAATTCAACCGACTCCATTTTTCTCTGAGAAAAATTTAGAACATGAAAGGTCAGAATAGGATCATTAAACAAATTTATATAGAGCATCAATGAATGTGCCACAGTGAGAGTTTCATCTATAGAATATTTCCTGGCATTGCCAGCCTTGCAACATAGTGGAGGGCAAACCCAGACTGAAGCAAATTTAGGAGGCTTGATTAGCTCAACGAAGCTTATGGAGGCGTGTGCAATTTTATAGCTATAAGGGTTATTGAGGTTGTTAATAGATGTCATCCAAACTAATGTTCCATGTTTAGGACATCTCAGTCACCGTTGTTCACTAATTCCAACCAATGAATGTATTTTCGACTCTAGTTAAACTGGTAGGTTTTAATTCATACATGTCTATTATGTAATATGCATGCTTAGATGTCAAAATGGCTTGCATTTACATGATTTACATATCAGCTTTGCTATTTGCTAGCTCTGTGGCCTTAAAGTATAATTTTACCACATATGCCCTGAGTTTCCTCACTGTCAAGTGAGTTTGACCTATGTAATTCCTTTTGCGAGGAATAAACTTGATTGTGTACATAATGCCTCTAGCATAAGGCCTAGCATGTAATGGGTACTCTGTAAAAGTTAATTCTTTTCTGCTTTTGTTCTTTCCCTAAGTGGCAGTAAAGACACAAAGGGTCTTTAAATCTTAAAAGCACAGTTCCAAATAGAAATTGAGCTTTGAACATAATTGGAGATAATGGGATCTTTGGTTATCAGAGATGTGCTGCCTGTAAGCCTTAATAAATTTACAGGCAATTCCAATTTCCAATATATATATTTAATATACATATATGACTTTTAACCATTATGTGAAAGGTTTCTCCCATTAGGACCCATCCTGATGACTTCTGATCTGTCTCATTGTAGTTGTTTAGACTGGACACCCTCAGAGTAGACATCATGTTATTGCTTATTACTGTATTATGGATGAATGACTTAGGTGAAAGTCATTAAATCTTTTTCAGTAGGACATTTTGTCTCCATTTGGACATAATGATGGAGAATTTGTCTTCTATTTCTGTTGCCGTTCTATCCACGGAAAGCCAAAGCAACAAAAAAAGGTATTTTAAATCTGTTGTCTGACATGTTCTTCTATATACATGTCTTAATGGGAAACTTATTATTATTGAATGCTTCTTAATGAAAATTAAACACGAATGTATTGGCTACCTTCCATGTGCTTGGCAGTTGGCTAGGTCCTTTACTTTGAGGGTCTCTCAGTCTAGAATAATTTTCTTTCTAATTCTCATAATGTTAACTAATTTACTACCTTAATATAATTTAGATAGTTGCCTACAGAGTGCATGCTATGTACAAAGATTTTTACTGTCTGAAAGAGGGCATTGATAGGGAATTAGCGCAGGTGGTGGATCACACACACACAGAGATCTATCATGTAGTATTTAATTCTTTTCTTCCAAGGTAACCTAAAGGCACTATATTTTTACAGACACATGAACTTGTTTGAGAACAGAAGCTATTAATCTTTCCCATAACAGGCTGCTGAATCATTCTCATTCATTCTGTCAATGTTGCTTTACAACTGAGTTTCAGACAATTTTGCAAAAATAAGACGTAAATGTTCAAAAATGCTAATAATATTCTCAGCAGAGTATTCCTAATTATGTCTTCAGTTTATATTTGCTTAAGGCTTCTATGTTGCAATAATCCCCTCTTCAGTTCCTTCTGTTTTCATCACATCACCCTTAGCTGGTGCTAAAATGATGGCATTCTTTGGCTGATAAGACTCTACTTACCCTCCCTAACAGATGCTACGTGGACACATAGAACTTTTCTATGAAACCCAAAGAATATCTTTTAAGTGATGGAAGGGACAGTGATTATTTTATCAATCCATGTAGGAGAAAATACTTCCTCATAAATACATTTTCTTTTCTATATTTTTGAACACGCAGAATCCACTATATTTTAAGAATTTTTAAATGAGCAAAGTTACCTTTCCACTTGGTATGTCAAATTAATAATAATTCCAGAAATTGAAGAATAATTACATTGAAAATAAAATTACTCCACTCTCCACAGGCTTTTATGTTGTAAGTTTCTGTGATACCTATGCTTTTTTGTAAATAAACATTTTATTTTAGAATGGACTTAGATGTTCCAAAAAATGTGTGAAGATAACACAGAGTCTTTTAATATATCTCTCACCCTATTTCCTCTGTCATCAACATTTTACATTAGTCTGGTATATTTTTTCACAAATAAAGAATGAGTTTGATCTACTGTTATTAACTAAAATCCATACTTTATTCATATGTCTTTAATTTTCACCTGTGGTCCCTTTTATATTCAAAGATCCCATTCAGGATATCATGCCCCATTTAGTCACTATGTCTCCTTGGACTCCAGTACGCCATGACAGTTGCCTATTTTTACCTTGTTTTGCTGTCATTTACAGTTTTGAGAAGAACTGATTTGGTGTTTTATAGAATGTGCTTGAACTGGGATTTGTGTAATGTTTTTCTTTTTTTTTTTATTCATGAATAAACAGGAATTATTGTTTTGTGAGCAAACCTGTAGAAGCTAAATGTCAGTCTCATATCATATCAAGGGTATAGACTCTCAACATTATTTATCTCTATTGATGTTAATCTTAATCTGGCTAAGATAGTATTTATCAGGCTGCTCCACTGTAAAGTTATATTCTCCTTCCATACTGTGCTATTTGGAAAGAAAGCAGGCACTGACAGGGGAGGGAATTATATCTACCCCCAACGGGGTAAATTGAGGTATAACCTCAATTTATTTATTTTAATAATTTCTGTTATCAGTATAGCTTCATGTGTATTTATTTATAGTTTGAGTTATAAATTGTTGTTCATTTTTTGCTCAAATTATTCCAGATTTGACCATCGGGAGGTGTTTCAGGTGACTTGTGGCCCTTTGACATATCCTTATCTTTGTAATTTTTTTAGTGGTTTCTTATTTCTGATACTGTAAGATATTCTAAATTCATATATTTCCTGCCCTGGTCTTAAAATTGCAGTTTTGCTAGAAGTTCTGGTTTCTGTTAGTAGATATTAGTGTTATAAACCAAGACCTGGAACTAACCATGCTCATTTCTATTGGGGTGTCATTGGTTCTAGGCCCTCGAAGCTGACACAGAGAGGAAATATATGTGCATATCCTAGCTGGGGTACAAACTGATATCTACATATATTTATACTGTGTGTATATATATGTTATACATGCATATATGTTATACTGTGTATTTTTAAAGCTAAACATGAGTTTATACTGATGTCTCTGACTTTCTCTTTTTGTCTGTTAGTAACATCTCATTCTGACAATGAAAACCCTGTTTCCCTCCATGCATCGCCATTCACTTCATTAATCAAAACCAGTACACATGTGTATTTTTTTCAGAATTGTTAATGACATCTCTCATTGCAAATGACTTGATCATCTACAGTATATGGATTAAATTAACCTTGGAAAATAGCTGTCTTATTCATTGTTATATTGTCAATGTGTAATCTATTGCCTGGAACATTGAGGCACTCAAGAAATATTTATGAATGAATGAAGATCAGATATAATTATTACTTAGAATGGAATCATAGCTTCAAGGATAGGAACTTGGGAAATTCAGAATGATTATGGAATAAAGTAGAAGGTTTTAGCTATTTTAAATCTAGAGATAATAAAATAAATAACATAGAAATGACTTTTAAAAGGAAGTTTTGGCATTGGATGGATGATGATACCACTGAGAAGTTCCCTCATGATTTGATAGAATTATTAACTATTAACATCACCTATCACCATGCTACTGTTACTTTTTATAACTGATAAACACACCATTGCAATATTTTGTATGGTTAGCACAAGAAGCTATATATTATCTTATAGAATCTTCACCTGCTTTACTAGTAATATTTTCCTACCACAATTCACTTCATTTGATCTATGAAGTGGGCAGATAAAATACAGTATTCTCTTTTATAACTGGGACTATTGAAAGGCAGTAAGATAAACTTACTTCCATAGTTGGGGGTATGGCAAATTATTAACTAGAAAATGAAATTTGAAAAAATATAGAATAATTTTACCAGATATTGATTGGATAAACTTAGTGGTCCTAAGTCTCTGTTATGGCACTATTGCTAAGTAAAGGTGTAACTATAATGGATATTAGTACCAATATTTATTACTAATTTTTTGTCCATTATTTTAAGTATGTTATTTGAAATAATTATCCTACTATTTGGTATCTGTATAACTATGGCTCCCTTAAACTTAAAAGGAAAGGTAAACATAAAATGAATAAAAGACACTTGATCAATTCCATGAATCTGTTTGTTGTAGCAGAAACATCTATTGATCATGTATAACTAATAAAATGATTCTTATAAACAAAATTTAATTAAATATCTTGAGGTTTACATCCCCTTATATTTGCAAAGGGAAATGCAGGCATTGTCTATGTAAAGAATGCCATTTTTCTCATCATTCCTAAATAGTACTACATTACCTCTGAACAATGATCCCTGCAAATAGATTAAGTGCTTCTTTTATAAAGATATGCAAATTACTGATGTACATTTTAATAAGTGTATACAGACTTAATTAAGTTTAGGCCTAAAACTATTTGTCTACAAATAACTGAATTGGTCTCTTAAAATCCCGGCATTTTAACACCATTCTCAACTCATCCTGTGCTGAGTGCTTGCTATAACCAGGTCTTTTCCAAAAGGGAGAAAGAAAGCAACTAAGGAACTGTCTACAAAGTATTATAACAGTAAAGTGAATATTTGATGCTCTTTACATTCTTCCTAAGGACAGTTCATACGAACTGTTATTTTAATAATGACAGGAAGAGCAATGAGTGGACTCAAAGGAACAAGAGCTTTGCACTTAGACCCTGGTTCCAAACCGAACTCCACCTCTTGCTAGCCCTGTGACCTTGAACGAAGTGTTTGATATCTCTGAGCTTATTTATGCATCCATTAAAAAATAATGATATAGGGCATATAGGGTTTTTAGAAATGTTATGGAATTTCTATAACAGAATTAAAAGAATAACTCCGTCTTTGAAACAAAGGGGATACTTCATTTATGTATCAATGTTAGTTACTACCCTTTTTAGAAATGTTGTATTTTTATGTCTTTTTACCACAAATGTTATAGAATATGAAATAATTACCACATATGAACCTACCGAATCCAAGAATGAAACAATTGTGCAGCTATGTGTTTCTTCTTCACACCAAATTATGCAGATCTGACTGTCCTACTTTACCCTAAGACAGGAGGTAATTACAATCCCAAAATTTGTGTTTTTCATTGCCTTTTCTCTATTCTTTTTTCTACACAGTTCTTGATTTTTTCTTTTTAAAACTGAAAAAAAAAGTTTGTAAAGCTTCTATGCATCTATTTGCAAGCATAATGAATTATTGTTTTCTAGACCACATCCAGTCTACTGACGGGCTTATCAGAAAAGTATTTTTTATAACATGTCCTTTTGATTCCTTTCTTTCTCTCTCTTCCTTTTCTCCTCTCTTCCTTCTTTCCCTTTCTTCCTTTCTTCCTCCCTCCCTCCTTCCCTTTCTCCTTCCCTCCCTCCCCTTTTCCTCATGTTCCAGCCTTTGGAAAACACCACTGTATTCTGTTATTATGAGTTCAGCTTTATTCTTTCTTATAATCTCTGTCTTTCTGCTTAAATTACACATCTATTCTTGTATTTTGTCCATTTTCCCCATTATAGCCCTTAACATGTTAATCATAGTTATTTTTATTTACCTGTATGGTAATTCCATCTTCTGTGTCATATTTGAGTCTGGTTCTGATGCTTGACTTTTATGTTCAAACTGGGTTTTATTGTTGTTGTGTTTTTTGTGTGTCTTTCATAGTTTTTTTTAACACACCTTTTAATTTTTTGTTGAAAGCCAGACTTTTTGTATTGCATGGTAGAAATTGACGTTCATAGGCCTCTATTATAAGAATTCCTGCTAATCTGGCTAGTAGCTGTGTTTTTAAAGATGCTTGCTGTTGCTGTAGGCACCAGATGGCTCATGTTCCTATAGTATCTTTGGTTTTGTGTCCTTGATTTAGTTTGACTAACTAAGCATTGATCTCACAGTCAGTATTTTACATTTTTGAAATTCTCACCCAAGGACATGTTTGCATGGATTTTAGAGAGAGAAAAAAGGTGGGGGGGGGGGAGAAAGACAGAGACAAAGAGAGACAGACATTGATCGGTTGCCTTCCATGCATTATACAAATTGGGATCAAACCGCAAACTTGGTATGTGCCCTGACTAGGGTCCAAGGATTTTATGAGTATTTAAGCTGTATTCCATTATTATTATACTGGACTTCTGACTGTGTGGTGACAAAGTATATATGATGGTGGGGCCATTCTATAATCTTCAATTAAATCCTGGTGTTTTAGTGGGCCATGTGTTTGGTCCAGGCCTGTCACAAGTATTTCTTCTCATATAGTTGTCCCCAGCCTTTGGTGAAACATGACTATAGGAGGCTGGAGTGAGCATAATGCCCTTAGCCACACTTCTGAGACAAGGCCAGTGGAGAGTATGCCTTTGTTATAGAGAATGCTCTGGGCATATTTCAAAGTGATTATTTCTCCTCTCCTCTCCTTTGCCTGAGACACTATAGAATCTTTCTTGCAGAATGTAAAAGAGTTAGCTTCTTTTTGGAAGCTTCAAATCGTGCATAAGTGGGTCAATCAAAACGTATCCTTGTTCTGAAGTTTAAAGGAAATATTGAAACTTGGGTTTATTACTTAAAATTTAGGAGCAGTGTAGAGAAATTTGCTATGCTAATAATTATGGTGGCTTACAAAGGAAATCATAGTTATGGCTTAGTATTGTGATCTATTGGGAAGCAAGGTTATGTAGTAAAAGTCTGCATTCTCCATTATTTTCCTACATTCTTCTGTCTTTTCTTCTTTTCTTTCTTGAAGATCATACTTTTATCGAACAAAGAATGCTGTATTTCTTTTCAAATAAGACATTTTTAAAAACTCCATTTATAATGAAGGGGAAATGAGGCTTATAGTATTTGTCATCTTAGTTGTTCTTGGATTTGGGGGAGGATACTATATAAATTATGAACTTGGTACCAGGGTATGAGTGATTCTCAAATCAATTCGAGAACATTTTCAAAGCTAATGAAAAGGATGCTAAGTCACAGGTTTGTAGGAACACACAGAGATGATACCCCAACAGAAAAATAGTTTATCAAAATTGGTAGGATGCAAATAAAGCAGTGCTCAGAGGGATATTTATAACTTTAAATACTTTATTAGAGAGGAAGTAGGATTTAAATCATAATAAAGCTTCCATCTAAAATATGTACAGAAAAAAAAACAGCAAATGTAATATCTGTAAAAGTAAAGAAATAATAAAGATCAGAATAAAAATCAATTAAATTTAAAAAATAAAAAGAATATCACTAAAGTGCCTAAACAATTTATAATAATTAGGAAATAATAGTATAAATAATTTTATACCAACAAATTAGATAAATGAAATATATAAAGATCATGAAGATAGAAACTGACTCAAGAAGAAACAGAAATCTGGATATACAAATAAAAGACAAAACCATTGAATTAGTAATTAAAAATCTTTCAGCCCTGGCTGGTGTAGCTAAGTGGATTGAGCACGGGCTGCTAACCAAAGCATCACAGGTTTGATTCCCAGGCAGGGCACATGCCTCGGTTGCAGGCCATAGCCCCCAGCAACTGCACATTGATGTTTTTCTTTCTCTCTCTTTCTCCCTCCCTTCCCTCTCTAAAAATAAATAAAATCTTTAAAAAATTCAGTTCTAAGTGAAAATAATTCTTAAACACTGTATTTGTCTTGACTAACGTCATTGAAAAAAAAATCTTTCCATAAAGAAAAGCCTAGGCTTACATACCTTTACTCGGGGAATTTATCAAGCACTTTAAAAGAAGAAATAAAAGGGAAAATTATAATAAGGTTACAGCAAAAAACAAATAAATGAGCCCATACACAAATGTTCAGACTCAATTTCATTAAAGATGTAAACTCAACAAGACAACATTTTGCATACCAAATTTAATTTCACAAATTATTAATGGATTTCTGTGTTCTAAAGTACAGGGAAGTAGACACTGCAAAGGCCTAACTCACTGCAAAACTAATAGATCCCCAGGAAAACAATTTTTATTGCAATTTTCACTTTTAGGAAATAAGAAAAATATCTAAACTATCTTTTTGCCAAAAACCAGAAAAATGTGAATAAAATTTAATATGTAGATCTCTAATTACATAAAAATGTTACTGACATAAATGGTGAGAGATAATAACAAAAATGAAATGTAAACTTACAAAACCCCCATAAGTTTTCATTCATTTAGAAAGTTACAAAACCTATTTCTAAATAACTTATGAATCAAAGGAGAAATTAAAATGGAAAAACCAACTCATTATACTTGATGGCAATCCAAATAATGCATATAAAATTTATGAAATGTAGTTAAAGTGAATATAGTTTAATGCTTACACATATAAAATAATATTTGAGGTTATTTTATGAGCTGTGTCCCAGTTATGATGCTATTAATAAATACATCACAGAATAACCCCCCAAAATGATAGATGTAAAGGCATAAAAAACACAAAATCATAACTTACTGAAAGAGAAAAAATAATATATAGAAGTACACAAAAAAGGCTTGTTGAGTTGAAGAAGAAAATAAAACAGAAGGCATGCATACATTAGAAATTTGAAAGGAGATATAAATCCAAATTCAGTTAAACTAAAAATAATGTGGGAATACTATCACCATTTTATACTTAAACAAAATAAATAAATGATAAGGCTAGGGTTTAAGCTTTTGTTTGACTCTTGGGTGTGTACTCTTCAGCATAGTGTTATAACTGCTATATCACTTGAATATGTTATCTTCCAGGTCTTTACTTCCATCTAAGTATGTATCCATGTATATCACCTATGTCTGGAAAATAGCACACAGAAGTCTGGACAGTTTGTGGTCCATGTGAAGTGGCAGGTGCTTGCCTGTAATTGTAAGTAATGTAGACATGAACAAGTGCCATATGAATTACACTCTGGTATTTCAGAGCAGAGAACAGTTACTGTGAGTTTAGGATGGGCATGAGGATGAAGTGAGAATTAGAAGAGCATAGATGAAAAAGCTTTGGGCTTTGGGGAAGAGATGTCTATAAAAGAGCCTATGTGAGGTTGAAAGAATGAGCAAAAGCAAGAAGACAGGAAATCTCATGTTGTGGTGAATTCATAGCATTTGTGATATGAAAAGAAATGTCTTTTAAAACAACTGGCTATTTGGATGCATAGTTCATGGTATTAAAAAAAAGCATTAGTATATTCCTAGTCTTAGATAATACACAGTTATAACCGTAGAGAAAATAATTAATTATTTCTAACACCTTATGAGGAATTTGGAGACAAATCTTCATGAATCTCAACTTTGTGCGCATCTTGGCTTTATTATTCCATTGGCTCTAAAATCATCTTTTCAAGAATTGTTTAATAAGGTGTCTTTGGAAAGGTAGAGATAAGGACTCTCTCTGGATAAAATTTTTTACATTGCATGCTAACAAACAGGGGACTTCCCATTTCTTGAGGACACCCAGGGTAATGAAGATGTCTCCTTTCCAGAGATAATATTTGATTACATTCCAATATAATAAAGTCTCTCCCCAAGGGGACACAATACAGTTTTGCCAGCATCTCCTACATAATATCAGGGTTTTCTAGTCTCAGGGTTCCTCTTTTTAATGAACACCCACAGTATATACTGGCAATACCTAAGTCTTACCACATCATTCTGTGTTAATTAGGGATCAGGGAAATGACACTAATGGGTACCATTGCTCTAAGTAAGTAATAAAACTGTCTAAATCCATTTGTGCTCTTTGTCTCCTTGCCAGCTGCATCTATGGCAGTGCGATAGCAGTTGCCATCATGCTGCTGCTTAGGAACAACTTGTCTGATTGACATCAGGTTCATTTTCCTAAAATCTGCAATATCTGGGAAATAACTGACATAGAGCTGCCGAGAGAACTACAGACAAACACTCGAAAGACTACACTGTATAATTAGGTCATTCTTAATAATAGTTAACTTTAGGTTTCATTTTTATTCTTCCTAAAAATCAGATGTATTAACATTCATTAGGTCTCAGCTCCTATCTTGTGGAATGAATAGTTACTTGGATATCGTTAAAATTAAAAAAGAGATTTGTGTTAACACATGAAGCTGATGGCTCACATTCCATGGCTTAATTTCACTTTTTTCTACAGGGCATCAGCTTTGAAATTATAAAGCTGAATTTTACAAAGACATGGAAAATATAGTGGATCATTTTGGCTTTACGGTTATGTAGTTTTTGTTGTTGTCTTACAGTTTAAATATCAAATGAAAATTTGATTGTCAGTGACTTGTGTGCTTTTTAGTTCTTACATGGATGAGGTTTAAATTTTTAAAGGAGATTAAATTTTTTTTCTAAATGTATTCAAAACTAGTAACTATATTACTATATACCTTATACTGAGAACAAAATAAATAATCTCTAATTAAATATTTTGAATATAATAAGTTAAGGGGGCCCCACAAAACTGAAATTTATTTATAAAAATTGTGTGTTTGTTTTTACATGTTAAATTTCAGTCACCATGAAAGCACTCTCCATTTAATATAATACAACTATTGAAATGTTTTTCCACTACTCAAATCTGTTTTTGAACTCATTGACTATGACGTCTTTTAGCATTTCTGCTATTTTTTGTTGCACCTCTTCCCTATCTGGCAAAACATTTCCCTTTGGGGAATTTATTCATCTGTGGAAACAAAAAAAGTTGCTTTCAGTGAGATCAGGACAATAGTCAGGATGGAGTCTGTTTTTGGTCAAGAATTGCTGAACACTCAGCACATGTGGGCAGGTGCACTCCTAAGTCACCCATCACGAAACGGGCACATGTGCAGAGAGAGTCTTCAAAAAACTCAGTGAAGCCAACGCAACCACTCACAACACCAGCTGAGACGCTGATACAGTTGGGCTCCTAGAACACTCACCTAGTGGTGGAAGCCTATACTACAAGGGCCCAGCTCTCCAGAAGGTAATTTTGTTTTGGGGGAGTTTCCTCCTTATATGGTTCTCTTGTGAGATTAAATAATCGCAGAATACATTTTTGTAGAATACAGAGACTTGTCCTTCAGGTCTGATTTCTTAAAGTTTTTCAAAAGCTTAGCTCTGCTTTTTGGGTAAAGGACAGGTGGAAGAAGTAATCTTTAGAAGGATATACTTGCGAAAGGCATTGTAAATTAAAATATTTTTTGAAAAAATTATAAATTCAATATTATATAATCACTATACCAAAATAGGAGAGAAAAGTGGCATTTTAGTAAATAAATAGAAAACAGAGGTCCATTCTAATAGCTGCTAGTGTGAAATCTGGAAATCTGGATGGTTTAAGCTAATACAAATATTTATTTTAAATGGAAATTATAAAATTTCAATGAAGCTTATTGCTAAACAGAACTATAAAAGCAAATCCCTGTTCACTGCCAAACATGCACATTGGCACAAAGGACCACATCTTTAGAAACTACTGCTACTGCTGAAATTTTCCTCTGTAGTCTCTAATGGTAGAAACAAAACTATGTGAATATGTACTTAATAGGTGTTATGGGTTTAATATTGTGGTGAAGTAGAAACCTGATACTATAAACATTTAAAATGAAGTTCTTGGTTTTAAAGTAGTTATTAGATATTTGATCTAATCCCCATAAAGCAATAATTTATAATACAATAAATAATGCAGATTGAAAGTATTAGACATGGTTTCAGTTTTGTTAATCACAATTTGTGTTGTCATGATTGAGTCAAGGTTTTTTGATTTATCATTTATTTAATTGTCCAGATTGTCATTTGTGAGTTTAAAAACTCATTCATATATTTACTTCTTCAGCAAATTTTTTAGTGGCTACTCATAGAACATGTATTAAAGTAGGTTGAAACAGAAACTCTGTATATGAACAAATACTTATATGTCAACTGATAGCAAATACCATGAAGAAAAACAGAGTATAATAGGTGAGTGGGATAATGGAGCCAGTGTCAGCAGCTCAAACTTACCATGCTTTTCTTCTGTCTTGAATATACAGTTACCAAGAGTTATTAATTCAATGGCATTGCCTGTGATATACTATCACACATTCATTCATCAATGCATTCTATGGATATTTAGGAAAAAAACTACTATGTGTAAGACATTATAGCAGTTACTTTTTTTAAAAAAGATTTTATTTATTTATTTTTAGAGAGGGAAGGGGATGGAGAAAGAGAGAGAGAGAGAAACATCAATGTGCGGTTGCTGGGGGTCATGGCCCGCAACCAAGGCATGTACCCTGACTGGGAATCGAACCTGTGACACTTTGGTTCACAGCCCGTGCTCAATCCATTCAGCTACACCAGCCAGGGCTTAGCAGTTACTATTTTTATGTGAATGAGTTCAATTAGTCTATATTGAATAGATTTTAAAATAATGATTCTCTGGTTTATAACAATATACATGGATTTTGTATACATAGTTATAATAAGTGGAATAAAATTACTTGTGAAATGTATTAAGTGTGACACATAGCAGAAAATAAGTCTCATATATTTATGCAAAATTAAATAAAATATTTCTTTTATGAGTTGGTACAAAGTGGTATCAGTTAGGATAACCATAATACTTTTGCAACCAGGAAAATCTTCCCATCACTTGAGAGTTGACTGTATGTCATGTTGTCTTTATTTGTTTTTTTATGTTTCACCACAGCTCCCTGTAAGTAAAAGCCTTCCTTTGCCATTGCTAGAAAAATCAGTCAACTAGAGCTTTCCCAGAGTTCATTGTACTGGGAAGGAGAAAATTTGATAGTCTAGTCTAGGGACAAATCTAGTACTCCGCCTGCACATAGTAAGTGCTCAACAAATATTTCTTGAATCAGTGAATAATTCTGTGTAAATAATTCTGTTTGATGGCATAACTCAGAAACTGGCAATAGTAGCATTGTTATGGATAAATTAGTTGCTTACTACTGATTTATGAACTTTGAGTTCAATATAATCATAATCTAAAGTTAATCTTTCAATAAGTGACAAATACAATGATGACACAACATATGAAAATCTCACTGATATTGCAGACATATCAGCATTAATAAGAAGGAGAAAAAGGAAGTTGTCATCAGTAGATATATGTCCTGTGGCTTGGTTTGTCTGACCAGCGCACTAAGGAGTCTTGGGAGAAGGTAGGCAACTGTGATGGGTATTTTGTACATCATCATGGACATATTTGGGGGTGGGGGGTTCTAACACAAAATGGTATTCAAAGAGCTTAAAGATCTGTTGTCTCCTGCCTACATGCCTCTTTTCTGCTTAGCTCTCTGTTGTACCAAATTTATGTATTTCCTCTAACAAGCCTTACTGTGGCATGACCCTGTGCCCTATACACATCTTCTTTCCATCATTATCATGATCTTCTATGCAATCTTAAAAACCTGGTTCCTATGTGTATTTCTAGAAAGCCTATCTTGGTCCTATTCTTAAAACGGTTAACAATTTTGTTATCTTTATGGCATTTATATGTTTAATATAAGTCCTTATTCTATTAATCAAACTATTATGTGGGGGGGGGCTCTGCCTGCAGGCCGCCCCCCCACCCCCCGCCCGGCTGCCACGGATAAGAATAAGTCTACCAAGACATGATCTTCTTGGGGAAGAAAGGTGGCCAGTCTCTCAGAGGAGAAAGGCCAGAAGCCTGTTCCTCAATGGGCTTTTATTGGGTTCATTTGCACAGGAATATAGATAAAGCTCATTAATCATTGTCAGGCAGTAAGGATCAAACAACGGACAACAAAGAACTCTGAGGGCCTATTTTGAGTCTGGGTCAGATAGCTAAAGAGCTGTAAAACTTTGAGGAACAAACTTACTTCTTGCTTGGACCCTTATCATCTAATAGAGAGCATTCTAAACAAAGCAGGTTTCACAGGATTTTACATATTCTTTCTTAGGTCTGATCACTCAGGGAACCCACCCTTTCCAGTACAGGGCTGCACCACCCTCTGTCATTGTTTCAGGCTTAAGTCAGGCAGGGGAAGTAAGGCAGCCAAGAGATTAGGAAACTTCTTGCAGACAGAATGAGGACTCAGGGTTTGACAAAGCTGAGGGGCAAGTGTCCATCACCTCCTTTTGCTGTAGCCCCCAAAGTCCTTCCTTGGGGGCCTCCCACGTGATCGTGCCTGTCTTAGATTGTTCCCCTTTTGGGAATCTTACCCATCATTGGCTAACAGACCAAGCATTGGGGGCCAGTTATGGATGAAGTAAAAGGAGCAGAAGCGGTGCTCCTTCCAGGGAGATAAGCTTTGTCTCCTTAGTGGCTTACGGCCCAAGGTCACTCCCTCAGCCTTAGCCTTGGTGGGGGTTATGGCTTCTGAAACCAGGCAGGGCAGTTCCCAGCACTGTTATCTTTCTCCTCAGGCCATGTGCTTTTTGGTCCTTTTGTGGTTGAAGTATATGAAACTGCCATTTTGTAATAAATCAATTTCCTATGGTTTAAAAATAATATTAAT
The DNA here is from genome assembly GCF_004126475.2 of Phyllostomus discolor. Taxonomy (NCBI): domain Eukaryota; kingdom Metazoa; phylum Chordata; class Mammalia; order Chiroptera; family Phyllostomidae; genus Phyllostomus; species Phyllostomus discolor. The sequence goes on along the minus strand of NC_040912.2, from coordinate 24,840,672 downwards.
ATAGCAACATAATTAGTTATATAACTATAACATAATACATACATAAAATTTTACATAATACAGTATGGATAAATACAAGGCTGGTATAGAAAGTATCCAGCCATGAAACAGAGATATTTGTTGAAGAAGACACAAGATACAAAAATCATTGTACATAGGACAATGATGCTTCAGTCCCCTTCAAAGTAGACACCTTGGGACCTCACAATTCTCCCACTCACCATCAGCTGCCCTGTAGTAGTAACTTCCTGAATCTCATCAGCAGTCTGAAATCTCTTCCATTTCAATGGCGATTTTAGTTTTGGGAAAAGCCAGAAATCTCAGGGTACCAAATCTTGGCTTTAGGGTCACTGAATCACCTAGGTGATTTAATGTTTCACCAAAGACTCTGCATGAGACATGATACATGAACAAGCATGTTGTTGTGATGAAGCTGCCAATCATCAGTTGCCAATAGCTGCAGCCTTCTGACTCATCCAAATAGTTTCTTCAGAGGAATGTTCAAACTTAACACAAAATTGGCTGCAGGTTCATTTCTCTTCCCTCTCAGTCATTTTGAATGTGACAGACACACAGTACATATGTTCATGCAAGGGTGTCTACCACCTCCACTGACTAGTAAGTGAAGTCAACATTGTTCATGCATGCACATTCCAGCCCACTCTCCTTGACCGTCAGGTTACACAAATGTCATGCAAATCATTTTTGTTATATTAACAATGGTTGGACTTTTTCCAAACTGACCTTATATATATCAAGGGTACTGCCATCATCATCAGCCTAACACAGTCTCTGGCACATAGTAAGTACTCAGTAAATGTTTCTAATTGAAACAAAGGTAGTGAGATTAGTCTTAAATGCTGAAGCACTTACAGCTTTTCCCCGAATTTGTGAACTGAAAGAGGTTTTGATCTCCGTCTCTGGGATACATGTTGTTGAGGCTGGCATTGGATGCCTCCTTATATTATTCCAGGTAGGACAGCAGAACATGAAATGAAGTGCCAAGAACTGCTTTCCTAGACCTATGAATATTGCAATTTGTTGCCTGTTGGAGGATTGGTACAAAAAATTATAACTCTCATCCAAAGTACTAGTCTAAAATCTAGTCCTTAAAAATCCTTCATTTATATCTTGAGTTCACTCCATTAATTTATATCTTGGCTTGTTGAGGTTTTACAGCCTGCAGATGCCCTGAGCAGCACAGGTGATATTGTTTAAGTGTGGTAGATACTGGGTGGTAGAAAAGATTAGAAAACACTCAGTGAGGTATATTTAGCAACAGTTTAAATAAAAATATCTTCTAGTGACCTTTCCCCCTCACCAGTTCCCTGACACTAGAAAGGTCATGACAGAGTACGATTTTATTTTTTTATAATATTTTTTGACACCAGATATGCCCTATGGAAGATAACAAGCACTAAAGATTAAAATAAAAACAACTGAAAGGTCTACAAAATCATAAAAATCTTAAGATAAGTTTTAACTTATAAAGATATCAGAAGTTTTTTGTTTACATGGGTATTTGCAGAACAAGGGTTGATAATACTTTCTCAAAATGGCTTATTCTTATGTCTTGACACAAGGAGGTAGTAAATATCCCATGATCTAAGCCTTTGGTAGTCACTGAAAAACCAGGCCTTAAAAGAGAAGAAAAACAAACGAACAAAAAAGGACTTGTGTTTGCACTTACTAAGTTGCTTTTATTACAAGGAGGGTGAGTGTGGTTGATATAGAAGCTACCAAATAATAACCAGGTGCTTTTCAATTGATATGAGCTATCCTTAAAAATCAAATTACTAGGTATTTAATTTCTTATTCATTCACTTTTTTCCAATATCATGTATAGGTGCTTTTCTCCACCTCTGATGAATAACAGAGATGAGATATACCTTCCACTTGAAACTATCAGAAACTGGAAACGATATATAAAAAATGATTTTCAATACACTTGTATACCATGCATTTCTTCTGACACTTCCAATCCCCAGTTGAAACTCCCAAATTAAAAAGGTCATTGTAATGGTAAATTTGTAATACACAGAAATACTTTCTCAGCCATAAATGGAAGTTTGTAGAAGCCTACTATTATAAGATTCAGCACTAAAGAGATAATCAAAGTACACAAAAGAACTGGAAAATAATTAATTTAATCAGCCAACTTCAAAACCATCACTATTTTTGCCAAGCATCCTTAGTAGGACACCTTTCTCAATATGCAGAACTGGATTTCTCATGAGAGTTTCTGTTGGTAACTGAATTCAACATCCCTTTGCCACAAAGATGCTGATCTGAGAGAGAGAGAAAGCTAAAAAGCAGTAAAATATGTATATGTACATGTAAATAAATAAATGGCTATTTTGACTTTAGGGATGAAAGCTGTTTTAAAACATGTGAGGTCATAATCGGCTAATTGATGCTGGTAATTTATTCAGGCAGCTATGAACTGAGAGTGTTTTGAAGGTCCTACCTACTCAGGGACTCATCTTGCATACATAAGGGAGAGTGGCCATGAACTAAGAGAAAGCTACAGTGTTCTTTCTCCTCTGACTTAGTCTGAGCATTTTGTGGAAGCTGCATAAAGAATCAAGAATCAAAAGAAAAATGACTTGGTTGCTTATTTTTGTAGAGAGGGGTGGCTTAGTCGAAGCTTTGACTGGAATACAGTGGCCTTGTGTTAAGCCCTATAACAGAGGCATCACTAATTATTTATATCCTGCTGTTAAGCGTAAAACAGGCTTGACTGCCCTTACAACAGCTGCAGTCTCGCCACGTGTGCAGCACCATGAACTTTGTGTGAGCTCTCCTGAAGAGCTTGCGGGGGCACGAGGCACTACAAGCAGGTAGAATCATTGTCAGAAGAGTCTTCTGAAGAGTCCTGGTGCATCAGCAGCAATTAATGCAGGTGGTATTTTAGACAAGGGAGCTAATGAGCTTTAATATGCATGCAGGTGAGGGAGTGCTGAATCAGTAGAGCCATTAATGAACCTATGACAGCCTAATTAGCTACAATTTAAAATCTATGGAATCTAATCAGAGAAGCTGAACACTGCTGCAAATCTGTGTATGAATGAGTCTTTCTAAATACTCCAATCTGTTGCTTAGTCACTGATTGATAGTAATTGCTTTTTTTCCTCTATTGTGTATAGGAAAATGCCCAATTTTTCTCTGATAGGGGAGGACACAACATTGAAGTTAAATGCCTAAGATATTTAGCTGCTTAAGTTTAATCAGTGGATGTTTAAAAAAATCAAAGTAAAATTAATTCTTAAATCTGAATATAGATGAATAAAAATATAATGCCAACTTCTTATATATTGGATTGGCAAAGACTTCATAATTGTTAATCAACTCCAAATAGCATATCTGAAAAGCAAGCAAGGACAATATAACATGCACATGTATAAATTGCATTTATTAATCCATAATTTATTTTAAAAGGACTTATTTATATTAGTTATCAGAGATAACAGGGCAAAAATAGTTTTGCTGAAGGCTTCAAATAAGAAATAGTTCTCTGAGTTAAAACAATATGTTAAAACTTTTATTTACAAGTGGCTGAAATAAGTGTGTTTTTAGAAATTGAGAATCATTTGCTAAGGTGTGAGGTAATACTGTTTTGTAGTGCCCATTTGGTAATAACTGATGTGTAAAAGGTACAAGCAGTTTTTCTAATCTGACATTTCACCCTTATATCACACAATTCATCTGAAACCTTAAAGAACTTTGTAGGCTCTGATTTATTGAGCCTTATAACACCACTGGAAGACAGGTCAGTGTGGCTGTCCTCGTTTCACAGTCAGCTCAGCTCAGCTCCATTTGTCGAAGGTCACAAGTGAGTCAATGAAAGAAAAATAAAAGGAGACCCAAGAAAGCTCAGAGTGCTACTCCCTTATTTTTCCCATTTGATAAATGATGTACCCAAAATTTTGACTTTTCAGATAAATATCTATGTCTCTAATTTTTGAATATAAACTTAGAAAAATACCTTGGAATTCAGGCTTGTAATTGTGTTATTTTTAAATGTTGATACAGATATCACCAGAGTGCATAAGTATGATGTTATCCATTAACCAAATGACGATAACTGCCACATTTCCTCACTGGTGGCAGTGGAAGTGACCTTGAAGTGTTGTTTCTGTTATATTAACCACCAGCTATTGAGGCTGAAACCTAGAGAAGATAAAATTGAAAGTTTTCTGTAGTTAGAAACATGTGAAATGAAAGAAAGAAAGAAAGAAAGAAAGAAAGCAAGAAAGACATGGATGAAGGTAAGTGGGGAAGGGAGATAAACAGAAAACACAACCACACAAACATAAGTGCATCTACCAAAGACTTCAAATGCAGTGGTTTACTAAAAAGATTCTGAGAATGAAGAAAATATGTATATAACCCATTAGATTTGATTTTAGTGGAATCTCTACATAAAAAAAGGGAAAGAAGGATGTGAATGAATGAACGTAGAAAACTCAAATGATATGTTAGAACCATTTTTTAAAAAGATTTTATTTATTTATTTTTAGAGAATGGGGAAGGGAGGGAGAAAGAGAGAGAAAAATATCAGTGTGTGGTTGACTCTCATTTGGCCCCTACTGGAGACCTGGCCTGCAACCCAGGCATGTGCCCTGACTGGGAATCGAACTAGTGACACTTTGGTTCGCAGCCTGTGCTCAATCCACTGAGCTACACCAGCCAGGGCTAGAACCATTTTTGACTATGTGCTAATATTTCTGCGAATCTTTATTGCTAGTTTAAAAAATATATTGCACAGATAATTTTATGAAATGTATTTAATTGATACTCAGTTCATCTTTGTTCTAAAGAATTCTTTCTTTCAAGTTTGACACCATTATGGCAATATTATATTTACTCTTATGTCAACCATTATGCCTTAAATCCATGAACAAAGTAAACTCTAAAGGAAATATTTTGTAAACCCTGCTGATGTGAAAGTGTTTGCTGAAGTGTCCATTTTCTTGCAAAACCTCTATTTAGAATGGTGTCAAAACGTCGGCATATCAACTGCTAAAATTTTATTCCACCCAACATGATACATCTTATTCTTAAATGCATGAAATTTGATCATTTCTCTTGATTTAATTAGCAGGAGTAAGCAGTCCCTGCATACTGTTTTGTTTTCATATGCTGTCATATAATAACCAACTAATTGGAAAATGGTCTAGTATGTTTTGGGATTGATCTTTCCTTTTATATTTTTGTGCATATAATGTGAGTAATTTTTCTTGACTAGTTCTCTTAATAGCTTCTTTAATGAGGCATTATGTGTATTATTAAATGTGATTATGTATATAGTATTGGACTTGGTCTATTTAAATTTGATAGATAAAACTGCCATATGCATTGCAATGGTCTGGCAAGCTAGAATCAGGAGATTACATTTAAAACACTATAAAATCATGTTTTGTGTTATTTATATAATTTTCATTACATAATTTTGCATACAAAAATCATCCTGTTCCTCTAGACCCAGAGTGAACTATCAGGAAGAGAAATTAAGAAAACCATCTCATTTATGATTGCACTTAAATGTCCCTGGGGATAAATCTAACCAAGGAGGTGAAAGACCTGAGCACTAAAACTACAAGACATTGATAAGAAACTTAAAAAGACATAAATAATCAAAGATATTCTTTGTTTATACATTGGAAGAATTAATATTGTTAAAATGTCCATACTACCCAAAGTGATCTACAGATTCAGTGCAATATCTATGAAAATTACAATGGCATTTTTTTACAGAAGTAGAACGACTATTCTAAAATTTGTATGGAACTACAAAAAACCCAAGTTGCCAAAGGAATCTTGAGAAATAACAAAATTGGAAGCATCACAGTTCTTAGTTTCAAACTATATCACAAAGGTATAGTTATTAAACAGTATGACATTGGCATAAAAACAGACATGTAGATCAATGGAAGAAAATAGAATCTGTAAATATGTGGTCAATTAATTTATGAAAAAAGAACCAAACATATAAAATATAGGAAAGAATAGTCAGTCACTTTAATAAATGGTGGGAAAACCATCTACTTGTGAATTATTTTGTCTTACAATAGAATATGGAAAAAGGGATTAAGTGAAAAACATGACAGCCACTTGCATGAGAATGGCAATAGAATCTTTTCTTATGCCATACAAAAAAATCAAGTCAAATGAATTAAAGACTTGAACATAAAACCAGAAATCATAAAAATCCTAGAAGAAAATATGGGAGATAAGTTCTTTGACATTGGTCTTGGCAATGATTTTTTTTTTTTTTTTTTGGATTTGACCCAAGTAGCAAAAGCAAGAAAAACAAAAAATAAACAAATGGGACTGCATTAAATGAAAACAACTTCTTCACAGCAAAGGACACCATCCATAATATGAGAAGGCAGTATGTCAAAAAAACCCTAAAGTAGCAAAGCAGGATATTTTTAGAAATCTTTAATTTTATAAAAACGTAAGTTGAAAGCATTTTTATACACAATTTTGTTTTTAAATATTCTCATGGTATCTGTCTCTAACACACTTCACACTTCTAGCTATTAGATGGAGGTATTGGACCCATACTGAAGGCTAAATCCAAAAAGATGAGGAAACTTTACCAAAGTCAAATGGACATTCACCGACCAAGGTGGGTGATCTAAGTCTTGGCCCAAGTCCTTTTGTTAGTGATCAAAATAAGACAAAGACGCAGATGTTCTCACAAACAATGGTATCTTAGATCATTGGTGAAGATCTATTGATAGTGGCGATTTTTTTTTCATTCAATGCACAGCATTTCAATCTTACAATATCACGATTGGTTTATAAATCAGACCAATAAAAATTGGCAAATTGAGAAACTGTCTTTTTACCAGAATTACTGAGGTCAGAAGCCATAGATGTTATAAAAATTCGATTCAAAGTATCTAACTTTTCAAAGATGCAGCAGTGCCCTTTTCTAACAAAAATGAAACCAAAGACAAACCAGATTGCTGCTGCATGGACTTCATTCCTTTTTTTAATTTTTGCTTCGCTTGGATGTGAAGATATCCTGTGTGACTGAGCCATCTCATACTGAAGAGTCAGCACGGCTGTTGCCGTTGAAAGAGCTATATTGAGAACTTTATTATGCTCATCTGAAAAGCAAAATCAGTGATAATGAACAACTTACAGGACAGCTGAAAGTAGTTAAATCATTTACTTGTAATACTCCCAAGATCTTAAAATGCTCCAATATATAAAACATGTTCAGTCACTGCAGCACTTTTACACTCAGATGAACCCTTTAGAATCTATGGGAGTTTTTCATTTACTCTTTCTCCTTATTCTGTTGTAAGACAATAGTATTCACAAGTAGACAGTTTTCCTACTTTTTCCTTTGGCTTAGATGTTTAAATCCATATAGTGTTTTCAATCCAGAGAAATGGCACGTTTTAACCAGGGGTCCTCTTATGAGTTATTGTTTATTTAGCATAGTAAAAGCCCCAGTTTACAGGTCTTGGGCAATGTGTTCCAACATGGCTGGGTCACTTATTAGCTGTGTGACTAGGAAATTCACTTACCCAAAACTGGCTCAGCTTTCATGTCTGGAAAATGGAACATAACAGTCAAATATACTTTACTTAATTACTGGCAGATTCCTGCAGGTCAAAGGTGAGATCCAAAGAGAAACAATTTATATGATCGTTAAAAAGATGAGTTTTAATTCTGGACTTGCCACCAATTGTTGAGTACTTTGGGCAGGATTTTCTCTTTTCTTTTAAGCCACAGTTTCATTCTCTATAAAAATAAGTAGTTAAGTATTTACTTGATAAATCTATGAATGTTGAAATGATAACACATATTTAAACCTACAGACCTTCAGAGACTCCTGAGTCCTATGGCTTTCTCATGGGATTAAAGATTGAAGGTCAATGCAGTCAAAGGAACAATGTGACTTAATCATCTTGGCTTTTACTTCATACTTCAAGATATCTGTCACCTTTTGGTTTGAACTCATACCCAGTATCCCTGTAGTAGATTAGAGGTAGTTTCTGTGTCATATCTCTCTTTATGAGAGAGACCATCAGAATTCCCCACCTGCTATATTTGTCATATACATCATCATCATTATTGTCATCGTCATCACCCTTGGTCTCTGTACACTCACTGATTAGACCCAGTTGCTAGGTCTTCTACGCCCTTGCAAACCTTTCCGATGTGTCTAAAGTGCACCATGTGTCATTAGGCTGAGCTATAGTGATAGCAGCCCTTCTTTTTTACAACAGCATTTCCAAAAATTTTTCTCCCTCCTACTTTGTAAACCCCTACCTCCCAAATTCTTTATCTTTACCATAATCTCCATCTCACTGAACTAACTGTATTTTCATTAATCATTACCCCTACTCTCTCTGTGTATTCCTTCACATCTAGCTGTATTTCCATGGTCTGTTACAGTGAATACCTTCTTACCTTCATCCTCCTGCCCTACTCTCCCTGTCTGATACCCCTTGGGTTCATCTACCTGTGCAGCTGCAGAAAGCCAGTTAAGAGAAAAAGGTGTATTGATGGGTCTCATTTTAAAATAATTGCCATGAATCTCAAATAGGCACCCAACATTGTCCTATCTGCCCATTAAAGCTTTCTGTTTGTACTTTTACCCCCCAAAATGATCATTTCAGACCTCCTAGGTCATTAAATTTCTGTCTCCCTCATTCTCATTCATATCACTCACATATCCCAATCCTCTTGAGCACACATATGCTTTGAGCCAAAGAACTGGTTTTCATTTTCCTTCAGGAAGGAGAGGTATTACTATATAAATTCCTTCACCCTTCCACTTTCAAATCTATCAGTCTCCCAATATCCTTATTTACTTTCTTTTTCCTCCCTTCAATTATGTTAGATAAAATGTTCTTACTCCTATAAAAACCTCTCAATTTTCAAGGTCTTCCTTCATTCTTACACTTAAATTTCAGGTTGATAACCTCAGTTGTTTATCTCCAGACCTGGCTAATGCCTTGTGAGCATCGCACTTGAATTGGGTGGCTTTGCCCCTTTTAGGCTTGTCATAGTCCAATGCATGTGCATAAACCGCCTGATAGAAGTCTCTGCTATGCCCACTAATAGGCCAACAGACTTGTGCTTAAAAAAAGGATGCACCCTGACCAGTGGCTCATTTGGTTGGGTGTCATTCCACAAAGTGAAAGGTCTCCATTTCAATTCCCAGCAGGGCATTTGCCGAAGTTGTGGGTTCTGTCCTGGGCCGGGGCACTCTCACACCGATGTTTTTCTACCTCTCTCTCTTGCTTCCTTCCCCTCTCTCTAAATATAAATAAATAAATCTTTTTTAAAAGGTTCCATGTTTAGTTTAACGTTCTGCTGTTGCTGTTTTGCAATTCTTAATAATTTATGAACCAGAGCCTCCCATTTTCATTTTACACTTGGCCCCCTGCAAGATAAGAGGCCAGTCCCACTACTGTATATCATATTTTTATACAGCCAAGACAGAAGACTTCATTTTCACCTTCCAAATCAATTTTTCTCCTACTTATCCCATTCATATCAATTTAGCTGCTCAGGAGAAAATCTAGAAGTCACATTAGATGCTTTCCACTTCTCACCGTTCAATATGTTAAAAGTTCTATATATTCTGCATCCACATTTTATCCTCCTGTTCTGTACAATATACCCAATTTCTCTATTACCACAATCAACAAAGAGAAATTGGTTGTACTGGATATTGCAATGGCTCCACTTGACTCCCTTTCCACTCTGAAATTCTATACTCTGTTCATCACAAAATAGCCAGAAACATCCGTATGAGATGTCAATCAGATAATACAACCTCGCTTTCCTAATTGGAGTTCTCCTGTTCTCCCAGTGTATTTAAAATTAAAATAAAATTACATTTTAATTATATTTTATTTATTATGCTATTAAGTTTTCCTGATTTTTCCCCCTTTGCCCTGCTCCGCCCAGAACTCCTCTCTCCCTCAGGCAATTCCCGCACCTTGTTCCTGTTTGTGGGTCATGTCCATAAGTTCTCTGGCCACATTTTACTACTGTGCACGATTTGTCAGTGACTGAGTTTCTGTCCTCATTGATCTCTATTCTTGTTTTCTTCCACCACGCACCAGCCACAAAGACTATCTTTCTATTTTGTGAGCGTAGCTAACTTGTTTCTGGCTTAGAGCTTCATTTATTTGCTGGGTTGTTGCTGTGAAATGTTCTGTCCCTGATACACGCGTGTTTGTCTCTGCCTTGTCCGTCACATCTCACTTCGAATGATGCTCATTCAAAGAGATCTTCCCTGGCCACACAGTCTAAGTTAGTATCTGTTCTACCGCTTTTTAAAGGATACTTTTGTTCCTTTAAAAAATGTTATTTACTATATTCCAATTCATCTTGGTCATATATGTACTTATTTATTTTACTGTCTCCATAAGAGAGAAAGCTACACATATGTGAAATATCTACATGCCTATGGTTAAATACCTATTGAATTTGTTGAAATTAGGGCACTTAGAACAATGCCTACCATATATTAAATGGTCAGTAAATGCCATGTATTATTGTATTACTTGTTTTTATGATGTATAAAAAAGTTTCTTTTTTTTTAAAGATTTTATTTATTTATTTTTAGAGAGGGAAGGGAGGAAGATAGAGAGAGAGAGAGAGAGAAACATCAATGTGCGGTTGCTGGGGGTCATGGCCTGCAACCCAGGCATGTGCCCTGACTGGGAATCAAACTTGAGACACTTTGGTTCACAGCCCACACTCAATCCACTGAGCTACGCCAGCCAGGGCTAAAAAAGTTTCTTTTTTAAAAAGATTTTATTTTATTTATTTTTAGACAGAGGGGAAGGGAGGGAGAAAGAGAGGGAGAGAAACATCAATGTGTGGTTGCCTCTTGTGCACCCCTAAATGGTAACATGGCCTGCAAGCCAGGCATGTGCCCTTACTGGAATCGAACTGGTGACCCTTTGGTTTCCAGGCCAGTGCTCAATCCACTGAGCCACACCAGCCAGGGCTAAAAAAATTTCTTAACTCAAAAACACTATAAAAATTATATTCAAATTGACTGTTTATGTGTAAAATTAGTAGGCCATTTGTGTTTCTTAATCTGTATATTAGGCTCCTATAGTCTAATTTTTACAAAGGAAGACATTGTTCTGTTTTTATATAGGACATCCTTTGTTTAATAAAGTAAAATAGTAATTAAAGGCATTAATGTGAAAAAAAAAAACACTTTCAGAATAGTCAAGTAAGGACTTCCAAAAATCTGCTATTCAAAACAACAAGATCACTGGCAAAATATGTCCAAATCAACTTCTTTGGAATTCAGAAAATTAACCAAAGGCTTAGAAATGTGCAGGAGTGTTAGTCAAGGACACACAGATCTGTCTTAAAAAGAACAGTGAGACTTGGGCTGTTTGAACCTGCCTTGCTCCTATAACCCTTTCCCAGCAACAAGTGCCCTTGAAAACGGGCAGCCTCACAGCAGCCGTTGTGAAAAACAGTAGCCTGGCAGCAAAAGAGGGTGAAAATTGTGATTGGACCTCCCCAAAAGATAAAAAATATAGACTTTTGACCTTTGTCATAGCTTCTTGAAGCTTTACCTGACATGTCATGGAGCTCCGTTTGTAAGAACAGAGTACATACAAGACGATTGTCCTAAAAAGGGGGAGGGAGATGGTTTAAGTTTGTAGCTGCCCAAGGCAGCAACATCAGTTGAGGCAAATAAGAGATAGGCCAATAATATTAAAAGGGAAATATGTAAAAGGGAAGTTCATAGGGGACTTTTTAAGAAAGCTCTGATAGATCCCTAGGAATATAGAAGGCCATATTCATGTACAGGGCTGTGCACATGGCCAGGAAAGCCTTGAGGAGGCTCACCACTAGCTGACCTTGAGGCACTACAGAAGGAGGAAGTGATGCTAATGAGCTTAAGAAATACTGAAGCATATATGTCATGCCATAGCCTAAATGCACAGATCCCCTGACTACAGACTGAGAGATTTACTGGCTTAAGGAATTTAAGAAAATTTGTGACCAGTTACTGGCTAACTACTCAGCTAAGTAAGCAAGACATCAGTCACCACATATGAGAAAGAATATAGTCTTTACAGAATAGGGCCAGAAAAATCACTAAACAAATAATAGAAACAATAAATCTAGGAGGGGAAGACCTGATTTCTATAGTTGTCACATTACATTATTTAAAATATGCATTTTTTGACAAAGATAAATATGTGACACCTGTAGAAACAGGAAATCTGGTATTTTTATACTCAAGAAAATTGTTATAATTTATACAGGAACAAAAAGCAGTAACTGACACCAAGGAAGTCAAGACATAGTACTTACTGAAGAAAGACTTTAAGTAAGCTATTATAATTATATTCTGAGACTAAAGAAAAGCATCATTAAATAGCAAAAAGAAAGAATGAAGATGATAACTTATAAAACAGAGAATATCACTACTCTTTATTGAAATTATTATTGAAAATTACCATAAATAAAAAGTTTACTATAGGAGCTGAACAACAGATTTAAAGCAGCAGAAAAAAGAATCAGCAAACTCTTAGGTGTCAATTGATATAAAATCTGAGGAACAAAAAGAAAACAAGAATAAAGGAAAATGAACAAATGCTAACCTATGGGATACCACTAAGCATACAAAAACATGCATAATGGGATTACCAGAAGGATAGAAAAGAAAGAAAAGGGAAGAAAGAATATTTGAAGAAATAATGTCTGAAAACTCCCAAATTTGCTGAAAAACATAACTCTACACATCCAAGAAGTTCACCAAACCCCAAGTCTGATAAACTCTAAGAGATTCACACTCAGATACATCACAACTAACCTGGCAAAAGTCAAAGACAAAGAGACAATTGTGAAAGCAGCAAGATAAAATTATTCACATTTAAGAGCTCTTCAATAAGATTAACAACTAACTTCTCATTAAAAACCACAGAGGCCAGAAGGCAGTGGGATGACATAGATAGAATAATTAGTCTGTCCTCTGGACCTGAGTGTCCCTCACTGCCCTCATCTCCACTGGCACCTCCCAGTCTTCCACCCTGACCCATGCCTGCATTCTGGCACAGCACTGCAGGCCCCACTTGCAGGGCCTGCTCCCTGTTTAAGATCCCTGGGCCACTCTGTGGCCTGTGGCAGCAGTGGTCCCTGCACCTCTCCTCTTCTCCAGGAACCCACTCATATACCTGGACATGGGCAGGAATTGCATGGGCATGAATTGGCAGCCAGAAAAAAATGAATACGTGTTAAGTGCTTAAATAAAAATTACCATCAAAGACCAATAGAAAATCTATCTTTCTTTTTTTTTAATTTTACTTATTTATTTTTAGAGAGGGAAGGGATGGAGATAGAGAGAGAGAGAAACATCAATGTGCGGTTGCTGGGAGTCATGGCCTGCAACTCAGGCGTGTACCCTGGCTGGGAACTGAACCTGCGACACTTTGGTTCACAGCCTGCGCTCAATCCACTGAGCTACTCCAGCCAGGACTGAAAATCGATCTTTCAAATATATCTTTCTAAAAAGATATTTCTAGATAAATAAAAACTGAGGGAAATCATATCTAGCAGACCTAACCAATGAGAATATTAAAAAATGTCCTTCAGAAGTTTTATTTCAATTTTTTTTCAAATGCATTTCCAATTTCTTGCTCTTTCTTTTCTCCTTCTGGCATCCCTATGATGGGAATGTTGGACCTCTTGAAGTTGTCCCAGAGGTTGCTTATACTATCCTCATTTTTTTTCTTCTTTTTGTTTGATTGGTTGTTTTCTGCTTCCTTAAATTTCAAATCATTGCTTTGATTCTCAGCTTTATTCAGTCTACTGTTGTTTCCCTGTAAATTGCTCTTTATTTCAATTAGTGTATCCTTTGTTCCTAACTGGATCTTTTTTGTGCTATTGAGGTCCTCACTGAGTTCTTTGAGCATCCTTATAACCAGTGTTTTGAACTCTGTATCTGACAGATTGCTTACCTCCATTTTGATTAGTTCTTTTTTTTGTAGTTTGACATTTTTTTTCATTTTGGTCATCTTTTCTTTGTCTCCTCATTTTGGCAGCCTACTCATGTGTTGTTTCTATGTAGAGCTGCTTTGAATCCATGTCTTGGTAGTGTGGCCTAATGTAGTAGGTGTCCTGCAGGGTCCAGTGGCACAGCCTCCCCTATCGCCCATTCTGAGTACTCAAGGTGTGCCCTTAGTATGGTCTGAGTACATCCTCCCCTTGTAGTTGAGACTTGGTTGCTGTTGAGACATCAATGGGAGGGATTTACCTAGGCCAATCAGCTGCAAAGATTAACCATGACCACTTACCACCGGCCTCCACCCTCCAAGGAGGATCAGCTGTGCCAGGACAGGGAGGTGGTGCTCTGACATGGTCTGTAGCTGTCCACTGAGTGCACTGGCCCTGGGGATTCCTGGGCGGCGCCGGCCAAGGTCAGCCCTCATGTGTGTTTTTCCTGGGGCCACCTTGCCTGGCTGTTGCTTGCGCTGTGCTTAGAGTCCCAGGTGAAGCCAAGTTGTGAAGATAGGCTGGCTGCTGTTAGTGCTAGGCCTGGGCTCACTGAGGCTAGCTGTTGCTTGTTTGGGAGGTTTCAGGAAATTGTGAAGCATGAGCCAAGACTACCTATTCATAGGGAAAAGCATCCTGGGTAGGCAAGTGTGTTGCGTGGGGAGGAATCCCTGGGGATCTCCAAGGTGGGTCAAACAGTGTTAAACAGATCGAAGGGGTCTCGGATATAACACCACCTTGCCAGCTCAGTCTGGATGGATATGGTTTTATTAATTCCATTGTCAGACTTCCATTCAACTCAATTTCTGATGGTTCTGAGTGATGGTGGTTGTAATTTTGATCTGGTTGTGTGAAGAGGAGAGCCACGCCTGCCTACACCGCTACTGGAAGTCCGAATGTGGTTACTCTTAACATTTATCACTCATAGCCTCTACAGAGAGGTTCTGGAATATTTTGCCTAGTGTATTGCTCATATTGAAAAAGCTCATTTTAAGGTTAGTAGGAAAACAGAATTGAAGAATAAATTCATGACGCATTATTTCTTTTTCTTTCTTAAATTTGATGGTATTTTACTAGTTTAATTTTAAAATCCAGGCTCTGAAACAAATTAAACTTCAAAATGGAATTTTCATCAAAAGTTGAGTAAAATATGCTATAGTCTTTGAGTTGCTTTGAGATTTAAATCTCCTAACCTTGAGCAGATTTCCAAATGTGCTTTTCGGCTAGGAAAGTCTTCTAAAGTAGGACAATACTGCAAGGGCCTTATCAGCTGCAAATGCAATCTTGGTGTGTAGCTCAGCTGTTCTGTCCTTCTTCACTAGTTACCTGGCTACGGGAAATGATTGTCAAAGTGGATTCCTGGCCCATCTCTTACTCTTGAGAACTCCCAAACTATTCCTGATTAAAATATATGACAGTATGCCACGTTCACTTTCACATTTTAATGAAAAAAAAATTATTAGTAGCCATTGGTACATAAGAAGTATAGGTACTAAAAAGAAATTTAATGTTCTGAATGGTTTTGTTTGCCCCAATTTTACAATTGTAACCCTCCAAACATAAATTATGCATCTATTCTGAAAAGATGGAATACTTTAAATAATCAACCACTTTTCTTCCATATTTTACTAATAACATACTCTATCTTATATTTCCTCTTTTAGTTATCACAATGCATATTACATGAAAATAGTTATCTTGCTTTTTAAATTTTCAAAAAACATGCCTGACAATATACATTCTATAAATTGTTATCATTACCTTCTTTTCACTTTGCTTAGTATTATAATCTGAAAGTCTTTTAAACTGGGAATAATAATTATGACAGTGTTTATCTCAAACCATGTATTGTCAGTCACTAAAGAGGGAAGATCATGCAAGATGTAGAGTCTCTACTAAGGTTACAGGACATGGTATTAGAACACTCCCCTGTCCACTGTCTTCTGGGCCATGTGGGCCTCAGTATCCTCATTTTTAAAAGTGGATAGATAAGAAGAAACATGTGAAAATGTTTAGCATAGTCAAATGTCATATAAAATGTGATGAACTTAGTAAACAATAAAGCACTCTGTAATGTCCAATTGTTACTACTATTTATATTGTTGCAGGAAAAATAAAGCAGAAAAACAGAAATGTCCTGGATCTTTATAATAATCTACCACCATAATTATTATCCTCAAAGATTCTTTCTTCCCCCAGTTTTGATCTTTGTTATGAAAGGACTCATATACATGAACCTTATAGGAAATGGGTGAAGGTTTAGCCATTTCTAATACGTAGATGCTTTTGAAATAATATCTGCCATAAGTGGTTTTTACAATGAATAATTTGATTAATGTTATCATGTCTCCTTATATAAAATGTCTTTTCATTTTCATATCTGTATTTTTGCAATTTATAAAAATAAGCAGCTCATATAAAACTTTTTAGCATTTATTTTTGGTTGAAGTAACAGTGCATATTTATTGTATAGAAAACACCAGTGAGGAAGGCATATACCATGTTGATAGGAAATAAACAATTCTACAAACTGAGTGTTTAAACAAGTTAACTTCATCACCCATGGTTGTTTCCCCCCTCAAATTTACTTTCTCATATAGAGACAAAAAGGAAATTTTCTTGCCAATCTAGATTCAAAAGGTACTTGTCATTTTCTTTGTTTCCATATAGCAAATAAGAAAAATCTTACATAGGAGCAATTTTTTAAAATATTCAACTTATACAGCTCCAATTGAAATAAATATTCACAAATGTTATAATCAGCCTGACACAATGACCAGGAGGCACAATTCTACTTTTATTTTAGCATGTCTACTGTTCTTTGGTGTGTATGTTATTCTCAGTCTGGTCAATGCTTCAAGAGAGTATTTCATTTTTGATGTTATATCTAGTAGTCTTTTACATTTCCATTTCTATTTTTCTTTCCTATGTAAGAATATATTAAAAATGTAGAGCATACTATCTATTGAAGGTCTACTCATAGCATCAAGATTTTAAATTATGCATTTTCAATATATGTGAGACTTCACTAGTATATCTATAACTTAAATCACTCTAACTGTTCTGAAAATCAGATGCTCACTAACAAAAGGTCAAGGGTCTGGTCACTCTTTTAAAAAGACACGTACAACTAGGTTCATCTGTGTTAAATCTTCTAGGCAAGGACTTTACTGTTGTTTTGAATGACACTTGCCCAGTCAGAAATGAAATCAGTACGGGCAACATCAGAAGAAAGCAACAGGAGATGATGACCTAGAACTAGGCTCATATTCCAAAGGCTGCAAGGCCTGGGGTTGTCCATAAAAAGGAGTGGGTCACCATGTGGTGCTGTTGTAACACAGCAGGCCTGGATCTTTTTGCAAAATGAAAAATAATATTATGCTTGTAGGAAGCATTAGCTGAAATGTAAAATCTTTTCTAAAAACACATCCATAATAGCAAAGGAAATGAAACAAGCCAGTGGTAATATTGTCAATAATACATCAAATTAATTTTCTAATGTTGATGTTTCTGAGTTCTTTAAGATTGATCTTGACAACATATTTAAAAATTCATAAAAATCGACAGTGCTAATTTTGCATACACTCTCCATCTTTCTTTCTCAGACATGCACACAGACACTTACACACAGAAACACCTATGCAGACACACATACACAACCAATTAATTGCTAGAGCACATCTCCTTGCTAAGAGTTTGCAAGGCAGACTCAGCAGCATCCCTTGAACTCTGAAGATGAATGCAGTATGACCACATCAGTGGCAATGAATATATCTTAGTAAATTGGAGATACAAGTAAAATACATTTAGAATTACTTTTGATATAAGATGAAACAAAATGTCTACTAGTAATCAGAAGAACATTTTTTGACAATTTAGATATTGCTTTTCAGGAATGTACAGTTTATGGTTTTCCCCATGTGAAATTATAGTCTAATCTAGTATTAAGTGAGTAATTTTTGTATTATCAAAAGAGGACTCACATTGCTGGGCTAAAACGATTTGGCAGCAAGTTGCAATCTGGTGACTATAATTTTTAATACCTCATTATAAATAGCCAAATTTTAGAGGCTTTTCAAGTTTTCTTATAATTTCCTGAAGACTAGTATCTTGTATGTATGATAACAGAAATGATACATCACTGAATGTATATCATTATTTGTGGTAAAGAAAACAAATAATTTTGTGTTCTTAGCCACCTTCTTTGTGACTTGAGGAAAAAATTGCCAGCAATAATACAAAGAAACAGACACTGGAATAAAATATTTTATGTTCAGGATCATCTGAACATCTTGACTATTTTTTTCTTCTTTCGGTACACCCAGGTTCTTTTGATCATAATTCTTGTTTACTTGTGCCAATGGGAAATCATTTGTTAACACCAGTTTTCATGTTTAATAAATCAGGTGTGTATCATGAGAGGTGAGCATCTGATTGCACTTAGGATAAAGCAGCCACACAATTGCAGTACTAGGCTAGGGTGTAAAACAAATTCCCCACGTTCTTACATGAAATGGATGTATAAACAAGGAGTCAGGTGGCCCTCCACAATCACTTCTGTGTCTCAGAGTCTGCGATGGGGTCATAGAATCTCTATGGGAACTTCAAAATTAAAATGTTTTAAAAAGAGATATTCAGGAGATAGCTGTGAGTGGAAAAATAATGGCCCACTGGAGGAGGAGTACGTGACATTTATAGTTTTGTTTCCTCTAGAGCTTGACCATGGTTTTCCTTCTGAATTAATGGCAAGGATAAAAAAAAGTATGGTTGTGAACTATGAAAGTATTCTTAGCAGCTGTGTCAAAAGTACCTTTCTCATGTTGCTGTTACTGATGCAATAGTTCCCAGTGGGAAAAGAGAGAAAACAGCCAGAGATAAGTCTTTCCTCCTGGCTTCCGAAATGGGAAATCTCTTTTCAATAAAGTGGGATTAGGCGCCATTTGCATGACTACTTCCAGGAGTTTTGAGATTAATTAGAAACCGTCAACATTAAAATTAGACTACAAAGGTTAGTGAGCAGCAAATGAATTTTATTTGGGAATGGCAGGGGAGGAATTGCAATTTGGGACATGCAAACTACGGCAAGTCTAAAGAGACAAAAGAGAGGTCAACTTTTACTGTATTCAAGGAGGAAACTAGAGAGAGATTATTTTGAACAGGAGTCCGTTAGTGGGGAACCAGCTTGTGAGGCTGGGGACGTTTCTTTTCTTTCTTTCTTTTTTTTTTAAATTTTATTTTAATCATTGTTCAAGTACAGTTTTCTCCCATTTACTCCCATTCCAGCCCGCCTACCCAACCCTCCCCACTTCCCTCCCATTACCACTCTCCCTCTAGCTTTTGTCCATGTGTCCTTTAAATTTGTTCCTGTAAACCCTTCCCATTCTCCCCTGAAATTCTCTCTTCTCTCCCCTCTGGTCACCTTCAGACTGTCCCCTATTTCAGTGACTTTGGTTATATTTTGCTTGTTTCTTTGTTTTGTTGTTTAGGTTCCTGTTAAAGGTGAGATCATATGGTATTGGTCTTTCACTGCCTGGCTTATTTCACTTAGCATAATGCATTCCAGCTCCATCCATGCTGTTGCAAAGGGTAGGAACTCCTTTCTTTCTGCTGCATAGAATTCCATTGTGTAAATGTACCATAGTTTTTTGATCCATTCATTTACTGATGGGCATCTAGGTTGCTTCCAGCACCTAGCTATTGTAAATTGTGCTGCTATGAACATCGGGGTGCAAAGGTTCTTTTGTATTGGTGTTTTAGTGCTCTTAGGATATAGACCCAGCAGTGGAATTGCAGGGTCAAAAGGCAGATTCATTTTTAGTTTTCTGAGGAAGTTCCATGCTGCTTTCCATAGTGGTTGTACCAGTCTGCAGTCCCACCAACAGTGCACTAGGGTCCCCTTTTCTCTACAACCTCTCCAACACTTGTTGTTTGTTGCTTTGTTTATGATGGCCATCTGGACTGGTGTGAAGTGGTATCTCATTGTGGTTTTAATTTGCATCTCTCTGATAGCTAGCAATATTGAACATTGTTTCATGTGTCTTTGGATCTTCTGTATGTCCTCCTTGGAGAAGTGTCTGTTCAAGTCCTTTGCCCATTTTTTAATTGGGTTACTTGTCTTCTTAGAGTGGAGTCATGTAAGTTCTTCATATATTTTGGAGATTAAATCCTTGTCTGAGGTATCATTGGCAAATATGTTTTCCCATACAGTTGGTTCTCTTTTTATTTTGATACTGTTTCCTTTAGCTGTGCAAAAGCTTTTTATTTTGATGAAGTCCCATTTGTTTATTCTTACCTTTATGTCCCTTGCTCTAGGAGACATGTCAGTAAAAAAGTTTCTGTGTGAAATATCTGAGATTTTCCTACCTACGTTCTCTTCTAGGACTTTAATGGTGTCACGGTTTATATTTAAGTCTTTTATCCACCTTGAATTTATTTTTGTATAAGGTGTAAGTTGGTGCTCGAGTTTCATTTTTTTGCACGTAGCTGTCCAGTCCTCCTAACACCATTTGTTGAAGAGGATATTTTTATTCCATTTTATGTTGTAGCTTCCTTTGTCAAATATTAATTGTCTGTAGAGACTTGAGTTTATTTCTGGGCTCTCTGTTCTGTTCCATTGGTCCGTGTGCCTGTTTTTATGCCAATACCAGGCTGTTTTGATTACAGTGGCCTTGTAGTATAGTTTAGTGTCAGGTATTGTGATCCCTCCTACTTTACTCTTCTTTCTCAATATTGCAGCAGCTATTCGGGGTCATTTATGGTTCCATATAAATTTTTGAAGTGTTCGTTCTATGTCTATGAAATAAGCCATTGGTACTTTAGTAGGTATTGCATTGAATGTGTAAATTGCTTTTGGTAGTATGGACATTTTGATGATATTAATTCCAAAACCAGATAAAGACACAAAAAAGAAAGAAAACTTCAGGCCAATATCGCTGATGAATATTGATGCTAAAATCCTCTATGAAATACTGGCAAATCACATCCAACAGTATTAAAAAGATCATACACCATGACCAAGTGGGATTCATTCCAGGCATGCAAGGATGGTACAATATTCACAAATCAGTAAATGTAATACATCATGTAAACAAAAACAAAGACAAAAAACACATGATCATATCAATAGATGCAGAAAAAGCATTTGATAAGGTACAGTACCCATTTATGATAAAAACAGTCAGCAAAGTGGGAATAGAGGGAGCGTTCCTCAACATAATAAAGGCCATATATGAGAGACCTACAGCCAACATCATACTCAATGGGCAAAAATTAAAATCTTTTCCACTAAGATCAGGAACAAGACAAGGATGTCCACTTTCACCACTTCTATTCAATATACTACTGGAAGTTTTAGCCACAGTGATCAGACAAGAAAAAGAAATAAAAGGCATCCAAATTGGAAAGGAGGAAACAAAACTGTCACCGTTTGCAGATGACATGATAGTATACATAGAAAATCCTATAGACTCCACCAGAAATCTGCTTGACCTAATAAATGAATTTGGCAAAACTGCGGGATACAAAGTCAATATCAAGAAATCAAAGGCATTTCTGTACACCAACAATGAAACAGCAGAAGCAGAAATCAAGAAAAAAAATCCCATTTGAAATAGCAAAAAGAAAAATAAAATACCTAGGAATAAACCTAACCAAAGAGGTAAAAGACCTGTATTCAGAAAACTACATAACACTGAGGAAAGAAATCAAGGAAGACACAAACAAATGGAAACATATACCGTGTTCATGGACTGGAAGTTTCTTATTGGTACCAAGCAGAGGGCAGTTGCTGTTGCTGGGGTAAGCAGGGAGGAGAGCTTCCTTCCTCCTGCCAGTTATGCAAATTACCAGGAGTGGGTAGTAGTATGTGAGTGTTCTTTGTTCATAGCTTCCTGGTACCATTTTGAATGAGATTTCATTTATTCATTTCCACAAAATGCAAGCCAAAAAAACCTCACATACCCTATATTACAGTAAATATGATTCATGTTTATTTGAACTTTGTAAAGACCTCTGGAAAAAAAAGAAAGAGAATTTACTCTCCAGTTAGAAAAAAAAAACTGATTACAGATCCATCCCCAGCAAATGATATATCAATTCAACATTTTTTCAGTTAAGCCAGATATTGGATAATCACCAGTGAGCCAGAGACTAATCAAAAGTGAGGCTGAAGGTCCATAGCAACGATGCAACACCCTCCCCAAACTGCTAGGAAAACATTTCAAATGTCTTCCTAAGACATTGCGTGTGTGTGCATTTTGACAATGGAAATACCTCAATTGCTGAAAGAAGGGCACTGAAAAATATTGAATAGAGAGAGATCTGAATAAGAATAATTCACTGAGGATTGCTAGGATCCCTACATAAGGATATGCAGAATGCACACTGCATATATGCAGCCTCACAGGATTTTTTCAGTAAACAACTTGTACACATGCAGCGGTGCTGTGTCCTTTAGGATATGATAAGTGGATGTAAGAACTAAGTGCTGGTTCTTTTCCTGCTTTAATGGTTGTAGTATTTGACATGCATCACCCTTCCTGAACTTTTTCTCTCTACCATCTGACTCTGTGCAAAATACAAACTGATATGTTACAATAATTTTCAGTTTTAAAATAAAGGATCCATGCACTTTGGGGCAGATTTTTTCCCAGTCCCCTCTGCTCATTTACAGACTCACTAATCTTGGACATATTATTTAAGCTCTGTGTCTTCAGATCTTAAATGATACTGTAATACTTTACTTCTTTGCAAGGTTTCTATGAGAATCTCTTGGGATTTTATGCAAATTAGGTAAACAGCTATGAGCTATCTGGTCATTTAAGCAGGGCTTCATTATTTTAAATTGGCAAAATCTAAGCATCTATGATACAAAAGTTAGCATGAGTTTTTATCTGTTTATATTATCTATGAAATTGATTACCTCAAGAATGTCTGATTGAACCCAACTGGTTTGCATGTGCTGAGGAATTCTAACCTTGGTTTAGAAATACTTTGCATAGATTCCTTTCTCAGTGGGCAGTGGGAGTAATAAGCAAACTTAGCATCGACTTAAACATGTTTGTAAAGATAGCATTTAAGGTTTTAAATGCAATAGTCCATTCGAATGAATACTTATTGAAAACTATAGTTTCTTTTGTATCATTTTTATTAAACATATGACTAATATTTTAAATGAGGGAATTTCAAATCCAAAACTCACTTCTCTAACCATCATAGAGGTATTTTACATATATTTTATAAATGTCTACATACATATAATGTTTATGAAACTACTGAATATCAGACCGTTGCTTCCCTGAAATCATGAGAGTATAAACTTTGAAAGCTGACAGCTTTTGATGGTAATTGTGCAAGCTCCAGTTCTATGAGTTTCATAGTAGAATAAATAAAAGGCAGTTGGTGTTTGTGCTGGATATTATATTTCCATCTGAAACACTAAGCTCCCACTTCAAGGTACACAAAATGAAACAGCAGTTCAAAAAGGGGGCCTAGAGCAAAACTCTTAAGATTGTGTATCATTTTGGAGGAACAGAATTTTATCACCAGCATATTTGTGCTGTTGCAAAATAAAGGTTCATTTGTTAATTTGAAACATGACACTGTCAGATCCTTGATTTGAGTGGAGAAAAAGATGAATATTACATAATGGAAGTGGTCTTCCTCTCTCTCTCCTCTCCTTCAGTCATCATCATCACCACCATCATCATCATCCTCTTTCTCTCCTTTCTCTCTAATAATAACTATACTACCTACCTTTCACATATATGCAGATTATTTATCTCATACTGGTGTTATACTTAAAATATATTATATACTTTCATATATATATATATATATATATATATATATATATACACACAAACACACCATCAAGACAAATGCAAGATACAGATCTTTTGTATTTCTTTTGTGTTTGTCTTGGTATCTATTGAATTTCTCCTGTGTTACTAGGCTTCTGTTCCTTAATCTCCTCTGAGAGAGAGTTTGGAGAATGTTGGAATTGTTTTCTTTGATGGTTTCTTTTAAGGCTTTCCACAACACACTTAAAATGCTATTTTTATTATTTGTTAGTTTTGGAAATGCAACAGCAACCATTGACTATTGCCAAAAATGATGGGGCAATTAGTATTTTTAATATTCCTTTTTATATTTTAGCTTCTCTCCACCTTCATGCCCAGGTGGGATGTAAATAATCTGAGCAACAGACACAATGGCCAAGTTCTCCATGTTCTGAATTTTGTTTTTGTATCTCTTTCTTTTTATTGCAGGCAACCATGCTTATATATTGTGGGCTTTCTGTCATTTTTAAAAATACATTTATTTCATTCTCAGAACTACAACAACAATTTAGCTTTGGTACTTCATCTATGTGGATTCAATGCTCCATGAAATTTCTTTTATAGTATACCATCTTTATTCCTGAGTTTCTTATTTTGATAAATCTCATGGTTGGTTAAATTCTAGCCACAAGTAGCAGTAATTGTTTTTCTTTCCATTGTTGGTTGTTATATTTTTGAGTCTATAAACATTGCATGACATTTAAAAAATTTATTTGTACATGAGGGACAATTTAGCTAGGTATCATATATTGGGGACTAAATATCATAAATTACTTGAATCACCTTCTAATATTGAATGCTGTTGCCATATTTTGCTATTTAAATGCCATGCCATGTTCTTTCTAATTTATCTATTTATTTATTCTGTAATAATGCAGCTGTATCATTAAGTTTTTCACAACTCTGAAATATTTTCTCATTCACATATGTTTAACTCCTACTATATTTACTTATTTTACTCATTTTTGTTTTTACTTTCATTGACATTATTACATTCCATTTGATTTTATAATGGTACATGTTTCATAAAAAGGTGTTCCTAATTTTCTTGTGCAAAAGATTTCCTAAATACAGTCTCCATCTACTTTTGTGTATTGCTTTCTTTAGGGGAAGGAGGTTCTTACAAATTTAGATCATGTTGCAAACATGCAGCTATAGTTTTAAAAAGCTGTATTTTGTGAACTTTAAACATACTTAGAATTGATGTCTTCTTTTCTTTATAAACTCCTCTGGTTAATGTCATGGATGTGGTAGGGATGTAAGAACAAAAGTGGAATCTGGGTCTCCTGACTGTCAGGCAAGCACAGATGCCAGGTTGTTGTAAAGTATGGTACCCAGGGACTGAAGATAAGTAGCGTAGTCAGTTTAAGAAAGACTTTTACAGTATAGAAGGATGGTGTTTTTACACTTATCTAATAATATTTTAAGACTGAATATATAGATAATGTAAGAACTGTACCAAACATTTGATATCAAGTTTTGCTCTTTTTATGTTGCATTTTAATTTGTACAAATATAATAGTAATAAACAAGAAAATGAAACTAAAATAAGATTGAAAACGGCAGTCAAAAGTAATCTCGACACTGTATGTATGTTTTACTTTTATTTTATTTTTTTTTAAAGATTTTATTTATTTATTTTTAGAGAGAGGAGAAGGGAAGGAGAGAGGGAGAGAAACATCAATGTGTGGTTGCACTCCCTTCTGGGGACCTGGCCTGTAGCCCAGGTGCCCTGACTGGGAATCGAACTGGTAACGCTTTATTTTTTAAAATTATATATGCTTTATATTACTCTGAAACTTGTTTTTCACTCTGCCATGTCACTTTCTCTTCGAGTTGCACTCATTACCTTTAATGTCTTCAACAGCATGGGGTAGAATGTCTGCGACGTAAATCACTCAACTACTGATTCATTGGTTTATATTCAATTACCTGTATGTACACAATTTTTACATTTCAAGCATTGCTGAAGTAAATATTTTTTTATTCACATGTTTAGACTTAAAATACCCAAAAGTTTACCAATATTTTCCCTAGTCTTTGATTTTTATTTTGTGTAGGGTGAATTTTATCATATAAAATATTTATTTTGTATGGTGAATTATAATATTTCAATATTTTCTCATATGGCATCTGGGTCTCTATACTTCCTTAACTCAATGACATATTCTTGTGCAATTCCACATTTTTATATTCTTCAGTGTATACTTTTCATAATTTATTTTGTTTATTTTATAATATACCTATTATCTATTATGTGTTATATATCTGTTCATCTCTATTATGTCACTCTTAGATATATAAAGCATATTTAAAATATATATGTTATTAATATCTCATATATGCATGTATGTATAAAAATTTATGCATGTGAAATTTATTTTTATATGGTATTTTACATGATAGCATATGTATTCTTCTGAATTAATATCCAGTCATGCCAGCAGCATTTATAACCATTCACCTTTTGGTTTAAATTGCACATCTATCATATATCAATTCCTCATCCTAAATTTGCTGAATAGTTTTTATATTACTCTGCCAATATATGGTTTGATCCCTGTGCCATTATAATGAGTTTTGTTATCTAGCAGGGCAAGTTCTTTATAAATATTATTTTATTTTTAAGAAACAGCGTATTATCCTATTATATAGTTGTGTAATAGTCCCACTTGATGGCAATTTAGGTTATCTTCCATTTTTCTTTCCTATTGCAAATTTCCTTTCTGTTGTTTATTCTTTAGTTCTGATGTTTTTAGTTTTCTTGTCGTCTTATTTGCTTTCTTTGAGAGCTTTGTTTATCCCTTCTTTTATAGCAGGTCTTCTGGCAACAGGCTCAACATAGCTTTCTGTTGCTGAGAATGTCTATTTAACCTTCATTCTCAATGGATGTTTTTGCCAGTTATAGAATTCTAGGTTGATAATTATTTTCTTTTAGCACTCAAAAAATGTACACATCCTTCTGACCTACTTAGTTCTTGATGAGAAATCCACTATGTTTCAACTTTTTCCTCCCCTTTTCATTGCTTTTCTGAATGCTTCAAAGACTTTTTTATTTGCCTTAAGTTTTTAGGAGCATGATTATATGTATCCACACATGGATTGCTCTTGATTTATTCTCTTTGGAGTTTTATGAGCTTCCTGGATCTGTATGTTTATGCCTTTCACCAATTAGAAGTTTTCAACCTTATTTTTTAAATAACATTTTCACATCATTTTCTTTCTCCTCTCCTACTGAAATTCTGATGACGTGTATATTAGATGTATATTATTGTTCCAGTGGTCCCTGGAGTTCAGTTTAATTTTTCTCAATTTATTTTCTCTCTGTGGTTCAATTTGGGTAACTCTCTTTATTTTGAAGTTCACTGATTGCTTTCTTGGTCAACTGAGTTCTGCTATTGAGTCCATCAAATGTAGTTTTTATTTTGGTGTAGTGTTAGTTCTAAAAATTTCCACTTGTTTCTTATTTATGTATATATATGTATGTTTGTATATATTTCTACACATATTACACATACATACACACAATCACACCACTTGATTTTATGAATGGACTTCTCAGGGATGTGGCCAGTTCATACTCGGATTTAATTGATTTCTTTCTCCAGATATTTTCTCTTTGTTTTCCTCCCCTTTCTCTATAGTTGGGAAAGGGAGGTGGTCCTTTTTTTTTTTGTACATTTATATGCCTAATGCAGAGAAGAGATCGTCAACATGATTCCATCAACATTTTCTGTCCCACCTTAGTGGGGTGGGAGAAGAACACCACCTCTACTTGAGTTAGAAAAGGCAGTGATGTTTCAATATTTTGTTAAAAGGGAATTAAAGAAAATCAATTAAAAAGGTAAGATTTATTTATTTATTTATCTAAATTTATTGGGCTAACATTAGTTAGTAAGATCATATAGGTTTCAAGTGTACATTTCTATGATATAGTCTATCTATTGCACTGTGTGTCTACCACCCAAAGTCAAATCATCTTCTGTCACCATATATTTGGCCCCCTTTACGCTTTACTAATCCCCCACCCCTTCCCTCTGGTAGCCTCCATACTGTTTCTGTATCTATGAATTTCAGTTTTATATCCCACATATGAGTGACATCATGGGGTTCTTAGCTTTTTATGACTGATTTATTTTGCTTAGCATAATACTGTCGAGGTCCATTCGCATTGTTGCAAATGGTAGTATTTCATTCTTTCTTATGGGTGGGTAGTATTTCATAGTATATATGTACCACCATCTTCTTTATCTAATCCTCTTTTGAAGGACAGTTCTATTGTCTCCGTGTCTTGGCCAACATGAATAATGCTGCAATGAATATAGAGGCCTTTTATTTTTTTCTCTTGCCTGATTGCTTTGGCTAGGATTTCCAGAACTATGTTGAATAAGAGAGGTAAAAGCAAGAATCCTGATTTAATCCTCATTTTAGAGAAAAAGCTTTCAGTTTTTCACCATTGAGTATGATATTAGGTAATGATTTGTCATATATGGCCTTTTTTTATATTGAGGCAATTTCCTTCGATAACCATTTTATTGAATGTTTTAATTTTAAATGTTTATCTTATCAAATGATTTCTCGGCATCTATTGGTAAGATCATATGATTTTTATTTTTTGTTTTGTTAATGTGGTTAGTTGCATTGATCAAGCTGCATATGTTGACCCATCCTTGTGCCCCTGAAATGAACCCAACTTGGTCATGATGTATTATTTTTTAAATGTATTAATTTAAATGTATTTGATTTGCTGGCATTTTGTTTAGGATTTTTGCATCTGTATTCATCAGAGACATTGGTCTATGGTTTTCTTTCTTTGTGTTATCTTTGATAGGTTTTGGTATCAGGGTTATGCTGGCCTCATTAAATGTGTTACGAAGTACTGACTCTTCTTAATTTTGGGGGGAAGAGTTTGAGAAGAGTTTGAGAGGTTAATTATCAAATCTGCTGTCATTGTTTGGTAGACTTCACTAGTGAAACCATTTGGTCCTGGATTTTTATTTTTGGGAAGGTGTTAGATGATTGTTTCAATCTCCTCACTGTTGCCAGTCTGTTTAAATTTACCAGTTCTTCATGATTCAGTCTAGGAAGGTTATGTATTTCTAGGAACTTCTCCATTTCTTCTAGGTTATTGAATTTTGCAGCATATAGTCTTCCATAGTATTTTAGTATGATCCTTTGTATATCTGTGATGTCTGGGGTAACTTCTCCCCTTTCATTTCTGACTTTGCTTACATGAGTCTTTTCTCTTTTTTCCTCAATGAGTCTAACCAGGGGTTTGACAATTTTACTAAAGTTTTCAAAAAGAACCAGCTCTTTGTTTCATTACTTTTTTTGTATAGTCTTTATGTTCTGTATTTTATTCAATTCTGCTCTTATTTTTGTTATTTCCTTTCTTCTGCTAACTTTGGGTTGCTTTTGTTCTTCTTTTTCTAGATCTTTAAGATATTATATTAGGTTGTTTACTTAGGATTTCTCTTATTTCTTGAGATACGCCTAAAATGATATGAATGTGTCACATGGGGACAAGGATTTTTGGAGCCCAGCTGAATTCTTTCATCCATGTGATTATGT
This sequence comes from Phyllostomus discolor, assembly GCF_004126475.2. Taxonomy (NCBI): domain Eukaryota; kingdom Metazoa; phylum Chordata; class Mammalia; order Chiroptera; family Phyllostomidae; genus Phyllostomus; species Phyllostomus discolor. Next base: position 24,811,249 of record NC_040912.2, on the reverse strand, counting down.
ACTCATACTACGGGTTAACTGCATTTGGCCCCTGGATTCAGAATTATCTTTGGTGGAAATAATACCTGAGCATATTGCAGCTGGTTCAGTTCTTCATGACCATTAGGCATACAGCACTGTCTCTTTATACTGATTGTCCCTTCTAAAAATGGATGCACTGAGCTCTAATTGCCTACACAATCAACTTCATATTTCTCTTTCTCAACTTCTACATTCAGACATACAATGAGCATAAGAAATCAAAAACTGGAAAAACAGCTGTGAGTGGTATTTCAGCCAATGTTGTAAACAAATCAGAAAAACTATTGATAAAAAGTGGAAAAAAGCAGAAAAATGGAAAAGAAAAGGAGAGTAAATTGAAACTGGGTCTTATCTTGTTGTTGACAATGAGGAAGCTCCCATTTCATATAAAAATTCATGAAAAACAGAAGCAAATGAGGGCTTAAGGTTAGGGAGAAAAAGTTAAATATACTCCTATGTATTAGTACCCTTCAGATTGAGTTAAGTGTGAAATAAGGTACCAGATGTTTTATTTATGAAGTTTTTATTTTACACATTTTTCTTCCCTTTGATGTTATCTAGATGAAAGCAATTTTGTGTGACTTTGGAGGCTCTCATCCATTTCTCTAAAGCATGTATCTTAGATGCAGTCATTCTTCAGTCCGATGATCACAGAAACACAGTCTTTATGAGGGTTTTTTTTTTTTTTTGCTAAATTACTAATTACCTACTGATTAAAATCAGTTACCTTACATTTTCTGGTCCAAACCTGGAAATGCAGATACTTTAAAATTTGCACATTTGCATTCATTTGCTACTAGGAATGGTTCAATCCTTCCCCTTCTTGTCTGAATATACCCTTTTGGCTGTAATTAAATTTTAAAAATCTGATGATCATTGTAGACTTTTAGAGGCTTGATAGTGATGGTGTTGGTGAAAATAAAAAAGAATTACAGTAAAATCCTGTCTGGTAACCCAAAGGTCACCATGACCTTTGGCACAGATCACTGTGGTAAAGGTTTTGTGAACAAAATGCAGCCATTCAATACTTCTATTACTATCAGAAATATATTAAGGAAATTAAGATTATTATATGATTAAAACTTGAAAAAACTCGTCTTTGTTGGTAACATCATAAAATAATTACATTAATGTGCTGCTAGAAGACAGTAGGTTGATTTTTATCAGAATTTTAATGCTTTGATTTGTGGCTGTTACTGATTTTTCATATATGGAAATATACCTACCTCTTCTGTTATAAAGCACATTTAAAAATAAATGAATTGTATTAAAATTAAAAGAGGCTTTATTAAATATAAGTGTTGAGATGTATCCATCAACAAATGTTTATTAATCATCCACCATTGGTTAGGAATATTCTAGGCACTGGGAATATCATACCAGGCAAAGCAGAACAGTGTCAGTCTCAATGAATCATACACGCTAAGAAAGTAAATATAAACATAGAAATGTCTAACAATGAATTGATGCTAAGAATTGCAAAGAGATAGACAAAGCTAGGAAGATTAAGGAGTTGCAGTGTTGAGGGAGGTGTGTTCATTTTTATAGTGTGTGTCCAGGGACGTTAACATTTTCCCACTGGAGAAAGTAGGAGAATAAGCTGTGTAGTCCTTGAGGGACAGCTGGTAGAACAAGCACAAGGGTTTAGAAACAGCAACATATCTCACCTATATAAGGACAGTGAGATTTCACTGTAGCAAGGAAACATGGTAAAAGACAAAGTCAGTCACATAGGAGGGAGGCTGCTCATCTAGGGATGGAAAACTCATACCAAGTCTGTGTTTTTCACTGAGTAATCTGGACTACACTGGACTATGTTAAGCAGAAGAGTGACATTACGTAGCTTAGCTGATGGGATGCTCTAGAATATAAAAGTATCTTGTATTTTACCCAGTGATTGGAGGTGGAGGTGGTGAGAAATGATCAAATTTTGGATACAATTTAGATATAGAACTGATAAAATATGTTTATGAAATGCATGTGGAATGGGAAGAAAAAATAGAGAAAGTCAAGGGTGACCTTCATTTAATCTGTATGAACAAGTAGAAGAATGGAATTGATATTTACTGAGATGGGTAGGCTGCAGGAACAGATTCACTGACAGAAATCAGGAGGGTTTTTTTGAAATAGTTAATTGGGTATACTAGCATCAAGGGAAAAACTAAAGCTAAAAATTTAGGGTTGTCAGTATAAAAAAGTTGTTTAAAGCCATGAGATTGGACATATTTACTTTAGGAAGAAATAGGTTAAGAAAATGTCACCTCTCAAGATTGCCAGAGCACCCTAACATTCAAATTTCGGCGGGGGGGGGGGGGGAAGAGTCTTTGAAGAGGTAGCCTATAAAACAAGGAAAGAAAGCAAGAAAGGAAATGTGGTGTTCTGCAAGCCAAACTGAAGAAAGTATTTTAGGAAAGAGGGAGTGTTAATGACAACAAATGTGCTTTTATCCAAGTCACAAGGGGACTTAGATTTGAGAATTGTGTTTGGTAAAATAGGAGCCACTGTTTACCTTGATTGTATCTATTTTAGGGGTGAAACAGTCTGATTAGAATAGGATTATTTTTAAAGCATTCTGCCTGGGTCAAGATGATGCCATAACATCGTATTTGAATATAGCAGTCCTGAAGGGAACTAGAAGAGCTGAACCAAACAAGCAAATAAAACTTCAAGGAGAACATCCTCAGGAACCGGGGAGACCAATTAATTTACTACTAAAATAGTTGAAGGTAAGAAATTTTGGTGGTTGGACTCTGAGCAGTAGCCAAGGAGATGGTTTGCTTCTTTAAGAGGAACCAACAAAATTTCCTGAAATATAGGATGTAGAATATGAGAGAAAGACAGGGCACTAAGGTGACAAAATTTTGTTTTACAAAGCATCTGGAATGGTGTAGTTGCCTTAATTGAAGTGACAGTGATTTTTTTCAGGTAACAATATCATATTTCATTGTGTTTATTAACTTTATGTATTTTTTCAACTACAGTTTATATTCAGTATTATTTTATATTAGTTTCAGGTGTGCAGCATAGTGATTAGATAACCATATACTTTTCAGAGTGTTCCTCCCCTGATATTTTCAGTACCCACTTGGTAGCATACCTAGTTATTAGAATATTATTCATCATATTTCCCATGATGTACTTTGTATCCCCATGACTGTTTTGTAACTATAAATCTGTACTTTTCAATCCCCTTCACCTTTTTCACTTAGTGTCCCAACACCCTCCCTCTGGTGACCATTTTTTTTTAAAGCAACTCAAGTCATGGCACACAGCTACTTAAAATGTTTCAATAGTTTTCTCAATTCACTGAGAATAAAATCTGAAGTTCTTATTATGATATAAACCATCACACCACATTAACAGACCTCCTCTTCAGTAATATTAATAGTCCAAACCTCTTATCTGTTAGTTAATTTTATATGATCATGTAATATTACTTATAATTTTTATTTGCATATCTCTACATAAAGGGTTTGTAGGCTACCTAAAATTAAAGATGGTATCTTGTTCAGAACTTATGCCTATGTATGTATGTAGAATATATCTTTTTAGTAGATAAAGGAAGTAATGTAACAGAAACTCTTGCTTGTATATAATTTGCATAAGTATAATATGAAATAACAAGTTCTGAGTGTTCTGAAGTGTGGAGATTTCTCCCTGGATATCTAATGGTAGCTAAGAGGCTGTTTAGGTTTTCAGGAGTATAGTAGCCAATCTTTTATTTTTTTTCTGCCTACAAAATTCATATGATATTTTATATTTCAACTTGACATGCAAAGTTGATGGGAAACTAAAATTAATAATAATAATAATAATAATAATGTGTTTCTTTTGTTAGAAGCCACTTATAGAATAAACAGCCATGATCCTATACAAGGTTTCAGTGCAAAATAGAATGAACTGACTCTTTGGAAGTATTTCCCTAAAAATCTAAACCATTTGTACTTTATGGGACAAAATCTAGTTGGAGGAGCTTGTTGGTATAGAAAAAAGCAAATTCTTGATTTACCATTCATTCCAAATCACTTACAGATTCATGAAATTGTTTTTAAAAAAGAATTTGAAACAAAGGGAAAATAGATGGGACAGTTCATAACAAAGGTTCAAAAATCTTATATATAGAGTTGTCAAGTGTTTTAAACATAACATCTTGAACAATTGAGCTAAGAGTTGTTAAAAGCATGTGTTTGTTCTAAAACTAGACTACCAGAACAATGAAAAATTCCAAGATAAAAATTAATGAAAAGAAAACTCATACATGTGTCACAAACAGATAATAGTTATCTCAAATAAAAGCCAGATGCTCTCCTGCAAATTATTAATATTCACAGATAGAGGGTTCTGTTTAGACAAAAAGGTTCTATTTGATGGGTTATATATGTAGCAGGTAGAAAAGATGGTTTATGAATGATGATATTGGATGATATCTGAACCATCAGTTTCAGATCTGAATATTTATTTGGAGATTTTTATTCATCTGGTCATAGAACTTGCTATTTTTAATCATTAATGCTTAGTCACAGTTTTGTTACTTTTGTAACTTGTAGTTTTATAGAAGTCTTTTTACCTATTAAATTCCCTTTTAAAAATAAATTACAACATGAAAATAATATGTACATATTTTATATGGCCTTGCAATTTAAGGGTAAATAAACTATTAATTTTTTGGACTTAGGTAAGGTCTTCAAGAAACAAAATTTCATTCAATTAAATAGCTCTTTAAATTTCTTAATATGTGGACTGAGAAAATGTTGAATAACAGTTGCTCTAGATCAAGGTAACTGATCAGTGATCCTAGGCAAATTAACCCATCAAAAATGAACAAGCTCCCGAATACTGACCAACTGGATGAACATGACTCAATCAACATCAAAATCAATGAGGTGAAAACAGTCTGCCTTCAGTGAAAATCAATGGTGGTGAAAATGGACTTCCTTGAACTTGACTTTTACAGATTTGGAGCCTGCCTTGAATAACAGAAATATATTTCAATCATGATAGACTTCTGCCTCTTTCTAGTTTCTTATAATACCCTAGAATTTAACAAAAATTGCATGTTATGGGACATGGAATTTCGTACTTTAAAACTCAGCCAAGGCCAGAAATTTCAAGTATAAGAAATAAGAGAATCACATGTTAGCTCTGGAGGTTGATATCATCTAAATAGGCACACCATTAAAGAGTCCTTAGATAAGGCCTCCTTATCATTTAATCTGCCCAGTCACTTCCAATCTCTTATTAGTTCTGAGAAAATACAGCAGATCGTATTTTTGCAAGGTAGCTCAAAGAAGAGTCATTAGATGACAAGTTCTCGTATTCTGTCTTTGCCCCAGAACAAAACAACTTCATCTTGTGCAATTATAGTCCTGCTTTTCAATCTGGATTCTTGAGGAAGCCTTGTGGTGGAAATGGACCAGAAGCTTTGTGTCCATTACTCAGTTTTGCAGTCTGATCTGTCAGAAATACAGGACCATTCACTTAACCTTTTCCCATCAAGTCAAACAGCACAGTCTCCAAATTCCTAATATTAAAACCCTGATCTGAGTGGGAAAGCTTTTCATTTTTGCCCATTGAGTATGATGCTGGCTGTAGGGTTCTCATATATGGACTTTATTATGTGGAGGTGTGCTCCCTCTACTCCTACTTTGTAATATTTCTCCACATTCTGTAGATCATCTTACCTTTTTGTTTTGACTGTGTATTTTAAAGGACAAATGTTTTTAATTTTGATGAAATTCAAATTATATATTTTTTCTTCTGTTGTAGATGCTTCTGGTGTCATTTTAAACTATTTGTAGCTTATAAAAATAAATTCTATGTCCATCTTTACCATGCTTTATGTTTTTATCCACCATGCTTGTTATTGAACTATAGTCAATAGTACATTAGTAAACTCAGTGTATATCATAGGAATAAGAAATATTTTTGAAAGAATCAATTTATACAACTTGGTATAGATATTACTTCACAACTGTATCAGTGAGCTTACCCCACTAAACATTTAAAAGGTAAGCAGGTGTTAGTATCCCAATAGAGGATATTATGGGCAAAAGACTTATTAAGGCTAATCAAGATGTCCATCTGCAAAGATTAGAGACCTAGGCCATACCTAGTTCAAGACAATTAAATATATATTAAGGGTTAATTCACAACCTGTTCACCTTGTACTCCTACTTAGATAACTTGTTTATATCTTTAAATTTCCCTATGAGAGATATACTAGGAAACAAGAAGAAATCTAGGCAAAAAATATAGTAATGTTAAAATTAAGGGGCTTTTCTTTATCTGAATTCAGTAAATTGAATATAATCATATTTTTGTTGAGTTAAATAATGGATGTCATCACTGAAATCATAGAGGAAGTTAAGAAATATATGTCTAAGAATAATTTTTCAAAATTGTGATGTGGTTGATTCCTGTGGATATAGATAGATGAAGTGGAGAATTTGACTGACTAATATACCAGTCCATCCATATTATGGGCAATGGCTACGGAAAAGAGGTAGGTTGATTGAGATAACCTTTAGTGCAAGCAAGGATAATAATTTTAAAACTGTACAAATTTCAGTTAATGTAGACCAAAGCTACTTAAATCATCTACTCACTGACATAGTTGTTTCATATTTGCATCACTACCACCACACATTTAAAATTCTAGAATGATGCAGTGTTGGAACACAATAGCGTTTGCTCTGACCACCCTGCAGTTACAACCCAGAACCCCGCCCCCGTGCCTTAGGCCAAGTGTAGTTGTGATACAAAAAGACCACTGATGTCACACACACACACAAAATGCAATGGAAATATTTATTGTTTACATAACTGAGATCTTTAGGTAGATCAGGGCACATCTCCCAATTAGATTCAAAGTGGCTGGATGCACAGGGAAAGGAAAGTTGCTTGGGGTTTTTACTGTGGCTAGAGATGGGGTTGGGATATGAGTTTCCACGCTGGGGCAGGGGCTTGAGTGTTTACAATCTCCTGCTGGCACTCATGGAGAAAACACCCTGGCTTTCCTATCATTTTGCAGGAAATGAAGAGGGAGGAGTGGACCTTAAAATCTGTTCGGAGTCAAATATCAGAAATGGAGTCAGCCTTGTTAGAGAGTTCATATTAAATTATATGCTAGATGTTAGACCTTGGGAAAATTACATCATAATTTTGTATCTCAGGATACTCATCTGTGTAATTCTTATAATTATAGTCTCTATCTACACTTAGAATTTTGTACTGTGTAAGGAGTTAATACTTGTAATTTGCTTGGATGAATGTGTGGGTCCTAGTAAGTGTTCAATAAATGTTATTATTTCCTGAGGCCCAGAAGGGCTAAGTTACTTACTTGCCTGGGGAATATAGTGGCAGAGTTAGGTTGAAAATCAAATACATGTATGGAATTCCCATCTTTCCTATTTTCACTATGTGGGCAACAGCTTCCATTAACCATTATCACCCTCAAACTCAGTACTCTCTTCAGAGTTAAAGTATACTACATATATGTGAATATAAAGAACTTGGGCTAAATTATAGGTATTATTGTCTACTGTAAGCCTCACCTTCTTACCTCATGTGCCACACAGACTTTAATCTTAATAGGTCTTAAACTGACTACATCATCTTTATCCCTTTGCCATTTCCTTTACACGTGTATTTGTGCCTTATCATCAAAGTCAGAAATTGGGGAATTCTCTTAGGTAACTCACTTTCTGGCATCAGTACATATTTTATGCCTACATTATTTTCTCACAAACTTTGGCTTAATTTTAAAAATTATATTCTCATTAACCTGATCAATATGATGATAGCTATCATTTATTAATTACATGTCCTTGTTAAAGTGTTTTTAAATACTTTACCTCACACAAATCTCTTAATATCCACATGGAGTACATATTTCAAATACCTGCACATGACAGATGAAAACTGACCCAGCAGCTGTTCCATTTTGTGGCAGGAGTGACAGAAAAGCCACATGGTACAGCTAGGATTTGAAACCAGTTCCATCTAATTTCAAAAACAGTTCACATGTTATTCTGCTTCTCCCTGTACGTTTTCCTGTTTAACCACTCTTCAAAATTTCATAGTTCCTATGGGATCAGGCAGAAATTTCTTGGTATGAGTTATATGCAAGGCTCTTTAAGGTATGGCTACATCTGAACATTAGGCTTATTTTTGGCCTACGTACCGTCACAGGCTATGTGTTAGTTATGTTGATCTTTCCCATCTCCAGATCCTGGCCTTTGCTTCCTCTCTTTTCAATCAGATGGCTGCCTACAGGGCCAGCTGCCGAATCTGTGGAGCCCAGTTAAAATATGAAAATGCAAGGTACCTTGTTAAAAAAGAAAAGAAAAAGACAAGAACAAAGTGCTGTTACTAAAAAAATAAAGTGCCTTTCTTTCTTCCTTGGTCTCTCTCTAGACTTGTCAAGTTGCTTTTACCACTATTTGATGTCACTCTAAGTAAAGAAATATTAAAAATAAAAGAATTTTACCATTCATCTTTACAGTGTGTCACTTTTAGAAGCAAATATAACAGCAGCATGTGGAATCACTGAAATTATACAATCCATATTTGGTAGCTCATATATGCATATATATTTTGTTCTAACAGAATAGTGGAAATGATGAACAAAATTAACTCAACAGTCTTTATTTTACTTTTTGATATGTGTGTATGCTACCAACACTCTACCTTCAGCCCACATGAGTCAGGAAGGACTGAGAGGAAGTATGGGTTGCCCTGTTGTTTCTTTCTCTTTATGTCATCATTCGCAGTATAAGTGGTTGGCTAATATAGGAAAACAACACATGAATTACAGAGTATAGGAGTATAGGAGTGTCTTTGGCCATTTGTGTCTCTGGGACACGACCCACTGTCTGCATTTGAATTAAGTTCTGGTTGGGAGTGAAAGCAGGGTCATCAACATGACACTCTCATCTCACACTCACTACTCTGTTTCATCCTTGTCTCCAGAACTTTTGGTTTACTAATGTTTTAATATGTTATCATTTCTTTAGCCTCATAGATATAGCATAATAATATATGATGATAGTATTTTCAAATAATAAAATATACATATTATGTGTATAATAACATGCATAATATAAAAATAATATACATTGGTGAAAATAAATGTCTTATCAGATAGATATTTCTCTGTATACACTTGGTGACAAATTATTTTAAAAGAGCTCAATCATTCTTCCTAAAAGCCTAGTCCACCTTGAGTGACACCTGTATTCCATGCAGTTTTCCATTTATAGGCTAAATGTAAGTATGTGGTCTTTTACCAGATTGAATTCATTTTTTCATCTAAAACATTTCTTTTAACAGGAAAACCTATTTAGGGTCAGAGAAAATCTCACCATATGGTGGGAACATTTTTAAACAGTGTCATATAAATATTTTCAAAACACATCAGGGTGTAATTTAAAATTAGGCCTGGCCTGCAAAACAGTTAAGAAAGCACAGCACATCATCTAACTCATGGCATGTTTGGCCGTGAAATGGGCTGCTGTCAGGCCGGCCACCTCGCCATCCCAGCCAGGGCCTCGCCACCTGCCTGCACTGGCATGGGACAGGTCCCTCTGCTCAAATGGAACTCATGTCTGGTTTCTCCTAAATGCAGGTTCAAACCCTAATGCAAAATCAAGTGAACATTCCTTTACCTGGGTTGATCAGTAATTGAAGTAATTTTCTCAAGGAGTTGCTACCATGTTACTACAGGAGCAGGTACCAAAGGGTTATTGGTTGACTCTCCTCCAACCAGGAAAAGGACTAGCTCTAACCTAGAAAGAAAGTTGGAAAAGGATTTACTTCTTGTTCATGAGACAGGGAAATAAGTCCTTCTGGTGGAGGGGCAGGAATGATAAAGACACATACAATCCTACCAATATTATACAGACATGTAAAAGTATAATTGGTGTTTTGGTACTAACATAATGAAATAAAGCAGGAGTTTTAAAACCAAGTAGCTGAAAAGAAAAAGGAATTGGACATGGCAAGCTGCGTCAGACTCGAGACTACAAAAACAAGCATCCTATGACATATGCCGATGGATGTCAGGGACTATAAGTCTAACGCCATGACACCTTGGACTCTTTCCCAATCTTCTTTCGCTGTTACATCAGTGCAAGGCCCTCCCTAAGGCCCCATTTCCCTTGGGTGTTCAGATTCTGGCAGTCACCTGACCATGTTGCTGTGTGCCCTCATCAGTGTAACCTCACCTCGCTGAACGGCTGCACATGCAGAACTGCAGTCAGAGCGTGTTAACGAAGCCATCCATATTTGGCAAGATGAGTGACTCCAGGTGATATAGGATTAGCTGAGAGTACCATAAAGTTATCCTCAACCTAACGAAAGTTTATACTGTCCTATAAATAGTGAATATAAAAGGTTGAAAACCATGAATTAACTAAAAAAACCAAACAAATGCTGGCTACACTTCAAAGTATGCTTAAATTATATCCAATGTAGTTTTGGTGTGAACTTCATTCTTTGCAATTTGTTGCAGTATGAATACAGGGAATTATCAAAGATTCTTGCATTAAGGTGGATGTTTCTTGCATCTTTCTACATTAAAAAATATGTACATGGTATATAGAACAGTTAGTAATATTCCAAACATTAAACATGTCCAAGTTAAATGAAATATAACTAATACTAAATATTAAGACTGTCCAAGTACATTGAAATATAATGTTAACAGATATGGAAAAAAGTAGCTTCATATGATGATATGTATTATTAAAATGAAATGTCAAATCTTTATGTGATTACCATTCAAAGCCTTTGGAAAATTATAGATTTCCAATGGTATTTTTAGTTCATTTTCAGTAGAAATATATCTTTACACCCACACATCATATTTCTTGTATCTAAATGTTTCTTGAAATTATATGGTACAATGAAATTATAATGCTAAAATCTCAGGTTCATGTTCCAACAGAAATAAAACCATAATATAACCCATATGTGAGAAAAAAATTTTATATAAAGTGCTAAAAATTATGGCTCAGAGTTCAAGAAATTCTGTGGATTTAAAAAATTAATTATGCCATCTGTGTATTCAAATCAGATTTTAGCTCATTCAAAATTAATATTTACTAAATGATCTTAAGATATTTTTTCTCCAACAGAACAAAACACTTATATTTTGCCATCTGTAATATACACCTTTTTGTCCAAATTTTTTAGGGTAAAATAGAATTCACATTATACATATGTACCATGGGCATAATAATGGGTATAATAAATACCATGTATAACATACACAAAAATGTGGTTGTGCATTTTACTAGACAAAATAAGGCAATAATCTTGATTAAGAAATATTGTTTGATAAAGTAGTAAAGAACAGTCTTAATGTATTATATAAAAATTTGCATTGCAAAAAACAATATAATATGGTATTGCAGAATTTTGCATGTTATTTGTCTTTTATTATAGGGTTTTCAACTGGTGAACAAGGGAAAGCTTCTTAAAAATTTTCTTTAGATAACATGCAGGGAAAATATTATTTGTTCATAATACATTTTACACCACCTGCTTTGCACCATGGCATTCTTCTTTTAGGAATGAAACCATTCTGCATTTGCTTTAAATTATTCTGGGGGCAAATGCTCTTTTCATGAAAACCAGCTGTGCTAAGTAAATGCAAATATGTGTCATATCACAATTTACTGAAGGGACAGAGCCAAAAGCAAAGCCTTTTGCAGTACTGATTAATTGTGCATCAAAGCATCGTCAGAGGCTATTGTCTGTTGCTGTATGAAAATCTTCTAGGGACAAGGAACAGTTTAACAACATGCCAATTATATGAATCTAGGGATACCCAAGAGTTCATAAAGCACCAGTAAACTACAACCAACTTAAAAAATGGTAATTTTCTATGAGTGACAATACTTCAAATTAAGAGCTTGCATAGGGGTGGATTATAGATTAGTTGCATACCAATACAGCTTTGAGTTGAGTGGTGACATCATTAGGAGTACACATTTATGTGAATGGCTGGTAAGCACACTTCCTTGTATCTGTAAGTCATTTCAGCAGAAATTGGTTCCAGGTAATTTAATGTAGGCAGATTTCACAAATGGACAAGACATAATTTCTTTCCATGTTGGTTTCACATTTTGTGAGGAAATAATAATATCAAGGTTGCCATGGTACACTGATTCACCATTTATATAGGTTAGGATGATCACTTCTTTAATTATAACATAGACTCTTATGGGAATGGAGCCCCCTGGGGCTGGGCAGTATACAGTTTGTGTAACCATATGTGGTAGTCTTTCACAGCAGGAACAAATTACTGCCTAGAGAGGACACTGAAAATTCAGGGGTAGGAAATGGAGGAGCTAACTGTTTCTGGAAAAGTCAGAAATCTCTACAGAGTTTATCTTTTTGCTGGTATTTGAGCTATAAGGAGGATTTTTTTTTTTCAGGGTGATAGGGGACAGGCATTTTAGGCAGAAAGTACATTAGATACAAAAAAAGAGCAAAGGAACTGGATTATTGTATGTTTAACAAGTGACAAGGTATTAGGCATGACTCTAGTAGGGAAGAATGAGGGTAGATACTAGAATAAGATAGGCAGGGGTTAATTTTGAGGGGCTTTTGTGGAATACAGTTGGGAGAATGAGGTCATCATTTTTGTGTTCTGGAAATAAATCAATTTAGGCACAGTGTTAAAAGAGAATGGAGACACTAGACACAATGAAACAGATCAGAAGGTTTGTCATAGTTGCAAGAAATGATAAGGGCAGAAACCTTGTCTGTCTTTTTCATCATTATATTCCCAGTGACAAGGATAGTACTTGAGACATAAAGTTGAAATAATGAGCAGACAGGAGGAGGGATCCAAAATGTCCTTAGAAAATAGAACTGACAGGACTTAAAGTTCCAAAGGATAGGATCAGAATGTTTCAAACTGCATTTTATATCAAGCAATATTAAGTACAACTGAGATGTTGCCAAGAGTCCAGTTACAATGTTTTTGGTCAAATTGCAATGGTCTGAAGACACAAACTGCTCAAGCTAGCTTATTTTATACAAATATTTACTATGTATGTCTGAGTAACCAAAGAGTGTACTCTGCATCTCCCTGTTTGCCACTGGCTCACTAGGAATTACCACATGCACCTCTGTCCTTGAGCCAGCTTGTATTCTGTGGGTATCTCGTCCAAACTCTCTATGTTAAGCTATTTCATGTAGGTAATTGGAAATTGCCCATGTCAGGGTTTCTAACCTTTTGGTGACTCTGTTCCTCACTGGAAGAGGAAGAGTTGCTGTGGGCCACACATTAAATGTATTGTGACACATAATCACAAACAAAGATCTCTTAAATCTCAGATAATATTCTAGATATTTGCATTTACATTGAATTTTTACTAATGTGGCTTGTGCACACATTAGTAAAACACAATTCCTGGGCATCAGGTTTTGGAAAAGGAAAATATGAAAAATGGCACAACTTGATTAATGTAAGCAGTATCTTTCATCTTTGGAACCTCTACATTTTTTTCTCCAGAGAATCATACACTATTGAATTTTGGAATAATATAGTTTATGAGAGAAATACAAATAACTTTCTTTTGTATAATTGTTGGGTTGGTAGCAGATTCAGATTATGACAATAAAAGGTTGAGGCCAGAAACAAATATAATTAATAATTTTTTTAATAATAAATTTCACTCAATGCATTAAGATTTTATAGAATAATTTTATAACTTGTATTTATTTATATTGCTCTTAAAATGATTGATTGTTACATAAGTTTAACTTGCCAACTATTTGTTTGTTTTTAGAATTGAGAATGTGGACTTTATTGGGTATTGAATAAAAAGCAACCCCATCTAAATGAGGATGCAGCAAGTTCCCTTTATTCTTCTAGGCTTTCCAACCACTACCCTGTTAAAACATTTTACATGCCCACAATGCCTTGAGCAGAGTTAAAAGTTGCAAGGATTCTAAACATGTCAGATGCTCAATCTCAGGAGAGTGTTGACCAGATCAGATGATCCCATTCCTGGAGGAGCCCACTGTTTGCTTCAAAACAGAACACAAACCATTTATAACACACACACATACACAGACACACACTAAAAGAAAAAATAGAAAGCACTCTTAATTTCACTACAAGGAGACAAAACTATTTTTATTTTGTGTATTTCTTTTTAATGCTTTCCATTAATTTTTTAAAATTTGTTAACATTGTATAGTGCACTTATATTTTAAAATGATATTTATTATAATTATTTGCTTTTTGATATTTATTTTTTACTTAAAATTGTAATTCATTTTACTGTTACAAATGAGCTCATTCATGTTACTATCACCTGTGTCAAGGAAAAGAGTATCTATAGCACCAGAAAATACGCTTGTATCCCCACCTAATCACTAATCTGCTTCTCCACAAAGTTAATTCATCCAATTTGATATAAGCAACAGTACAAATTTTCATCACATTCTTTCATAATAAGAATGTACCTCAATCTATTAATGCATTCCCAAATATTGGCATGGTATTTCATGTGTTCATTTATTAAGGTCTCCTTTAATTTAAAAAAAATATTATACAATAATCTCTGTAAAGATCTTACCGTCTTCATTAGATATATTCCTTGTTTTTTTATTCTAGTGTAAAATCTATTTCAAAAAATTTACCAATGATCTGTGCCCATTATAGGTTTTTTATATACTGAACTTATATCTAGTAAAGTTGTTTCAGTCAATTGTTAATTCTAATAGTTTACCCGTAGATTCAATAAATTTTCTACATAAACTCTAAGTTGTCTGCTTATTATGACAGTTAAATCTCTTTATTTCCAGTGTGTATAAAGTTTATTTATTTTGATTGCCTCATTACACTATGCACACTTTTAAGTAAAATATAAAATATAAATGATGATAAACCAATTATTTTTCATTATTATTATTTGTATTTTACTTTTAGGTATGAAGTTTATTGTAGGTTTTTTAAATAGTGCTTCATCAGATTAAGAATTTCATTGTATTCCTGATTTGGTGATTTTTATGATACATAGGAGTTTGTTAAATGCTTGTCTGAATCTGTTGAGATAGATATATATATTTTCTTTTTTTGTTTTGTTAATCTAATTATTTTAAAAATAAACCAAGTGCATCTTCCTAAAATATAAATTTGTCAAATTGACACAAGAGGTTTTAAAAACATTGATAGCATTGAAGTATTTATATTTTCAATGTGAAGTCTTAGTACTTATTTATACTAACAGTGTTAAATATTACTAGTATTAATAAAATTAACATAATGTTATAGCCCAAAGCAAGAATTGCAAAATCTGGTGAAACATAATTCAGAACAAAAAAATATTTTGAAAGGGAGACTATGCTTTTTAATTGTTCTGCATCAAATACAATGCTAATATATAACACCATTCTAGGATTAGGCATTTGAGAGATGCTAAGTAAATCTGAGATATTTAGCTATATGTATCTGTAGAAATTGGTGATTAATTACATGCTAAGCATAAGCAGAAATAAGAAATTTGGGATATCAGTAGCTGTTCAGTAGCTATGTGGGAAATGGAGATATGGGCTGTGAAGGAGAAAGAAAGAAAAGAAGGATACTGAGTTCTAGTTTGGATATTTTGAAATTAAGCTGGATATGAGATGTTAAACAAACTATATTTTAGTGACCAACATTCAGATAATTTTTTATTGTTTTTTATTTTCCACTACATTTCAGAATTGTGTAATGAGTATATGTTATTTTTACACTTAGAAAAAAGTGATAAAATGAGCATATTAATAGATTATAACATATTTATAATCACTAAAATAATTTTGAAGTAGTTAAGTGAATAGCACATAAAATATTACTAAATAAAGGAATATTACTAAATAAAAGAAAAATGTCTCCATGACTTACTAGCTATGTTGAAAAGACAAACTTCTTGGGCCCTGGCTGGCATAGCTCAGTGGATTGAGCTCAGGCTGCGAACCAAAGTGTCACAGGTTTGATTCCCAGTCAGGGTACATGCCTGGGTTGCAGGCCATGACCCCCAGCAACCGCACATTGATGTTTCTCTCTCTCTCTTTCTCCCTCCCTTCCCTCTCTAAAAAATAAATAAATAAAATCTTAAAAAAAAAAAAAAGAAAAGACAAACTTCTCGAAACTTTCTCCTCTTTAATATTGGAAAAAATAATGATTACATTGCCTGTGTCTGATGGTGATTATGAAGGCCATACCTGTGGCACCCATAATAAAAGGTAACTGTTTAATTATTATCACATATTTTTAATGAGAAGAATTATAGAGAAAATAATCAAAAGGTATATTCTTGTTTTCCTAAGAAGTACTAAAAGTTTTGAGGTATTACCTTAAATGTTCTATAAGTCCTGGATATTTTCTTTTCTTAGTAGCATTCAAGATGCTGATATTCTATTTACTTTTTCTTCTTTTCTTTAACTTTAACAAATCTATCTAATCTAAAAATAATTAATAAGGTAGGCATTCTCAGTTTCCTTGGTGTAAGGGAAACTGTATACCAACTTCTGGCTATTATAGTACATACTGTAAATTGGGGGTGTCAAACTCATTTTCACCGTGGACCACATCAGCCTCCTGGTTGCCTTCAAAGGGCCAAATGTAATTTTGGGACTGTGTAAATGTAACTACGCCTTAACAGTTAAGTGAGAACTTGGTGCTGCCATTAGGTAGAAACAAGGTGCCCGGCTGGATAAAACAAGGTGGAGGGCCAGATTCAGCCTGCAGGCCTTGTGTTTGCTACCTGTGCTCTAAATGATGATTTCAAATCCTGTGTGGTATTTCTCAGCCAGAGGTTTAAAACCCAGTGAGCATAATTTCAGTTGGCAGTATGTACTATCCTTGTAGTTGTCACATTGAAACAAAACATCTCTGTCTTTCATAACCTGGAGGGGCATATGTTGCTTCCAAATCCTCCTTGGGAGCTTTCCAGGTGTAATCTGAGAGCAGCTCCTGAAAGTGCAGGGCAGAGAGAGAGAGAGACAGAAGAAAGGGGCAGACCACTCCAGAGTGGTAGGTGGCGGATTTAATAAACAAAGGAACTTACTTATGAGGCTTGTCTTGGGCAGCTGCAAGAGGAGTCGATCTCTGCACCCGCCCACCCGAATTTTAAAGTTCGTATAGAAGCATGAAGGGAGCTCAGCCATGAACCCAGTTTAGATAATATCAACACCGTATTCTTACCTCAAGGCTGCATCTTTGGAGCTGCGAATGGGAGCTAGGAAAGCAAGGAGAGGCTCATTCCAAGGACACAGGAGAGGGTGAAGAGCTTCCAGTTGCTGGGGTCCCGCATATGGGTCAACTGACAATCATGTGTCCTTGATGACCACTCCGACAGAATGTACCGTTATAAAACATAATCGAGGAATGCATGTTCCATTTAAACAAATATTATAAATACTGGGAAATTACTTTAATTCAAGTGTGGATTAATACTTTTCAGAGAATTAGGATATTAAAACATTTATTCCCATAACTACACTGACTATACTGTAATTATTGGCCTTCAGAGGGGTAATGCTAAACCTTGGAGTTATAAAAATAATTGTAATTATTCTGCTGTAATTGAAAAAATACTAAGTTAAGAATACTTTATAAAATACTACACATTGTAGGTCTGCCATATTTTGTGATTTATGGAATATTTTTTCATCCTAATTTTGGAATCCTATAAAATGTAAATTGTAGCACTGATTTTGGGACAAAGGATAACATAGTGGTTGAGGTGGTAGGTTTTGGAGTTGTAGTCTGGCCTTCAATTCTAGGTTCACCAGCTTTATTACAAAGGTATGTAATGTATCTCCTAAATATTTTCATATGTAAAACATTAATTAATCCAAGGTATGAGCTTAGCACATTTCATGGCACAAAATGAAAATTAATATTGGTTGAAAGGTAAATGAAGTATGATCTTACTTTGGGGTCTACCCTTAATCTTCTTACCTGAAATGGAGAGAGTATTATAAGAGCTTCCAGAAGCCAGTTTTTCCTAAATGTTTCTCATGCTATACCATAAATGAAAATGTTTTCATTAAAATTTTCAAAATTTATACATTTTACAAGTTTGGCATCATTGACTAAAGCATTTTATATGCATTTTACTCTTTAAAAGTTCCCTAACATAAAATGTGTTTAGGTTAAAGTTGTTGTATGCACGTCAGTTAAGACTGCAATAGTGTAAGAATGTTGGAAGCCAAATTAGCTATTACATTAAAAAAGATCTCCAAAACCTACCGCATTCTTGAAATTTAGAAGTGGAAAAATCAAAACTCTGTTCATGCATCCCGTGGAATTATAACATATATTAATAGAACCCATGTCAATACTAATATTTAAGTTTACATTACATTTATTGACTAATCCTAATGCCAATATCATAGTGTTATTTTGAGTACATAGTAAATACTTTAAAAGTAGTCCATGCATGGAAATGATTAGGAGATAATACTCTATGAAAAATAACAGTGATTTGATAATTTTGTCATATATAGTGAGATACATCAATTAGAAAGTACTTTATTAATTTTAAGAACATATTTTTTTGCTGTTATATTTCTAGGTATAGTTCTCACAGCAGTTTTGAGTTTTATTCTTTATTTTAAGATGATGTTAAAGATTACAATATACAATGTGGATTAAACTTGTGCATTCCTGCCACTAAATATTGTTTGAAAATTTTATATATTTTATATGCTTTTGTGTTTTGAGCAGAATTAAAAACCAATAAAATTCTATATAGCCACTAATAGTGTTTTTTTCATATATATATTTATATATATAAAATAAAGATATTTATATCTTTATTTTTTATTCTAAGTTACCTGAATTATTTGGCCGATAAAAGATAAAAATAATTCTGGGTGCTATTTATTTCATGCCTACCATTTCCCAGGTGCTTTGTGTGCACTTTTCTTCTGACAACATCTTTACAGGTAGATGTTATTAGACATAGTTGCAGATGAAGAAACAAGTTAAATGGTATTAATTTGACTAGAAAGCATAGCTTATAAATGGCATGGTCTGTGCTGTTTCTAGGTGGCATGTTTTCTTTCTGAGAGGGGGCATCAGTCAAGGTCATGGCAAGAAACATATGACATTCATATGAGGTGATTTGGGGACACTTTAATAAAGGGATTATTTACAAATATGTGGGTGGGTTTAAGAAAATGACACGGGATAGTGTAATAACCTCAGGTTCATAACACAAGACAGAGCTGTGTGGTATAGGTCATTGGATAGAAGCTTTATCAGTTAAAGGAGGTTTGTTGTAAATGCATAGTTACCTGGAAGGCAGCTGAGAAAATAAATACTCTGAATTCCATCTTCCATTGGCCTCAGCACCTCCTCCTGGTGCCTCATATTTGCCAAGCTGGAGAATAAGGCAGCCCAGTGATGCAGTCCAAGGGTGGCATGTGGTCCTGGAGGGAGACACGATAGCTATTAAATATGTGGGCCATATTTAATAAACCCTGGAGATTTATATATTTTAATGAAAAGAAATTATATTCTTTTATGCAAATTATCAACCATGGCTAATTAAATCTAATTATATAAAATAGAAGACTTGCCAGTAAATAAATACAATTGAAATGCAGTAGTATTGATGGAAGGAAAAAAAAAAGACAACAGAAATCAATAGATTTTAAACCATACTCTATGGAAACCAAGAGATGTGCCTTTCGCTTCTCTCCACTGGCTGCCCCTTCTGTTCGATTTTCATTTTCTCCATTTGTTCAAAACTATAAATCCGGACTTCTGGCCAAGATGGAGGCGTAGGTAGACACACTGTGACTCCTCACACAACCAAATTAAGAAAAACAAAAATTTAGAAACAACAACAAAAACCAACCAGAACTGACAGAAAATTGAACTTTATGGAAGTCCGACAAGCAAGGAGTTAGACACACTCATCCAGTCTGGTAGGAGGGGTGGAGTCAGGCACCGGGCAGAAAGGGGTCACAGCAACAACAACAACAACAACAACAACAGCAACAACAACAACAACAAAGGGGTGGCTTGCAGACCCTGGGGCAAAAGGCAGTGGCTGAAGACCCGGGCATGCAAGTGGCGGCTGGCAGACGCAGTGAGGCACACAGGGCAGCTGGTGGATTGGGTGGCCCCACATTCTTGCAGAGACAAACCAGGCAAAGCTGGGGAGCAAGACAGATCTCGCAGCCCAGGGCCCCAGCTCAGGGAACTAAAGCCTCAAAACACCCATTGAAAACACCGATTGAAAACACCTGTGGAGGTTGAGGCAGAGGGAGAGACTCCCATCCTCATGGGCGAGTTCATTGGAGAGACCCACAGGGTCCCAGAACATACACAAGCCCACCCACCCAGGAATCAGCACCAGATGGGCCCAACTTGCTTGGGGGAAGCAGCAGAAGAGACTGAAATCCGACAGAAAGTGGTATAAACCTGTTCATATAGGAATGGTGGACACATGCGAAAATGTGCATTCTTTCATGTACTATGTTGCACAATGAAGATACCCACCCTTAATCTGAGTCTTATGAGTTATTAAACAGATGACGGAGTGATCTTATCATACTTTTGCAGCTGCACACTACATGACTATATCAACATAGTATATGAAAGATTGCACATCAGCTATCTTTTTGTTTTGGTAGTTTACTTTGCTGTGCAAAAGCTTTTTAGTTTGATGTAATTCTGTTTATTTTTGCTCTTGTTGCCCTTGTCTGAGGAGACTTTCAAAATATAATAGATATTGCCAAGACCAATGTCAAAGAGCCTACTGCCTACGGTTTTGTTTGAAAGTTCTATGGTTTCACCTTTCACCATGAAGTCTTTAATCCATTTTAAATTTAATTTTGTACATGGTATAAGACAGTGGTGTGATTTTTATTCTTTTGCATGTAGCTGTCCAGTTTTTCAACACCAGTTATTGAAGGGACTCTCTTTTTCCTAATGTATATTCTTGCCTCTTTTGTCACAGATTATTTAAGCATATATGTGTGGATTTATTTCTGAGCTCTTTGATAATCCCATTAATCCCTGTCTGTTTTCATGCCAGTACCACACTGTTTCAGCTACTACAGACTTGCAGCATAGTTTGAAATTAGGAAGTGTAATACCTTCAGCTTTGTTCTCCTTTCTCAAGACTGTTTGGCTGTTCAGAGTCTTTTGTGATTCCATACAACTGTTAGGATTCTTTGTTTGGGGACTGTGAAAACTGCCGCTGGTATTTTGATGATGATTGCATGAATATGTAGATTGTTTGGGATAATATGGACATTTTAACAATATTAATTATTCTAATCCAGGAGCATGGTATTCCTTTCCATTTATTTGTGTCATCTTCAATTTCTTTCATCAATGTATTGTAGTTTTCAGAGAAGAGGTCTTTCACTTCCTTGATTAAATTTATTCCTAGGTACATTTTAAAGTAATTAGAAACGAGATTATTTTTCATTCTCTTTCTAATAATTGTTACTAGTGTATAGAAACACAACCAATTTCTACATTTGATCTCGTATCCTGTGACTTTACTTAATTTATATAATTGTCCTAATAGTTTTCTTTGACAGAGTCCTTAGGGAATTCAATAGGCAGTATCATGTAATCTGCAAACAGCAACAGTTTTACTTCTTTGTTTATATCTTGATGTCTTTCTTTTCTCTTTTATTTTTTTAATTTAATTTTTACTAATTACTGTGGCTAGAACTTCTAATACTATGTTGACTGCAAGTGACAATAATGGGCATCCTTGCTTTGTACCTGATCTTCCAGGAAAAGCTTTCAGCTTTTCACCACTGTATATGAGGTTATCTGTGAGTCTGTCATTTACAGCTTTTACTATATTGAGGAACATTTCTTCTAGGCCCACTTGTTGAAAGTTCTTATCAAAAATGATGTTGATTTTTTGTCACATGCATTTTGTGCATCCATTTTACTCCTTGTTTTGTTAATGAGGTATATTATATTGACTAATGTGCAGATATACCATTTTTGCATTCCTGAAAAAATAAGACTTTTAACTTTATTTTAGTTTGCTTTTTTATTTGAAAGTCATTTTATTTAAAAATATTTCAATAATACAGCTAAACTAAGTAATAGGGGTCTAGCCTAAAAATTATAGGTGTGGCTGAGAAATATATATTAAAATATTATGAATTTAAAAATAGTATATAAAACAACTCTAAGCAGAATAATAGCTTCAATGAATCACATTATTTAAATATATGCAGATTTACTTACAGTTTTTAAGCTAATGCTAAAGCTTGAGTGCAAATATCTGGAAAGAAAACATTTGGATTGACTAGAAAATAAACAGAGTCAGTTGATTCTCCAGTATTGTAAAAAAAAGAAGATAGACTACAGTTTTTTAAGGATACAGATTTTGACTAAAGAATTCTGAACCTGGATACATTTTCACAAAAAAAAGGTATTATATAACAATGAAGAATTCAGAAAACTAGTAGTATTCTTTTTTTTAAAGAGAGAAGTTGGCATTTATTTATTTATTTATTTATTAAGATTTTATTTATTTATTTTTAGAGTGGGAAGGGAGGGAGATAGAGAGAGAAACATCAATGTGCAGTTGCTGGGGGTTATAGCCTGCAACCCAGGCATTTACCCTGGCTGGGAATCGAACCTGTGACACTTTGATTCACAGCCCGCGCTCAATCCACTGAGCTACACCAGTCAGGGCTATAGTATTCTTTTTATAAAACATGTTTGTAGATCATAAAAATAAATAATATTCCAGAATTCAAAATAACAAAATAAATAAAAGTCGTAAGTGTTGCTACAAGAATTGAAATCAATTAAGTACATTTTAAAATATTTATAATATTGATAAATATGACTAAAATTAGGTACATATCTAAAATATTGTAAAAGCCTATAAAATATGTGTAAAGAACAAATAATTGCTGAAAACATTTGTAGGCTTAAATGTAATAATTATATAATTAAAATTTAGCCTATATTCCAAATTAAAATTTTAAATTCCAGGAATTTTGATAGGTGATAGATACCTAACTCTTGCTTAGCTTAGAGAAGTGTAAAATTATGTTTTAATCCAAGAGTATATACTCACATTTAGACACATATCTAATACATATAATAAAACATTAGAAATGAATAAAAATAAGTTTTGTTTCACAATAATTTTATAAGAGAACAAACCAAACTAAACATAATTTATATGACTAACAAAAAACCCCAGGAAACATTAAATAGCATAAAAATAAATACATGTATAAGAAAAAAACTGTCAAGTAATTAAAATATAAAAACTATTAAAGTGTTTTAACTTTATTTAAAAAGATATTCTGATTGCATTAAAAGTAAAGTTTAAATTGATGGCACCTATAAAAACACAGATTAAAGTAAAATAGTAAAGAAATACTATAAAGCATTAAAAATGATCTCTCACAGAAGAGTGACATAAAATATCATGGAGGACAAATGCAAGCCTCAGAAAATTATGCTTAATATCATACCACCATCCTTACCATTTTAACTAAAGCAGGAACAACCATATTGGCTTGTGTGTGTATATGTGTGTGTATGTGTTTATAATTCATGTGCAAATGAAAAAATAGACAAACAGAAAAGTAGGAAGCAATACTGACAGCAAATAATGAAGAAGAAGTTTACTGAGGCAAATTAGCCAACTTTTAATTGGTGAAAATTAAAATCTATAACAAAGTAGAAATACTTATCAGTCTCCATTTATCTATACTATAATCCCAGAATGTGATTTAAAGTTTACATGAATAAATTCATAAAAACATACTTTACTGACACAAATATATTGCCATTAATATAGGATTTATAAAGTATTTCATAGTGAATACATAATTTTAACATAGACAGACATACTAAATCTAAGATAAACCTAAGAGAGAGAGAAAAAAGGAGTCTGTTCCCCATGCCACTGGTTCCCTTTATTCTTAGAAAACAGCTCAGTTAAAATTACTACCCTTTATTAAATTATTTTAATTCTAGATATCTATAGATTCACTGAAAATGTAGCAAACATTGTGCACACAGAGTTGTTTGTCTCAGTGTTTTTCACATGACGGAAATTGGAGGCACCCTAAAATTTAACATTAGAAGAACAAATTATAATATACATATACAGTATAATATTATTATTAAAATTATATATAGAAACATAAATATTCAATGGCCTGATACCACGTGAAAAATAATACAAAGTGAAAAATAAGGATATAACAGAATAATCTCAGCTACATTAAAATAAACTTATAATTAGTGTAGAAAATCTAGACTGGAAAGACATTATAGCAGCCTATTCATAATATTATCTAGATGTTGAGATTTTGACTTTATACTTTCTTAAGTTATTTCCTAATTTTCTGTAATATGTGAATCTTTTCCTACAATCAAATGGAAAACTCACTGCAATGAAGTAATATAGTTACTTTATTTTAAATAATTATATTTATATACATATATATGAACTTTTCATATACATATATACTTTTATATACATGCATGTGTTTTATATTTAATATTTGTATAAAAACAAATATATTTATAAATATAAAATGTATTGAAAGACATTATATATTCAAGAAATAAAATATATGAATATAAATATAAATGTATATTTATACAATATACATTTATATAATATAATTATATAAGTTATATATACACATATTAATATACCTTATACATTAATATATTTACATATAAATATATTATACATGAAGACATATGAGATATATGTTTATATAAATATATAAATATAAATGTATTTATTTAATTTTATTAAATTTATATTTATTTATTGAATATATTTATACTATATAAAATATATACATTTTATGAATATGTGAAATGTATAAAATATAAAGTATATAAATAATTATAAATATATAAAATATATAAATGTAATTATATTTATATGATATATATTTATATAATACAATTAAAATCAAGCTTTCAAGATCTACTTATGTGATACATGAAGGGCCAAAATCACCTCCTCTGGTTATGTGTTAAAAAAACAGGTTAGTTTAGTAGCTTATTTCTTACCTTGTGATGATGAACAATAGCATCTCATTATGTGTTTCAAAGGTGGAATCTCATTAAATACATCAGCAACACTTTTATTGACAACTTCTTAAG
The DNA here is from genome assembly GCF_004126475.2 of Phyllostomus discolor. NCBI lineage: Eukaryota > Metazoa > Chordata > Mammalia > Chiroptera > Phyllostomidae > Phyllostomus > Phyllostomus discolor. Next base: position 24,786,075 of record NC_040912.2, on the reverse strand, counting down.
AATTACTTCTAAAATATCCTTTAAAACAATACTCTGAAATTTTTTTAAGGAAAGCTCCATGTATTGCAGCAAAAGAAATAAAACTTTATAAAAATTTTTATTCAGTTCTTATCACTGACTGTTCATCAGAATCATGTGATAAGCTTAAACAATACATTAATGCCTGGTCTGTGCACCTGACCAATTAAACCCATATCTGAGTCAGCTTTGCCTGGGCAAACTTTTAGCTTATGAACTCTCAGCAATTTAGCTCCCAAAATGTGCATTGAGAAATTATTTATTGATTTATTCTCATAAGAAGTAGAATTATGAAAATTGCCTGAATGATAATCAAATATCCCTAAGCATGACCACTGAATTCTTGAAATTCACAGATCACAAATGGGGACCGAAAGGAGATAACAAAACTCATGTGTTTCCACATTAAAAAGGATTCAAGCTCAGAGCAATATAGAAATCTAATAAAATAAAAACACATTTTATCTAGATTGAAATACAGGCTGATTCCAGAAGACAATAAATAAAATACAGTAAAATGTAAATAAAATAAATAATACATAAAATGAAACTAAGTAATAAAATGCAAATAAATTTCCTTTCCTTCTACTATTCTAAACATAGAATGGAGAATCTAGAAAATTATTTATTCAAAAACTTGTGTTTCTCTATCCTCTTTGCAAGTCTTTAATTAGTCATTTTATTCATTTTTTCCAAAGAAGTTTAGCTACTTTCAGTTTATCCTTTTAATCCACATGGGAAGAATTGCTAGTCATCAATTGCATTTTAAAGCTGAAATTGCATATATTAGCTAGAATTAGTTATTTCATTATAATTGTCAAATGTTTCCTTTCTCTATTCTACTGTATTTTCAGTTGCTATGTCAGGCATAAAACTCAAATTTTTCAACCTTTAAGAACACGTAAGGATTAGAAATGTTAGTGTTGATGGGAGTTGTCAGTCTACGCACATAAAGTGCTTCACTGACCTTTATCATTGATATAAATACAGTTTGTTGTCATGTTTGTAAAGATTAAGAGGTTTGCACTGTTGGAAATGGAAGTTTTGTATTGATGTATAACATTTGGCTTTCTTATACTGTTAAAAACCACACTTTTTTAATTTAAAACTTAATTTATATTGTACAATAAAAATGATTGACCCTTATTTCTAGCAACTCAGAATCCATATCAAACTTGACTAAGACTTAAATACCTTAACCGTTGTTTAATTTCCTGGTAAAAAATTTTCTTGGCAAATTTTAAAAGGTTTCAATAGCCCAACAATAACATTGAGGAAATCTTAAAACAATTACTGTTATTAATCATTCATTCTGGAAAAGCTGAGGACTATTAGGAAGCCTGGTCATGAAACAGCCCCAAGTGGCAGGAGCATCTTCCACAATGCCACACAAATTTGTTTTCTCTTTATAATCTTTTTCTTCCTGACTCTAACCCACACTATGATACCAAATAGTGTTTCTTCTTCTACCCACTCTTTTTTAAAACCTACATAGAGTCTTACATAATAAGTCTTTTTAAGAAAATTTATTTTGTATGCTATTACAGTTGTCCCCACTGTTTCCTCCTTTGCCCACCTCGACCAAGCCCCCCGCTTCCGGCAATCCCCACACCATTCCATGTCTATGGGTCATGCATATATGTTCTTTGGCTAATCCCATCACCTTCTTTCATCTGGTACCTCCCCTCCCCCTGGACAGCTGTCAGTATGTTCCATGTATTTATGTCCCATTTCTATTTTGTCCATTAATTTATTTTGTTCTTTATAGTCTGCATATGAGTGAGATTATTTGGTATTTGTTTTTCACTGACTGGATTATTTCACTTAGCATGGTAGCCTCCAGGTCCATCCATGCTGTTGCAAAAGGGGAGTTCCTTCTTTTTACTGCTGTCTAGTATTCCATTGTATAAATGTACCACACAGCTTTTGTATCCACTCATCTACTAAGCATTGTCCTGATATACCAACTTAGGTAGGATTTCATTCCATTAAAATCACAATTTGAGGTCTGTCTAGAAAATGTCCAGTCATTGTTAAGATAATGAAAATGGTTTGCCCAACATTGATGTGAGCTGGCACCCAAGGAGAGTAGACTGAAATGACAGCTGCACTATACTAGTCATTGGGGGTGGTAGATGCCACTGAGTGAACGTGTGTACGGTGTGGCCATTGCATTCAAAATAAGTGAGTAGAGTGACAAATCTGCATCAATTTTTGTGTTAAGCTTGGACATTCCTCTATGGAAACTATTCGGATGATTCAGAAGGCTACAGTTATGGGCAACTGGTGATTGGAAGCTTCATCACGACAACCTGCCGTTGCATCACCTCTTGTGGAGAGATTTTTGGCAAAACCTCAAATCATCCAGGTGACTCAGACCCCCTACAGCCCAGATTTGACATCCTTCAACTTCTGGCTTTTCCCAAAACTAAAAGCACCTTTGAAAGGAAAGAAGAGATTTCAGACTTTCAAGGAGATTCAGGAGAATACAACGAGAAAGCCGATGGTGACTAGAACTGTGTGAGGTCCCAAGTTGCTTACTTTGGTGGGGATTGAGGCATCATTGTCCTAGGTACAATGTTTCTTGTATATTGTATCTCCTTCAATAAATGTCTCCATTTTTCATATTACATGGCTGGATACCTTCTGGACAGACCTTGTATTTGCACTACAGCTAATACCAGTATTTATCGCATGGCCTAAATACACTTAGTGTAGAACTGCATATTGTCAATAGATTAAAATATTTCCCAATTTTATCTCCCAGGATCCCCAGAGCAAAAAATTTATGACAGATGTATGGAAATCATCTTTAATTTTTAGTTTTACTTCTCAAGATCTGGGGTAAGAGAAAGCACACAAGCAAATGAGCCTACAGTAGTATTATAGAACTTTTCCACATGCCAATAGGTGAAAATTACTTTAATGAACATCTGAAACACAATAATAACAACAAATTATTTTCTGAAATGAATACAAGTGGAGAGACAGTTAAGAGTAAAAGCAGATACTTCAGAACAATAGGAAAAGGTGAATCAAAGATTAGTACATGATTTATAGCTTTTAAACCTGAATGCAGGAAATAGAACACTGACTGAATAATAATGCTGTCTAGAATCTTAAACTATCTAATTGTGAACTCCAGTTAAAATAAATATGAATGCATACAAAGGCCTCACTTCCCTTCAAAGAAAAAGTCCTGCTTGTGATTAAAGTTACCATTATATAAGCCTATAACTCCTGGGTATTTATTTTTATAGCTGCTACAGATAGATAATATTTATACTAATAATTACTCAGACTTTATAAAGAGGTTGCTATCATCATATGTTTTCACCTTTTAATTTGATTGTGCTAATCATATAAAATTAGAGAATAAATCCGTTAATGATAACAGGTGTGCTTGTTAGCATGCTTAATGGGTATTTTGATTAGCTCATATCCAAAGTATGCAAACATTTTTGATTACTGTATACAGTGCAGCATTATAGCAAAACTCCAAGATGAAGTCATAAAAAATTACTTAATTGCAATCTGCAAAATATCCTTCAGGTTAAAGCAATGCCTCAAAGGAAAAGAGAAAAATGAGATCTCTACTCTATGCTATACAGAGTTTAAATTAGAAGACCAGTTACCTATCTACAAAACCTGTCCATGAGCTCAGCGAGCAGCTATAGATGGGAGTTTGGGATTCTAATGTTTTGTCTTGTTTTGTAATAAAAGTGCTCACAATGCTCTTTATGTTTAACTTCATATTAAATGGTGAATTCAACAGCATTTCAGAGTCACATAATTAGGTAATACCATTAATCCTGGTGGCAGTCAAAATTCTACCATAATCAGCTTTTCACTATGTTATTTGAATAAACACTACAGGATAATAAATACTCTATTCTTGAATTTATTTCTATTTTTATTAAATAATACACTTTAGACATTAATGTTTCTAAGCAATTTCCAGTCTTTAGAAATATTTGTTTTTATGGCTTATGTGGTTATAAAGTAGTCTCCAGAGAGAAGGGACAGGCTCACTGTTATTATAAAGCTCTGCATTTATTGCTATATTAAACAAAAAAGCTTTGCTTATTCTAAGACATTAATCCATTAAAATCAGAGGCAAATTTTTGGTGAAAAGTTACTTTTTCCTTCCTTAAAAATAACATAGTCAAAGAAGGATTTAAGAATATACCACAAAAGCTAAAGTTTGCTACACTGACCTTGACCATAAAAGAGACATTTCTATTTCTACTGATCTTTATGGAAATCATAGGGGAACAGTTATTATGAGACTTAGTTTTAGATTTCACTTAATTATTTGAAAATTAAGGTCCAAAGAACTTACCCAATGAAATACTAATAAAGAGAAAAATAGTGTTTTGAAATCCTCGTTATGTCTTTGCAGTACTTTCTTTGTGACATATAAAACTTCTCTCCCACATAAACTTTATCATGTAAACTTTTTTCATATATAAAATAGGTGCAGATCCACTTACCTCACATAGGCAAAGACTAGCAACTACCTGGGACTAAAATCCCTGGCATGCTCACCAAGCTGAAGTCATCATTTATTACTATCTTCACTGAGAGAATTTTCATGGTAATGGGATGAAGTCCCCAAGACGTCAACACTATCATGGTGAAATTTGGGGATTTAGCCAGCTAGTGGAAAGGGATGTGGTGATTATTGGCCTTGCCAAGTTTCTAAAAACACGCCAGGTAGGAAGTCATTTCTCCTGATTCCCTGAGTGTACTAGCAGATCTGCTTCTAAGTAAAAGCAGTAAGTTCTTCATGGCCGTCATGCATCCACATGTAAGTTTGAAGTGAGAATGTATGTTTTTATTATTGAGGTATTTTTTGCCCTGATATGATAAGTTATCCAACTGAACATGTGCTTACCAATATCAACTCATATTTCAATCCTGCTAAGAAATCTCTCAATAGGGCATATTTTAAAATAATTAAGCAAACCAGCCAATAAAACTTGCCTGCGTTTGCTGGTTGTACGTAGCAAACCTCTAAACTACTTAAAAGGCCATCTGAGATTTCCATCTGGAAGACCTTTATGCCCCTTGCCACAACTTAGAAATTTTATCCCTCATCCCGTACTATCTTCCCAGGTTCACAGTCCCCTATAACCCAGGCTTCCTTCCCCCAAATCCTAGGGCTGGCCGCTCACGTCAACTACCCGCTGACTGGCCTGCAAGAGAGCCTGTAATGATAGTGCCAGTCTGCAGACCCTTCCAATCTCTCATCCTCAAAGAAACTCAGTCAGGGTCTCATGAGGGCATTTTCCTCAGAAAAGGCTGTGTGTTTTCCTGATTATATTATGTGGTATTTTTGTGTCTAGAAGTTATTACTGCTGTCCCAAATTTTATTTTATTTTTTTTTTAAGATTTAAGTGAATAATCCCTGGCTGGCATAGCTCAGTGGATTGAGCACGGGCTGGGAACCAAAGTGTCCCAGGTTCGATTCCCAGCTAGGATACATTCCTGGGTTGCAGGCCATAACCCCCAGCAGCCGCACATTGATGTTTCTCTTCTCTCTCTCTCCCTCCCTCTCTCTCTCCCTCTCTCTCTCTCTCTCTCTCTCTGCCCCCCTTCCCTCCCTAAAAGTAAATAAATAAAATCTTTAAAAAAAAAGATTTAAGTGAATAATACAAGATAAAGGGTATCTATTTTAGGGAAGATATTCACATATACCACCTCTTGTAATTTTTTGTGGTTTTATAGGGCTAGGAGTGGTAGGCAGTAAAATTTCAAAGCCCAGTTTTGTGGTGAAATGTTCAGAAAGGAAACATGTTGTCCTTTCCAAGTTAACACACTTAACCAAAGTTGTCTGATTACCTCAGTTAATTCTTATCCATTCTTCTCTTAGCGCACACGTTTCCCCATACCCTACCCAGCTATTAGTAACTCCCGAGCCAGGTAGAGCCCATACTCCTGGAAAATGGAATTTTACTGGTGGCTTATCACCAGGAAGGGAGTACTGGATTACTCTGTGAGTGCAACAGGTCCAAAAATCACCGGATCAGTTTTATAACACTGAAACTCACAGACCAGACAACTGTGTGGTGGCTACCAGAGGGAAGTGGGTGGAGGGGAGTGAAGTGTTTAGAGGGCCAAATATATGGTGACAAATGACAATTTGACTGTGAGTGGTGGGCACACAATGCAGTATATAGATCATGTATCATAAAAATGTGCACTTGAAACCTCTATGATCTTATTAACCCATGTCACCCCAAAACACTTAATTAAAAAAACAAAAACATGAGATCAGTTCTTGATCACCTGGGCAGGGATCCTGAAGCATTTTGTCAGAATAAGAGAATCACTATTATTTTTGAAGCCTCAATTTTGTAGTCTTTTTGTGGGAGGCTGCATTTAATGAATCATTCATTCCCTCTTCCTATGAGAATTATAATTTATATAATATAATGACATCTAGGGATCTGTGTTATTAAAGAGTTTACATTCTAGTAAGAAGATGAGCATGTGATATGCATAGCACATGATTGAATATAATATGCCAAGTAATACTAGAGGTAATATGTCCAGTTTAGGAAATTTATATAAGAAAGAAACACATGAGCTGACTTTTAAAAGTTTTGTGTAAGAAAAGGCAATCCAATTCCAAGCAACAAACTAGAAAAGTAACTTTTTAAAAATACTTTGTATATTGGAAATTTCAAATCCTGGTTTCTGCCCAACTATTATTTTTCAATTGCAATAAGTAAATTAAATTAAGAAGTTATGCAAATACCTGTTCTTTATTATTTTAATTATCTACACTTTTGTAACTCAGTTAAGAAAAAACATTATGTAGATATATTGAGATAGAAAGAATGAGAACAATAGAACTATTATGCTCTGCCATTTCTCTAATCTACATAAGACAAAAGAGTAAAAATAGAAGAAGTGAACTTTTCAAATGATTAATTTGTTTAGCAGAAGTAACTTTTTACAAACTTTTAAATAAACACAAATCTTGGTAATTGAAAGTCATTACAAATGAAGGTGGGATTTGAAGATGCCCAGATGGTTGCATATACTCTCTCACTTTCACATTAGCATCCGCCTCTGATGTTACATCCACAGGTTTCTCAAAGCCATTCTCACTATTCCTATCAGTATGCATATCTGTTAACACGTATAGTATAGTTTAAAAGCTCACTAAACTTTCATAAATATTGAAAAATCATGCAAATAAGGGTGCTTGGTTTATCTGAAAATATTTCTATTTTGAAAGTTATGTCAAGCACACATAAATTTATATATTGCATATATGTGTATTTACATGAATAAAATACACCTAAGACTGCACACACATCCCATTAAAGTTTACAGAGACCTACTTTCCTTTTATTTCTTATTTGTCACTGTAGCTTATTGATACTTCTTTATGTGTGAAATAAATAATAACCTAGATATTAAAACTGAAGTGAAGTGATGTTAAGTGAAAGCTTTCCCAGGATAATAGTCATCTAACTGGTCATTCTGGCAATTGCTCGAAATAATCTTGTTTCAATAGAACATTTACTAAGTTATTTTGTGACACTGTAAACAGCTTATCTACTCTATTAACATGCAACTTGTTGTTGTTTGTTGAAATGGATAATATCTGTCTGAATAACTTCTATAATGTTTTCATTTTAAAAATGAAACTCTTCCTTTTGCTGACTCAGTTAATGTGGAAGTTTCTAAAAGTGTTATAAGCATTTGGGAGAAGAGTAAATATAAATTTGGGATATAAGAATGTCATTAGGTTCATTTTTGTTGACATGCATCTAATCATTGTAAATTATACATAATTTATATATAATAATATATAGAATCAATAGTCTATTAATATATAATCATATATTATATTGCATATACATATATAATTTATGAGGCAACTGGTTTCTATTAACTGTCAATGAAATGAGTAGTACAAATTAAATTATGCACTTAATATAATTTAGTTTATATATATTAATATATCGCTTTATTTAATAGAATACAAAATAACATAATATATAATATATAACACTATATGACAAATTACAATGTGAATATATATTAAATAACCATTTATATAGTATATTAATATACCAATATAATCTTTAAATAGTAATGATTAGCATTTACATATATAAATATATGCAATTATATTTCTTAAATATTATGAATAATTATGGCTTATTATCTATATAATTTATAATGTATTCCATAATATAACATAAACTGATATGTGTTTTATTACAAAAATAGGCATATTTATTATGACAGGTCTATTCCTTACATATTTTTAGTAAATATCGGGGTTAGATCATTGAAATAATTTTGAGATGCTTGTCACTTAGCCTGCCCAGTCAACCGCCTGCCTCCCTCTTTTAGCTCGACCTTCTTTCCAGCAGGACGTGGCTATCTACTTCCATTCACACCGACACACTGTTCAGGTGAGTGCTGGATGCTTGCCCGGTCGTGCACGTGCACTCACTAGGTGAAGTAATCATGTAAAAACTACACCTAACTGAATCATGGGAAAGCATTCCTTAGTGCTTTAGATTAATAAATTCTAGGGGTACTTAAATGACTAGACTAAGAAAATACTGGATGGATCTTATTAACCTCAGGAAGGCAGGCTGGTCCACTCAAATGCTAATGTCCTTTTCACATATGCAATATGATAATTTGTGGCTTTAATATAATAATTGTCATCTCTACCTCTATATTTTATTCTAGAAGATTCCCTTTATTGTTCCTGGTTAGAAAAACAATTTGGTCTACTTATAACCTCAACCTTTAGGAACAGTTTCATGCTATTCATAAATTTAGTCAATGAGTCATTAACATGTTCTGCCTAATCACGGACAAAAATATGTGTTAGGAAGAAACCAGAGAGACAATCTCTTTAAATTAAAAACAATGTATAAATTAATAAGAAAAATAATGTTTTATGTTATTATAATGTGCCAAAACCATATGAAGTCCTCTAGATACACTCACAAATTCTCACAATAACCCCTGTGGTTAATATTATTCAACATTAGAATTCTTTTTTATAAGTGGGACACTGAGATAAAGGAAAGTGAGGTACTTTGTCCTAGATCATATGTTTAGGTGGCAGAGCGAGGATTCAACTCCCAGCAACTGGATACCAAAGTCAGGACTCCTAATTTTATGCTAGTTTACATGTCCATCAATAATGCTCCTAATTACACCATCATTAATGGTACATTTCTACTTCTTGTCTGAAAGAATATTATGAGAAATTTGTCAGATCATGTGTTGAAGTGTAGAAAAATATATACATGACTAAGTATGTCTTTTAAACATTAACTTGCATGTGCTATATATTTAGAATGTGCTTAGTAATCACTTTGGGAACATATAGTGAATTGATGAATACATGAATCACTGAATCCAAAGCAAAGTGCTTTGATACATGACTGAGTCAGATAACTTGGTTAAGAAGTTAATCTGATGTGTTTTATTTTTCAGGGACTTATGATGGATCCTTGTCTTCCTTTTTTATTCTTAAACCATGCTTTTATTATCCTGGTCATGCATACTTACTGATATTGATATATATGATTTAAATCTGTAGTTCCCTTGATCTTTTTCTTAAAACTGGTGTATTTATCTATCTTCAGTTTTTCAGCAACCCTTCCATTCTCTATAACTCCAGATATCATGAAGAACAGTGTAATGATCTTAACTTGAATCTTTTCTGCACTCTGGGAAATAACTCATTTGGTCCAGGAGACAAACTCATTTAGAGCAGTTACCTGGCCTCTTGCTATCTCCTCACTTACCTCTGGCTTCAATTCCTTTTTTCGAAAGTTGGATCTGTGCTTTCAGCCTGATGCTCATTCCACTTGACAGAAAAGACAGAGGCAAAATAGAAGTTCTGTAATTCTGCTTTCTATTATCTTCCAACCTCACAGTATGAGCAATGAATAGCAGGCTTGATCTTTTCATTAACTTTTTCTTTTTCGCTTTTGTATTCCTAATATCACTTTAAACATTGTTTATGCCACTAATTCATCCAATAATGTATAGTAAATACTAGGCACTGGATGTTATAGGCAGATAATCGTTATGATTGACTGACATCACAGAGCATATCTAGAATAATATAATGCAAGCTGAAAAGTTCAATTAAGAATGAATGAAATTTGAACATAGCATCACATAAGTTCTTTTGAATTGGTGATTTGATATTCCTAGGGTATATTTCCAGCAACAGACTCGTTGGGTCAAAAGGCAATTCCATTTTTAGTTTTTTTGGGGGAAGTTTAATACCATTTTCCACAGTGGCTGCACCAGTTTGCCTTCCTACCAACAATGCTCTAGGGTTTCCTTTTCTCCCCATCCTTGACAGCACTTGTTTGTTGATTTATTAATGATCGCCATTCTGACAGATGTGACATGATATCTCAATGTGGTTTTAATTTGCATCGCTCTGAAGGCTAGTAATGTTGAGCATCTTTTCATATATCTATGGGCCCTCTGTGTGCCCTCCTTAGAGAAGTATTTATTCAGATCCTTTGCCCATTTTTTAAATTGGATTATTTGTCTCTTGATGTTGAGACATATGAGCTCTTTATATATTTTGCAGATCAAACCCTTGCCTGATGTACCATTGTCAAATACGTTCTCCCATACAGTCTGTTCCCTTTTCATTTTCATAATGGTTTCTTTAGCCGTGAAGAAGCTTTTTAGTTTGATGTTGTCCCAGTTATTTATTTTTCCCTTTATTTCCCTTGCCCAAGGAGATGTATCAGCAAAAATATTACTATGTGGGATATCTGAACTTTTACTGCTTATGTTTTTCTCCAGAACTTTTATAGTGTCACATTTATATTTAAGTATTTTGTCCATTTTGAATTTATTCTGGTAATTGTGTAAGTTGGTGGTCTAGTTTCATTTTTGTTGCATGGAGTGCTGGAAGCAGCCTAAGTGCCCATCAGGAGATGAGTGGATCAAAAAGCTGTGGAACATTTACACAATGGAATACTACACTACAGAGAGAAAGAAGGAACTCCTATATTTTGTTGTAGCATGGATGGAACTGGAGAGTATTATGCTAAGTGACATAAGCCAGTTCATGAAAGACAAATACCATATGATCTCAGGAGAAAGAAGGAGAAGGTTTGTCAAGAAACAGGTATAAAGGATCCATGGACAAAGACAACAGGAAGGAGAAATGAATGTGAGAAGTGGGGATGGGTGGGTAGGGCAGAGGAGAGTAATGGGAGAAAATAGGGACAACTGTAATTGAACAACAATAAAAAATTTTTTAAAAGAGGATTCTAATGAAAAAAAATAGGACTACAGGCATGAAAACATGGAACAGAATAAAAGTGACCTGAAGGGAGGGGGATAGTGATGGAAAAAAGGGGAAGGGACTAGACAAAGAACATGTATGAATGACCCATGGACATGGACAACAGTGTGGGGATTTCCTGTTGGAGCAGGGGGTGGGAAGGGCAGAGAAAGGCAAATGGAGAAAAAATGGGAAAACTGTAATTGAATAACAATAAAAGTAATTTAATTAGAAAGTAAATTTATACTTAATTTTTAATATTTAGTTTTATAACTTAATGTTTCAATATACTCAAATAATCTAATGGAAAAATATCAAATTAAGAAAATGAATGAAATTCAAGAACATTCAAGTACACAGGAAGTGTTCCCCATGACTCCACTTAAGGAATCAGGATGGCTTTAAAGAGTAGGTGACTTTTCAATTGGATTTGAAGAGTTGTTTCTATATTTTCCTCTCTTTATGTGTGCTTTGACCCTTCAGACATTCTATTTTTTTGCTCCAGATTTTATATTTACACTTGACTATGACTTGTAATCATCATCTCTCTTTCAACAATGGTTCTTTTGACCTCATTAGGGCTTAATGTATCTGTATTTTTCAAGGACTCTTGACTCTACTTTCTTCCTCTTCAGTTTAGATCCATGACTCACAACAATGGTGATTCACTGCTAACAATACTCTCAATGTTCTAGTCCTTCTGTCAATTTGCTGCAACCTATTAGCAAGTCTCACACTCTGGAGGAATATAAAATGTACACCTCCTAGTGCCCTGTGGAAAAATTCCTACCATTGGGCAGATTGGTGATAACGAATCCAGGCACACCAACTGCATTAGCTTGTTAGGGTTGCCTTAATAAAGTGCCACAAACTTGGCGACTTCAACAACAGAAACTTACTGTCTTACAGCTCTGGGGTCTGGAACCGAAATCATGCTGTCAACAGGATTGGTTCCTTCTGGGGACTGTGAAGTCCGGATCAGTTCCAGCCTGTGCTCCTTGCTTTGTAGATGACCCTCTGTTTATGCTGTCACTTCATGTGCTCTTCCTTCCAGGTGTCTGTCTCTTTGTCCAAATTTTTCCTTTTTATAAGGACACTGAATGTGTAGGGGGAGAGCCCACACTAAAGACCTCATTTTAATGTGATTCCCTCTCTAAAAACCCTACCTCCAAATAAGGGCACATTCTGAAGTACTGAGGTTGAGGGCTAAAATGTATCTTTTTGGGGGGAAGATAAAATTCAATCCATAACACCAAATTTAACATTTTCCTGTTAATTTTGTTTACCTGTATTCAGATTGCCCCCCATTTTCTCTATCAAAAGTATTTTAAATATTTCTCCTTTTCTCTGAATTCAAGACCCTAAGTCACTGAAACATTTTAGCAGATTCCCTTTATTTGTGCTTAGAAATAATAATATCACAAAAACAGACCAGACCCACTTATTTATATCTATAAACAAACTCTTTTATATATTATATTAAAAATAAGAAATACAGCTTTTCTCTTTATAAATAACCTGTTCATTCAAACCCTAAATGGCATCTCTTTCCACTTTTCAGAAACTCAGTGCCATTGACTACTCTCTCTCATTTTTATTTTCTCCTTCTTTTTAAAAGATTTTATCTGTTATTTATTTTTAGAGAGGGAAGGGAAGGAGAAAGAGAGAGAGAGAGAGAAACATCAATGTGTGGTTGCTGGGGGCCATGGCCTGCAACCCAGGCATGTACTCTGACTGGGAATCGAACCTGTGATGCCTGGTTCACAGCCTGCGCTCAATCCACTGAGCTATACCAGCCAGGGCTCATTTTTATTTTCAACATCTTTCTCTTGGCCTTTCCCTGTTCGCATGTAAACATGCTCTGGTTTCTCCCATAGTAAAACAAACTCTGTTAGTCATCCACTTGTCTTTGGTCCATTTTAAAATTTCATTATCTTTAATTTGTTACTCATACAATTACAGTTTGTATTACATACTCAGTCCTCCTCACAACCTCCTAAAATTTACAGTGATTTACTGAAAATCACTAAAATTTTCAGTGATTTACTGAAAATTTTACTAAATTTTCTAAAACCTAGAAAATTTAGCTGTTTTACTAAAATCTTGCTCTCAGTTTACTTAATATCTGGATAGTGTTTGGCCATTTATCACCTAATCATTGTAACACCCTTACACTTTTTTTTTATCAGACACAGTTATGATTTTTTTCCAATTTTCATTTCTATTTTCAAATTCACTTTTAACTAATCATGAATAAGTGCTTTCTTTCCAGTGTGTTTTTCTTGATATTTTGGCTTCTTACTGTAGATCCTCTTATTGAGGGTGAGAGTGGGTGGTGAATCCTAATCACTCCACAGCTTTGATTGTTAACATTCTGTGAACTCAGTCCTGAACTTTGAAGCTTCTTAACCCCTCCTCTTGACACCTTCTATCTGTTTTATAGGTATGTAAAACCTCGCATATGTAGAACTTGAGCTACTTCTTAAAACATAAACTTTACCCCTATTCCTCATCACAGTAATTGGCATGCTCATGGACCCCACTCGTCAAATAGAATTTATTGATTAAGGCTGTATTTGTCATAACTATTTTGCATCTCCTCCAATTTTTGTGGTATCACAGGGGGAACTTCATTCCAAGTTGAGAGGATTTTGACCATTGTGAAACAAACACATAAAAGTATAAAAGTAGGCAAATAAACTCCCCTTCGTTCTTACTCTTATGAAATACTTTTAAGCAGATTCTCTTTGTAACCCAGTTGGAGAAGTTTTACCAGGCAAGTGGTCATATCTAGAACAGACTCCTGTCTCTTCAGAGAAGGCACCTACACTTTGCAGTGGTTCAGATCTTTCCTCACATTGTTCCTTTTGGTTATTTTCATTGCCTTGCAGTTGTACTTTCAAAAATAAAAACTTAGCACTTCACTCCTCAGACTGTTTTCTAAAGACACTGGGGTATAGCATGCCCTTATCCTTTAATACCAAACTGTATTCTTTGGCCTCCAAAGTGACTGCATACATTCTCTCCTTTGCCATCCCACAGCCACTTAGTCAAAACCATCACTTTTGCTGTCTCACTGTTCTTTCAACACACTTTCAACATTCTCTCCTTTCAACTGTTTCCCAGAATTCAGTTTGGATACTCTCAGTAAACTTCAGATTTGATCTTGCTAGTCCTCTGTCTGAAATTTGTCAAAGAGTTTCCATTGTGCTCAGAATAAAGTCCAAACATTTTTAGAACCGCCTATACCAAGGCTTTGATCAGTCTGGCCTCTGCCAGCCTTGCTTCCCCACTTTTGTGTCATTTTTTTCTGTTTTCAGCTAAACTCCAGCCATACTGGTCCTCTGTAGGTTCTTCCAAAACAATATGTTCTTGTACTGTTTTCTATTTTGAGACTTTCTCCCTGGAACACCTCTCTCCCCTCATTTCCCTCATCATAACACACCTAATTCTTACTCATCCTTCATAGTATAATTCTGATAGTGCTTCTGCAGGGTTGTCTTTCCTAATATATCATTCTAATTTTTGCTGGTGTTCTAGAAAGACTGTTAAACCTCAAGATTTTCCAAGCTCATGGGAGAGTTTTCTAAGTATCTGTATCTACATCCCTTTCTTTTTGGACTATGTTTTTCTTTATAAGTTTGAATTTTATATTGCCCTGACTATTACATATAGCTTTGGGAAAGTATCAGAATTTACCAGTGCTCAAAGTGTCTTTTGTTTCCACGGGCTCTAAGATGGCATAGTCATAAGAAATTCTTCTTTGTTGTTAACAATAAGTCAACAGAAGTATCTTGGTTTAATGCCATCTCTGCCTTCTGAGAAATGAAATGAACTATTGTTAAATACCTTAGATTCATGTTTAAAAGTTTCTATTTTTTCTCAGTTAGAATACAGCATCATAAAATCCAGTTTATAGTGATTTTAAAATCACTTTGTTCCATGTCAATGTGATGGCACCAGGAAACCCTAAAACATTTATTAGGACACCCTGTACTTTTCAGTTCTTAAAAAGTCAGATAAAGAAAGTGCATATCAAATATGCTAATATGTTACAAAGCTGACAAAAGAGTACAGTAGCAAGCAAGTGAAAGATTTAAAACAGCTTTAGTTTGGAACGGCAATCCCTAGGTGGTCTAACTCGAGCAGAACATTGCCACAAGGCACAGGACCCTGGCATCGTGAGAACCCACTCAAGTCATCTGCCATCTTGTCAGATGGAGGAGCTTCCCCACCTCGTAGATGAAGCTCATCACTGTCTTGACAACGTTGGGTTCCACATCATTAGTTTCCATTTGATTCTATAGCAACAAAATAAGAGAAAATTAATTATAGTAGATGCTGGAAACCAAATAGTGGAATTAAAAATCCCAGCATTCTCATTTAATGGCCAAGGAACAAATTACACTATTACAGCGGAACAGCTTTTTTAACCTCCTGTGCTGGTTTCTGCATTTTGCACAAATGTGGAGCTTATACTCTGAAATAAACAATTTTATTAAAAATGAATCCTGGAACATTGCTGTGAAGAGTTCGGTCAGCGATTCTTTCCAATATGTGAACTCTTATGAAAAAACTACTCCTACATTTTGTGCAAGAAAACTACTTACCTCCCTCTGTTGCTTAGTAAACAGAGTAACATTTTTACTTCAAAATCATCTCTTAGATGGACTCAAGCTGGTGAGACAGACTGGCAAACAGTGGCTCCATCAAACGATTATACATTCCATTCCAATTCCACTAGAAGGCTGATTAAAACAAGGAAGTGTAAACAGATCCAGTTTTAAATGGAGCTGATCTAAATTGCTGGCTCATACTAAGGTCAAAATCAGACAGCGCTCTTTCATTGGAGATGACTCCTATTTCTGCCATCATAACTATGAGACTGCAAAAGTACAACTCTTTCCAGAAAATGCTTTATATAAATGACTTCTTGTTTTTATTTCCTTCTCTTCCCTCTCTCATAACACTCCACATTAAGAAACTGCATCGTGAGCTTTATTGACAATTTGAACGCAAGGGTATGCTACATGGCTAATAATATCTTTAGAAATGCTTTCAAGCCTGTGACATTCTTTTCTAATTTTACATTTTTTAAGAAAATATAATACTTTCCAAGTGACTGAAATCAACACAATTTTTGTTGCTCTTCTTACCTGTGGTGTGTGTATATATAGCTTGGTATATGGACAGGCAGATAGATAGGGGGATGTGGTTTTCAGATGCTGTATTGTAAAGCACCACATGATAACCTGGAAAAAAGTATCCAATTGCTATAGTCTCTTTTATTTTGTCATTTTCTACCATCTTTGTATTTCTTTTTGATTTCTTTACTTTTCTTGTTTCTCTTTTATACTACTTACCTCCCAGATGCCTATCTACTTATATAGCCTCATTGTATTGGTGATTGGATTGGCGAAACTACTGCTCTGTGACTTTGCGAAGAGTTATTTCTGTTGAAGATCAATTCTCAAATATTTGCTTCTCTTTTTTCAGCCATGTAATAAAAATGTGCTTATTTTTCTTGCCTGGTGTTGAGCAAACAAGGAAAATCCTAAGAAGGACTTTATTTATTTCTCATAGTCACTGTATTAATTGCTTATTTAATTCACAAATGATTCTAAGATGTGTCTTTTAACTGAGCCCAAGACACACATGACTTGACAACTCACACAGACAGTAATCCAAAGCCAAGCATTTTTGGTTAGTTGTAAATGTATTAACATAGTAATGATTAGACTTTGAAACAAAAGACTCATAAATATGCAAATACTGCAGAAACCATGGTTAGGTTACCAGTATGGGGAAAAAAAGTGTATGATTTAAGGGAAATGGGTTTGAGAGGGTGCAGAAATTAGAAATTAAATCATAATGAAATAGGTATTGTATTCATAATGTCATATCCACTAAACAATTTTTACAATCATCCACAAGGTAGGTATGATTATTCCCATATTAAAGCCAGAGAAGTTAAACAATCTGTCAATTTTCAATTATTATCTATTTTATATTACTATATCATCACTAGACAATAATATTGATGCCAAATTGTTTTATGGGATAACTCTCCTAATATCCCCCTTTTCAGAATCCTTTTGGACTTATTTTACCCCCCAAGACATAGAAATGTGTTTGAGCTATGGCTAAAAAAATGGCATTGTCAAGATTCATATTCATGTTTGGCCAAATACCCTTGATGCATTTTTGCTGACTCTCTGCTTCTAAACAAGAAAGCAATTTAGGCAGAAGAAATATATTGGAGTACTTAGGAGACAAATATTAGAAATACTTATTGAGAAATTTACAGTTTTTCATCAGATACATGATTATTGAATGAAACAATAAAACTTACAATGTGATGTTTAAATACAATTACCTGCCTTAGTTTCTGATGTTTAAAAATGGCTGTAGACTAAGTTTAGCTTAGAATATTCTTTTGTGGGTCTTTGTTAATTTGAACCTCCTTAGTTGTGTACTTCTTTACTCCCCATTATACTACTTCCTTAGTTATTATTCCTTAGGTCTTTTTCTTGATAAACAGGAGATTTCTCTAATGAAAGTTGCTGTTTGGGCACAATTTAATTTTGACCATAGAATATAGTGATTAGTCTTTGGAAGACACCACATTCCCAAAGTAATATGGGATAAAATTCTGCATAGCCACAAAAGTTTTACTTTGATGAGGGTTTCAGACAGGGAAAGGGACTGACCTGCAATAAACACTAATGTTTTCATATTCCTTTTTGTTTTGGGGGGGGACTATTTATGTTTTAGTTTTTCATTGTGTTTTTTTCCATTACCATTTAGTCCCCTTATACTCTCCCTTTCGCCTTCCCCAATCACCACACTGTTGTCCATGTCCATAAGTCTTTTTTCCTTGTGCATACAGAATATACTGATAGACCATATGGTTACACATATTTTCAATCAAGCCATGTGTGTTTTAAAATCTGCTTACATGCTTTCATCTACCTTCCCTTACTGCTTATCCTCCCCCTTTATAAAAAGAGATGCAAGAAAAGAGTAAAAACCTTTATTGTCTTATTTTTTAAAATCAACTCATAGTTTATTTGGCTTTTGAAAATTTGTATCTAGGGTTGCTTACAATGAACTGTCAATCTAGGTTTCAAAAATATTTTTGTAGTATTTAAGGCATATAAAATAAAATATCTACACAGGTAAAGCCACCTGTATAACCTATTTGATCACATGCCCTTCTCTCCCCACCAGAGGCAACCATGCTGTTGAACTTGTCTATCATCTTCACAGGTCTTTAGTATATATATTTTTAGTTTATTTTTACTTTAAAAATTTGTATCTTATTAATTATGCTATTACAGTTGTCTCAATTTTTCCCCCATGCCCTCCTTTACCTAGCACTCTCTACTCTGTCAGGCAATCTCCCCACCATTGTTCATGTCCACAGGTCATATGTATAAGTTACCTTTGGCTATGCCATTTCCTGTTCTGTACTTTACAATCCCAAGGCTATTCTGTAACTCCCTATTTGTACTTCTTAATCCCCTTGCCTTTTCACCCATTCCCCCACATTTCCCTCCCATCTGGCAACCAACAAAATGCTCTTACTGTCCCTGATTTTGTTTCTCTGTCCTTCATGTTTTGTTTGTTTGTTTTAGATTCAGTTGTTGATAGATAGTATTTATTGCCATTTTATTGTTCAGAGTTTTTATCTTCTTTTTCTTAAATAAGTCCCTTTAACATTTCATATAATAATTGTTTGGTGGTGATGAACTCCTTTAGTTTTTTCTGGTCTGGGATGATCTTTGTCTGCCCTACAATTATAAATGATATCTTTGCTGGGTAGACCAGTTGTGGCTGTAGGTCCCTGCTTTTCATGACTGAATATTTCTTGCCAATCCCTTCTAGCCTGCAAAGTTTCTTTTGAGAAATCAGCTGACAGTCTTATGGGAACTCCCCTGTAAGGTAACTAACTAATTTTCTCTTGCTGCTTTTAAGATTCCCTCTTTATCTTTAACCTTTGCATTTTAATTATGATGTGTCTTGGAGTGGGCCTCTTTGTATCCATCTTGTTTGAGACACTCTGTGCTTCTAGGACTTGTATGTCTATTTCCTTCAGCAAATTAGATGAGTTTTCCTCCATTATTTTTTCAAATACATTTCCAATTCCTTGCTATTTCTCTTTTCCTTCTGGCACCCCTGCGATGTGAGTTTTGGAAAGCTTGAACATGTCCCAGAGGCTGCTTACACTTTCCTCATTTGGGGGGATTATTTTTTCTTCTTGTTCTGATTGTTTTTTTTTTTTTTACTTCTTTATGTTCCAAATCACTGTTTTGATTCTTGGCTTCATCCCCTCTGCTGTTGTTTCCTTATAAATTGTTCTTTATTTCAACTAGTGTATCTTTGTTAGTGGATCTTTTTTATTCTGTTGAAGTCCTCACTAAGTCTCTTGACCAGTGTTTTGAACTTTGCATCTGATAGATTGTTTATCTCCATTTTGTGAAGTTCTTTTTATGGAATTTTGATCTGTTCTTTCATTTGGGTCATATTTCTTTGTCTCTTCATTTTGTCAGCCTCCCTGTGTTTGTTTCTATCCTTTAGGTAGAGCGTCTATGATTCTCTGTCTTGGTAGCATGGCCATAGTAGGGTCCAATGGCACAGCCTCCCCATCACCCATATCTGTCTTATTTTTAGATGCTGGCAGTTTTCTGAGATGGGAGATTTCTTTCTATTTCAGTAGCCATTCTTCCATATTGAGATAGTTCCTTGCCTTCACATGCAATTCTTTGGAATAAAGGTCTCTCCTCATTAAGTCTTCATTTGTTTTCCTTTGACCTCTGTATTATTTCTGTATCCTTGACCTTATTGCTAAGCTCCAACCCATGTGTATCCAACTGTTTACTTAAGATAGCTACTTAAACCATTCAGAGACAACTGAAATTCAACATGAAAAATCCAAACTGATGCTCTCGATCCTGAAACATTTTTTTACTCTACCAGTGAGTCTTAGATAATTTAATAACACCAACTTTTACCTAGTGATACAGGGTAGAGCACGTGGGGTTCCTACCAGATGCAGAGGTTGCCATCACCCACACATGCATTCTATCTCCACATTGTGTTGATACTTCTCTTAAATATTATTTGAATCCTACCTTTTTCCTTCAGATTGTATTCACCCCGAGTTACATTTTTCTTCATATTATATTCATTTATATTTATAACATTTTCTTCACTTTCTGGTTTATTTTTCCATTACCACTTATCCTGGGCCACTTTAGTGGTCCTTTCCTAATATTTCTATTTCATATTTCACCCTTTACCTAAAACCCTCTAATGAGCCAGTCACATGACTCACAGAGTCAAGATCAATGTATTAATAAAAATGAGACTTGGCATAATCTGACTACCATTCCTCTTTCTAGTCACATCTTGTACATTCTTTTTCTCCCTGACTGACTTCCTTTTAGTTGTTTCAGATGGGTACTTGTTATTTGACTCAGGGGCTTCATGTAAGTTTTTGCCTCTATGGAGGATGTTTGCATTCTCTTCTTTAAATAAAAAAAGAAAAATAACTATTTTTTATTTTAATTGTTCAAGTACATTTTTCTGCCTTTTACTTTCATCCTGGCCCACCTTCCAGCCCTGCCCACCTCCCTCCCATTTCCACGCCCCATTGTTTTTGTCCATGTGTCCTTTACACTTATTTCTGCAAACCCTTCCCCTTTTCCCCTGAAATGCCCTCCCCTTTCCCCTCTGGTCACTGTCTCTGCGTTCTCTTCTTTTAATCTAAATAATTGCACCTCTACCATTAGATCTCAGTTCAAATATAATTTTCTTAAAGGATTTTTTCCTTACATTCCAGGCCAGATCAGGTTCTTTGGTTATGAGCTTTCATAGCAAATAAATGATAAATTTATGTCATAATTCTTATAATCTTAATTTTAATGTATGGCTAGCTTATTAATATTTCCCAGCTTCAAAATAAACCACTACTGTCTGCATTAACTATAACTTCCATGAGGGCAACAGCATATGCTATCTAATTTATTTTACTCCTGGTATTTATCAATATATGCTGCTTGGGACATAATAGATTCCCAACAAATGGGTTGATTGAATGAATTAGAGAATGAGTAAAAGGAAAATCAGAGGGATAAACAAAAATTGTTAAAGTTGGCCATTGAAGAAAAGCAACATTTTTATAAATGGGTAACAACAAATGAGATAAATGTCTAGTATTAATTAAAAGATCCGTGCCAAAAGAAAAGGATACTTGTCCATGTCCTTCGTAGCTGAAATTTACTCTTAAAAGTAAATATATGGAGAGTTTACTCTCAGAATATACTGAAATAATATTTTACTCATATACAAGGCTGCAGTTTTCATTCTTTTAAAATTCTAGAGGAACATAATGTCTCAGTAATAATACCTTATTAGGTAATATGGCTGAATATGCTAATGCATTTTTTATATTCTTAAAGAACATCATAATACATCCTTTTGCCCTTGAGTTATAACTAAGTATGTTAAACCCAGAATATACATAATACAAAACTACTAGAGTTTTATAGCATAAAACATAGTTATAATGTAGTATTACACATCTACATAATACAAAGTACCAAAATAAAATTACCTCAGGGACAACATATCAAGCATGTTTTCAATAGGGAGATCTCAGAGAACAGAAACATCTAAAGTCAAATATGTATCCATTTGAAAACTCTATTAAAATAATACAATATAACATTTAATTTTCAAGTGTAGAGTTTCAAAGTGAGAGTTCCTATCATTATATCTGAAGAATATTTTTAAAACTTCATGCAATAATTAGAACTTTGAAATAAAGAAAGAAACAGGGGTAATTGGAGGAAGTGTAAATGTCCAATTTATTAACATCTGCCAGAACAAATATTGTGAGCTTCTTTACAAATAATGCATTCATGATTATATTGCATATTCTTTAACTTGGTTAAAACGATAAACATCAATGTCTACTTCAGAGGCAGTGTGGAAACTGGCTAATAAGACAAACTAAAACACTGGATCTCTACTTCATCCAGTAAAAGGCAACACGATAAAGGATCATTTTAATGATAGAGGACAGATGCTATTTCCAATGCTCTTTTCTTCTGAGCTTCTGGGTTTGCAATTAGGCACAGCTCTGGGATGGTTTTAGATAATCCAGTAAAGGTACAAATGGTACTCTAGAACACAATCATCATAGCATATGTTACTTTTAAATTAATTTATTTTCCAATTAGAGTTGATATTCATTATTATATTAGTTTCAGGTGTACAAAATAGTGATTAGACATTTATACATCTTATGAAGTGATCACTCCAGTAAGTCTAGTATCCGTCTGACACCATATATAGTTAATTACAATATTATTATGATCTATTATTAACTATATTCCCTATGCCGTGGCATCTGTTCTTGATATAACCTCATAATTTATTTTTCTTAGTTCCCTGGATTCCTGTGCCCACATCCAAGCTGTGATTCTAGAATCATAGGACTTGCACTTGATGTCTGTGTCTCTATTGATGTCTGAGTTGAATTGATGTTGTGTCTGATCAGAGCACAAAATTACTCTTATTCTTTCCTCTTATTGGTAGTTTTCTTACACTGAAATTATACCAGACAAATTTTATCCATGGATGAGAGTTCCTTAGATCCACAAGTGCTTCAATCACCTGTAACTGAATCTAAAAGCTGATCTCCATGTTCAAAGTTTTGGTATGATGCTTAACTAAAACATTTGAGCCGCTAGAGTCTCAAAATCTGATTGTAAATCTTGCCAAGAGTGAATTACACTATTTCAGTTCTTACCTGTATTCGTTCTTTTTGGAAGCTAGAATTGCAAAGGCAAGCACAATTTTTTAATTAAAAAGTCTACTGGATACTTTCAAATGTTCTAAAAGGTTCTGTCAGCTTCTGTTCTATAAATGTACAAGTCTATGTTTTTCCTTTAGTGGCAGCTGTTCCCCTGCCTGTAATTCAGCACAGAATCTCACAAGCATCTGGATTCCTATAAATCCGTATGAAGAATCACAGCATGTGTAAACAGATGTCTGTAGGAGATATTCCCTAATGGATGAATATTATGGTGAGGTTTTTTTAAGTCATAAATTGTCATATTACCATATGGATAAACCTGTATATTGAAATAGGTGAATGAAAACCACTTACATGCTTTTCCATACTAAATCTTAAAGATAAAGATTAATAAGCAACTATTTGTGACAGGAGGGGGAAGGAATTAAAGTACATGTAGTGAATGTGTTGCAGTGAAGGAAATCCCCTTTTTACCTAATAGGCTCCGGTTTTCATAAGTTAGGTTGACTTTAGGCTGACTTTTCATCTTGTTGGAAGATCCAATAGTAGCCAAAACCATGTTCAACTTTCTCACTACTGTGATTAACTTGTGGATCTCTCCACTCTCCTTCTCTTCCCCATGCTTAACAGTTTTATCACACAGTGAATACCA
Source organism: Phyllostomus discolor (assembly GCF_004126475.2). Lineage (NCBI taxonomy): Eukaryota > Metazoa > Chordata > Mammalia > Chiroptera > Phyllostomidae > Phyllostomus > Phyllostomus discolor. The sequence continues at coordinate 24,762,267 of NC_040912.2, read as the reverse complement.
ATATACCAACAAATAAGTTAAAAAATGGAACATTGACAGACCAAAAGTTCCTTCATGTAACATACTCTACTCCCACCTTCCCCAAAATATGGTCATGATCTTAATTGTTACAATCATTTTCTGGCTTTTCATTATTAGATTTACTATAGAAACATGAATCCTAATTACTACAAATCAATTTTATGTTTTTGAAAAAAAACTATGTAACAAAATAAAACATCATGTATCTTTCATTCACTCAGGATTACTTTTATAAGATCATGTTGTATGTGAATGCATTTCCTTCATTTTTTTAAATTTTTATTTATTTATTTTTAGAGAGGGAAGGGAGGGGGGAGAGAGAGAGAGAGAGACAGAGACATCAATGTGCGGTTGCTGGGGGTTCTGGCCTGTAACCCAGGAATGTACCCTGGCTAGGAATCGAACCTGGGACACTTTGGTTCCCAGCCCGCGCTCAATCCACTGAGCTATGCCAGCCAGGGCTTGCATTTCCTTCATTTTACCGATCTTTGGTATTCTATTAGTTGAATAAAGCCCAGTTTAGCTGTCCATTCTCCTCTTTTCCACTGCTCTTGAAACCATAATTTACTGTGTTTGAATGTGTGCTGGAGAGCTAATGGTAATGACATTCAAGTAATGTCACTTCTCCAAGCCTGGATATATCTAGCTTGCTCAGTTGCCTACCTCTTTATTATAAGAAACCTGTCACTACCCCATCCCAGGTTAACTGTAGTCTCCCTCTGCATTGATTTTTTTTTTTAGAAATTGACTGTGGAATTTGGTTTTAAACACTATATTCTAAGATATTTTGAAGTAGTAAAATTCAAGTAGGACCAGATACCTGCCAGTTTTATAAAAACATAGAGTATTATGATATATATAGATATTAAAATTTTGGAGGCGACTCATAATAAAATAACTTTTTTAAAATTTAATTGTAATCGTTGTTCAAGTACAGTTTCCTGTCCTTTACTTCCATCCCAGCTCACCCTCCCATGCCTCCCCACCTCCCTCCTATTTCCACCCCCTCTAGTTTTTGTCCATGTGTCCTTTATACTTGTTTCTGTAAACCCTTCCCCTTTTCCCCTAAAATTCCCTCCCTTCTCCCCTCTGGTCACTGTCAGCCTGTTCTCTATTTCAGTATCTTCGGTTATATTTTGCTTGTTTGTTTGTTTTGTTGTTTAGGATCCTGTGAAAGGTGAGATCATATGGTATTTGTCTTTCACTGCCTGGCTTATTTTGCTTAGCATAATGCTTTCCAGTTCCATCCATGCTGTCACAAATGGTAGGAGCTCCTTCTTTCTTTCTGCTGCATAGAATTCCATTCTGTAAATGTACCATAGTTTTTTTGATTCTTTCATTTACTGATGGGCACCTAGGATGCTTCCAGCACTTGGCTATCATAAATTGTGCTGCTATGAACATTGGGTTGCATAGGTTGTTTTGGATTGGTGTTTCAGGGTTCTTAGGATATAATCCTAGCAGTGGAATTGCTGGGTCAAAAGGCAGATTCATTTTTAGTTTTCTTAGAAAATTCCATACTGTTTTCCATAGTGATTGTACCAGTCTGCAATCCCACCAACAGTGCACTAGGGTTCCCTTTTCTCCACAACCTCTCCAACACTTGTTGTTTGTTGCTTTGTTTATGATGGCCATTCTGACTGGTGTGAAGTGGTATCTCATTGTGGTTTTAATTTATATCTCTCTGATAGCTAGCGATATTGAGCATCTTTTCATGTATAAAAAAACTTTTTAATTTAGAAATTCTTATAATGGTTAAGTCTTAACCAATGAAACAACTGATTCTGAAAGTATTTGATTACTTTTGTATTTTTATTTCTATCTAAGGCTAATAGTTTCACCCCATTTTAGAGCAATATCATCTTACCACTCCTCCTCTCAATGGTATCCAATAGTCTCTGGAACAGATCACTTTTCTATGACATAGTAGATCACTTGGATACTGGGCTTCTGCTTCTCTAATAGAAACCCATCTGTCTCCAACAGCAATTCCATTTCACCAATCTCAAGTAAAAACATTTTTTTCAACCGCTTTTTGTGATTCATGAGTCAAAGATCGAAAAGAGGTTAGCATTTTTGTTTGTTTTCACTGCCAGTCTCAGACCATTGTTAATCCACTATTATTTATGATCATATATTTATTTATATTATTGCATTTTTCCATTAACATTTCATCCTCTTATACCTCCCTCTTCCCTGCAATCACTGCACTGTTGTCCATGTCCATGAGTCCTTTTTCCTTTTTGCTCAATCCACCCACCCCCTAAATTCACCCCCCTTAGCTGTCATCCTGCTCTCCATCTATGAGTCTGTCTCTATTTTGTTCATTAGTTCAGTTTCTTCATTAATTTCCACATGTGAGTGGAGATTGGATTGCACTTATCTTTGTGTTTGCTTTGTTTTTGTTTGTTTTTTTTGTTTACATTCTGCATATAAGTGAAACCATGCCATGTTTGTCTTTCTCTGCTTGACTTATTTCACTTAGCATAATACCCTCTAGATCCATCCATTGATTTTAGCATCATATTCACATGAAAAAAATAGGAATAAATTCTTCTGAATTCACTCTTGTAACCTATCTTTGCTTCAAAATATAAAATAGTAACTAATATCATTATAAAAGCTAATTCAAAAACCATAAAAAGCTTTTGAACTAAGTATTGATGAATGATGTGCAGACTGTTTATTCCAGCATCCTCTGTCACGTGAGAATAATTAATTTTTAGCTTTAACTGTAGGGATAGGAAGAGTTCTTTAAACAAAGGGAATCAAAAACAGCTACTGGGATCATCACCTTCACAGTTTATGAAACTTTAATAATTAGTTGATTGCTGCTGCCTGCTTCCATAGTTCCAAAAACAGTAGCACTGATAGCTGTAGCAAAATTTTCACAACTTAAATTAATTAATTACTGGAATATGACTGACAGAATGAAGAGAGAGTATTGTCTACATTGGTTTTTATTGCCAGGCAAAAAGCCAGTGATCCTGGGCCTAAACAAAAGAAGAGGATATAAGGAAAAATAGATAAAAATAGTTTTAATTAGGTTATGGATATATTCTCCTTCTAATAAATTCTGCCAAACCCCTCCCTCCAAAAACAAACTCTCTCACTGGAGAAAATATAATAAGCATAGGAGGAAACTCATAGTGAATCTCAGAGATTTAAAAAAGCTATTTAGGATGCCATCTCTCTCTCTGTCCCTTATAAGTTCATTGTATACTAGTATAATATCTATCAATGTAATACAATATTTAAAATTTTTGATAAGTATGCTGCCTAAAGCAGATTTGGGAGGTAAGAAGAAGAGGAAGTAAGAAGATTAGAAAAAAAATGAATTCTCATTTTAAATTTTATTTGCTGAGTAATAATGAGATATTTTATTCTAATTAATTATGAAAGATAGAGTGAATTATTGTTATTATTGAAATTTTATAGTAAGTGCATATTTAATGTCATCTTGGTGTTCTGTGGGTAAGATACTCTTTAAGGGCTTTAGTGACTTTCATAATCTGATTTCTGTGCAAAAAAGCAGACCTTAAAAAAGGAAGGCTATACATCATCTGTCTGACTTTCCCTCAAGCAAACAACCCCTGGGTCCAGAAGTGCATGGCCTTCCCTCTGTGCATGTGTATAAAGTGGGAGAGAGACAACAAGCTTTCTGATGTCTCTTCTTATAAGAGCATAATCTCATCAGAACCTTATCTAAACCTAATTATTCCCCCACTGCCCCATCCCCAAACACCATTATCCATTGTCGTTTGGGGCTTCAGCTAAGGATTTTAAAGGGACACAATCCTGTCCACAGCACTATGATTCTATTTGTGAGTATGTATTTATTTTCAAATTGAATCACCAGTAATATATTGAAAATTTTAGATATTCTGTAATGTCATAGAGGTATATGTCTACATGACCAATAAATAATGCTCAAAATATGGTAATACAAAGAGGACAATCTCTTTCAGTTCTGACAAAAGTCCAATTAATATTTTAATATAATAGTGGATATTTCATCTCTGCATCAGTGGATATAAACAGGGTTTACACCATCCCTAAATGGATTTATCATGGAAGCCACAAAATTACTGTGATTCTTACTATCTAGTAATTTAGAAATATCTACATTTGGGTTTTGATGCCAGCATATCTCATTACAGTAAGTTAGCAGTTTTCTTGAGCTTCTCCAGATACATATATCAGAGAGTAAAGTAATGAAGGTAAAGCAGAGGAAGAAGTTGGGCTCCATGACAAGTACAACAGGGGCCTCGGTCAATTCTTAAGGAGCTTTGAATCTGCAATGTTATTTTACTTTATTTTGTCAATTTTATTTTATAATTTTATTTTATTTTTACTGGGTTGCATCTTTATTCATCAACAACACATATTGCTAAACTTTTAGAGCTTTTCTAAATTAGGAAAGGGATCCCAGCCTATGGGACTATGGGGTTCTTACACTGACCAGCTGTGGAATGCTGGCTTTCTTTAGGGTGGGAACATAACTCTAAGCAAACCATATCCCTTCAGTGGAGGTCAGCTCTTAGAGAGTGAGAGTGATCCAGCTGTGAGTTTTCAGCAACCAACACTCGAAGTAGATGGAAAAATGATTCCTATGTCTAATGGGGGGAACAGACTGTGGAACCACAGTTTCCACAGTTGCCATTCCAGAGGATGCCCTCTGAGCACCAGCTAAGTTCTGGAGTGCTGCTACAGTATTAAGCCCTATCCTTATAGCTCTAGCTAGTCCAGCTTCTCCTTGGACAGAAACTGGCTTTTCTTTGGGTTGGAAATTCTTTTAGTAAAAGGAAAGGATTTTAAACCAACTTGTATTGCTAAGAAACAGAATTTTACTATGGGAAGAGCTCTGTGTTTGGGGCCAGAAAACTGTCTAAGTTTTTCACTTAATTTTTGAAAAAGGTGTCAATCTGTAGATGTAAAAATAATTATTTGGTAAAATTATCGAAGTATAAGGAAATACATTTAAAAAATATAGTTCTGATAAGATAATTAGGATGAAAATATAAGGTAGCTGCACATAAAGTCAACCAACCAGCTAAACAAACAAGTAAAACAAATGCAAGAGTTCTCCAACACAACAGAAATAATCAATCCCCCCCCCAAAAAAAAATTGAATGGAAGGGATCTATTCACAATAGCAGCAAAAGCTATCATCTAAGAAAAGCTGATAATACATGTGCAGAACCTAAAGAGGGCAACTATGAAACTTTGCTGCAAAACATAAATAAAAACCTGAATAAATGGGGAGGCATCTTGTATTCCTGGACATAGTATGTTGAAAAGGTGCCAATAATTTATATATAAATATATATATATATAGTTATACAACTAAATTTAGTTGTATAACTACATATAAATATAGTGTGTGTGTGTGTATATATATATATATATATATAAAATATGAACTGAAGTTTCTATCTCTGTCATTCATGGTATCTCAAAAAAATATCGAATCAGACTTTAGTCAAATATGGTGGTTAATCTGGGATCATCATATATAAAATATAAGCATACATGCAAGTGTGCATGAAGGGAGCAACCATTAAAGTTACTCCAAAGAAAAATCTGACACAGAGGTTAAAGGTACTTTTCTAAAGTAAATGGCATGAGAAATGCTATGTGTGTGCTATGATAAAATAGAGAATATAGACAGTGGTTTCAAAATATGTACCCTGAAGAAAACATTGCCAGGGGAAAAAATTAAAATTGTTCTACCTGGAGATTGTATTGGGGGAAACATGAGTTAAAACTCATTCTTCAGGGAAAAAGAATATGCTGCTGTTTATAATAAATGAATAATGCTAATCAAATGAAAAGAGGGATTCATTTGAGAATAAACTTTTGTGATCAAATATGAAGGATCAGGCTCACATTGCCTGCCGTCATCAATTGCATGACTGTTTCCATGTGTGCCCATGACTCATTTTCCTCTGGACTCTTCATTCTGAAGGCCTGCAGCTACTCCGTTCAAGGCTTATATCTGCCATGCACAGATGAATGAATATACTTTATTTTATTATATTATTTGATAAAGAGTTTCTTGTTAAATTAGGCATTTATTTGTGGACCACTTTATTTTTATCCTTCTTATATCGTATGGCTTAGATCCATTCCTATCGGATCTAATAGGAAAGAGTCCTATTAGATAGGACTTAGGTTAGATCCTTAGATTCCTTCCTATTTTATGACAGTAAATTAAAGGATATTTTTCTATAATACTTTAAATATTCAAGAGAGTTGTTTGAGTACAAAGCACAAGAAAAAATCCCAGATTTTTCATGGAACATTTCTGGTACATTGTAGTTAGGCCTTGAAGAAATTAGCTAATTGACTGATAATCTCATGACCCTTTTATTTTTTGCTCATATCACTGAATCTTTATGAGTGCAATTTACTCTCAAGCAATTATTAAGCTATAATTAAACTATAACGTTATCAAAATATAAAGCTTGACAGAATAGCTATTGTTTCTCTACAAAGTCAACATGACTGACTTTATTATTCAGTAGGAAACACTTCCTACAAAATAATAAAATCCCATGGAGCATCTTTTCAAAAATATTCTATAAATACAAATTTCTCATTAGTTTTATGAATTCATTAAGTACTTATTAGTCCCACTGATCACTATATCCCAGTCAATCTAACATGAGCACACACTCTCCTCTCTCAACAATATACTTTCACACCCACTCACTCTCTCATATTCAATATACATATACCCTTTCACTTACAATACAATTGTCCACATACAAGCATGCTCGCACATACTCAGACTGTCATCTTTTTAAAAATGTAATTGAAACGAAGCAAAGATATACAAATCTGAGGCAAGAATATTCTTTGTAACTAAAAGCCCAGCTGTAAATGGCTCTGTTACTAGTAGAAGAAGAAATCAAGTTTTTAAAAAGGCACATAAGTATTGAGGTTACTACCTTTTGCAAAACAGACTGGCTTCATCTCTGTGCATCCAATTATCTACTTGTCTTTAAAACTTCTCAAACTGAAAATAAAGAAAAACAAAGCCACTGAGGGTAAAACCTTGCTTGTCATCCATGGACTGCACAAATTAGACACAAAAGATCATTTCAAATATATCAGAGCTTTCGAAAGCATTCCATCACAAAAATATTTAGAAATCAGCATTGAATTAAATCAATCGTACTCCCCTTTCACACTGATGAAGGGATTGTATGCTCTGTTTTCATGACAAGCACATCATTAGTGTACATACTTTTAAACTGATTATTTCATTCAGCACAAGGGACATTAGGGTTAGAGTTATATAAAAACTCAAATCACACTTGATGTTTCTCAAATATCATGCTTTGTGTGGCCTAATCAAGATTTCATCAAATGTTTTATTAAGCTCTGTCACAGGAACCAAGCTAAAGCCAGATGATCCCTTATTATTAAGCAAAAGTAAATTGCATTCTGTTTTGGTCTGAATTTCAATGAAATGGTTCCTAATATACATGGGGAGTATTTGGAAGCCCATGTAATACCACCGAAATGCTGTAGTACATTCATGTAGCAGGGGGACTGAAAGTAATGATGAACTCTAAAACTGGGAGTTTAGCCAAAGAATCAGAACTATTATGTGTATATAAACATCTGCACATCACTGAAGTTGAGAATTATTAGGCAAAGATGGATGAATGCTTACTTTTACTACAGTTTGTATTTATCACATTTCTGGTACATACCACAAAATCAAGAAAATACTGGCTTGATTAATTGTCATTAAAAGTAACTGTTTTAAAAGGTAAATTCAATTATTATTTATGATATGAAACAGACTGAAAATTAAAAACCACCTTTCAATATAAAAGTATATTCTAATGATGTGAAACAGGTAAATTTTAACTCAATCATTCTAAATGCTAGAGAATGATCAGAATCAAAGCAAAGTTGTGCTATATATAAAATCTTGTAAGTCAGAATCATCTCTAACCATGTAACCTATTTTACCTCGGACAACACTGTTACTAAAAGTATTCCCTTTTACCTTCTAAATGTTCTTGTTTAGTTTATACTGAATTAGGTGGCCATTCCCCCCTCAATTTCCAATACAGAGAAGCTAAAACAAGGCTCTTTCAACTGAGCATGAGAGCAATGTCTTCATTGTCTTACCTCAAGATTATGTCTCCTTCCTTCTTTCTCTCATAACCTAGAGCAAGCTCAAAAACTCTGATACCCCAGAACAGTATTATTGTTTTCATAGAGAAGGTGTGTTAATTATATCCAATAAGCTAGAAGTTACATGTCTCTAGGTTCTTTTATAAAAAGCACACATACTGTACAGTGAGATACAAGCAAACCCACCAAGGCCTTCCACATTAGTGAAATTTCTAGGAGTAAATGATTTAAGGCCATATTTTGCAGGATTCCCTCTGACATGAAATATAAATTTCTTTACCTTCATTTGTTCATGTAAAATGATGCACAATGCCTGGTGGATCTGTTTGGGTTTTGAGGGCCCATTGGCCACATTAGGTTGTGAATCTCAGATTACTGTGTTGAGTAATGTGAAAGCTTTTCTGAGAGAGGATCAGAGCAAGAAAGGCCTCTCCTGAAGATCCATGCTGTGGAACAGGCAACCCTGCTGGTTAGTCATATGACAGAGAATCGTGTGCTGAAGGCTCATGTACAGGGACTCCTGGGAGGTAAGCACTTCATGAACTGGGTACTGTCCACAAGCGATAATGTATACTTTAAACCAGTGACCAATATGTGGTACAATTTCCTTGAGAGCCAGAATTTATATCTAAGCACCTAAACAGATAGACACTGTAGATATTGTCTCACTATACATATAATAGTTCACTTAGGAAATTTTCTCTGCCCATTCCTGCGATTGGTCCTTGTTCTCAAGGGAGACAGACTCCCTTCAAGGAACAAAGCTATAATTCTACTAAATTGGAAGATAAGATGTCCTACTGGCCTATTAGGTCTTCTTAGACTAGTGAACCAATAAGCATAGAAGGGGGCTAATCTACTGTCTGTGGTGATTATCCCTGATTACTGAGGGGAAATTTGGTTGGCATGACATAATGGATTCAGAAGAACCATGTCCAGAGTATCTCTAAACTCACATACTCAATAATAAACATCGATAGAGCAATATGATAAAGACAGAAGCAGTAAGGACACAAATTCTTATGGAAAGATTTATCTGATCAACCCACCAGATAAAGAGTTTCAACCAAAGTGCTGGTAGAAGCTAAAGATACATTGAATGGAAATGAAAAGACCCTCCTGCCTAGCTATAAAGGTAGTGAGCGCAGCTGCTGTGTGTATTCTCTTGGACAGTTTTGTCTCCTTGCTGGCACATACAAAGTATGCTAAGTACAATTACAGTTTCAGTTGGAAGTTATACTGAATTGACATCACAGCTGTTGCAGGGTAGTTGACCTCTATGTCCTCTGTACTAGTTGTATGGTTTCTTCTGAACGAAGGATAAGAATGGAGGCTGAGTGGCATAAACAATAAACTCTGCATGATATTCTCATTGTACAGCTCACCTCCATCATCTCTCCATGCTTCTCTGTTATGCTGAGTCCCTAGAAACTGATCTCTTTAGTTGCATCACCCAGGTTCTGCTGATGCTTGTAAGTGGTGGACTTGGTTAATAGTAGACATCAAAAGGAGACTGGAAATTGAGAGATAACAGAATGTTGAGGTATTTTTTTCCTGCTCCTGAATCCCCCCTAACCCCAGCTATGTGAGTTATGTCCTCCCGTTGCCAGCTCCTACTATATGATTTCTCCTCATGATGATTCCAGTTCTCACTGAATTATGATACTTATTTTCACCCTCCACCCTGACCTCATTCTTTCAGCCTTATGGGTAACCAGAACTTTTATCATCCTTCATTTATTTATTTAACCTTGGTCACACCTCCATAAGTAGCCCCTTTTTAAAAGTTTCTGCGTATTAACTATTTGGAGTGAATTCTATTTTCTACTCTCACTGACACTGATTCAAATGAATTCTCAGTTTATTTTACGTAAGAACACACAACTATTTTTTTTTTTAGTTTCCATTGAACTAGCATAATGCCTGGTGGCTTATCACAAAAAAAAATGTATGAATGTTGAATGATTTACTAAATAAGTGAATGAAGTACTTTATTAGGCTATTCCAACACAACCAAGATACTACATTTTGCTGTAAATAGTGAGAGCATGGATAGAAGAATATGCTGTAAGAGATTATTAGACTTCTTCATAGAAGTATTCCTCTGGCCATAAGGGAAACCAGATAATTGGTACATGGGCAGTCACAAATCCCTATGTGACCTCTACTGACATAGCCAAAGTAAAAGAAAGTCTGAATTAGTGAATTATTTGATGGTCAGAGAAATATGAGATAGAATGACCATTATATTTTAAGTATCTTCTATTTATTTAACTATATATTTTAATATGTGAGGAATAAAATATATGTATTGAGGTAATTTTACAGGTTGAAACTTAATTGAATTGTCCAATATAACACTCTTACTGTGGTTAAAACCAAGACTAATATGTAGATCTTTTGTCAATTATTCTGTGCCATTTCCTGAAAAACACATTTGACACACATAGTAGCCTATACATTCTGTTACATTTTGATTAATTTTATTAGAAGCAATTGCTATTTAATGAGGTTTATAGTAAGTGAAAATATATGTACAGATTTCTCATTTATATATGATAGGGGTATAGGAGAGATAAATTGGCTCTAAATTGAGAATGCATCAGAAAGTAGTGGGAAGAACACCAACCAGGCCAGACACGTATCTGAGTTATTTTCTATCCTACAACTATATTTTGGGTACTCAAAGTCACAACATGTATGATTGTTTAATTATGAGCATTTCAAGGTGAAATACTGTTATCCCCTTGTATAATAGCATAGAACAAAGGTTATAGATGCTTTATGATGAGATATTTTAGGAAATATTTTCATAGCTATGCTGATAAAGAATATGCTAGTACTTTCAACTGGAGGAATCAGTTGGGTTCTTGACTTGTACAATAGCGACATAAATTGTAATTAGTCATGTCTGACCACTGTCACTGGTATATCAACTAGTTTTATCATAGTAGTTACAGATACATAATATAATTGCATAGCATGGCTATATTAACTCTTTGCGTTAGTGGTTTTAAATTTTAACTACTCATATACAAAATTTAAGAAACTTAGAAACTAAAAAAATCTGTGGTACTTAATTTAATGTGTAATAATATACTCAATTGTAATTCAATTTATTTTCACATTTTCTTCATTTTTGTGTGTGTGCTCTGGCACCTTTAAAGTCATTGTTTTATCTCATGCAGTTGTCTGTCTGAGACACTTTTTAAGCATAATGCTTTGCCTGTGATGTTTTCAATATTTAGCCCATTATGTTCAGCTGGGTATATAAAATTCATTATATTTTTATGGCAGTTATACATTAATTCATGTAGAGAGCTTCATCAAAAGCAGGGAATAAAACTATATTGTTGGATTAATTATTAGCACCACTCTGCTGGAATTGGCCTTATGCAAAGGATTTGTAAAAAAAAAAAAAAAAAGAAAAATCAACATGAGGTAGATTGTGCATTCTAAATTGTATCTAGGACCACACTCATTTGCTCATTAAAACACATCTTTATAATCATATTTTAATTCTTTTCCCCATATTTAAAAATTTGACATAAAATGAAAATTAATAGACTTCATACAGCAAAGGCAGCAATATTTTAATTTTAATAGAAACACTGTTCAGTATATCACTTTAATATCATATTAAAATGAAGAATTTCTTTTTTTGTTTTTAAATGTTTATTTAGTTAATTTATTTTTATTATTGTTCAAGTACAGTTGTCTCCATTTTTCCCACCACTCCCTCCACCCCAGCCATCCCCTCTTCACCCTCAATCCTACCCTCTTTGGTTTTGTCCATGTGTCCTCTATAGATATTCCTAAAAACCCTTCCCTCTCCCCCTCACCCATTATCCCCTCCCACCTCCCCTCTGGTTACTGTCACTTTGTTCTTAATTTCAGTGTCTTTGGTTATATTTTGCTTGCTTATTTGTTTTGTTGATTAGGGTCCACTTATAGACTTATAAGTCTAAGTCTATATGGTATAGACTTAGACCATATGGTATTTGTCTTTCACTGCCTGGCTTATTTCACTTAGCATAATGCACTCCCTGTGTATATTTTCAGGAATCATTCAATGAATGGGAAGAAATGATGTGAAAACAAAATTATAGTAACAAATGATAGAATTACTGAAAATTTCCTAATATGTCAGTCAATTTTTTAAGAACTCTTCTGTACACATATATTGATTGCATTTGTTTTATGTGATCAATCTGAAGAACTCCTTGGTTGTGCCTCCATTTTAAATGATCTTCATTTCTGCTACTTTCCAGAATCTGATAAATAAGGTCACTACTGGCACTATCTGCAGAAGAGCAACTACCTTACTCGTTTGATTCTTTTGAGGGTCATCTTCTTGTATACCCATCCACACATTTCTTGATAATCATCCATTTATTTGACAGGAAGTAACTAACAATCAAAACGGTGGACATCATTGTTTATGAATAAGTATAATTTACATGGCTACCTTATATTTCATCACGTAACACTAAGATAGATGTTCTCATTTCTTTTTTTTTTACTAGGTGCTTTTTCTTTTTTATTGTTATTGTTATTCTATTACAGTTACACCAACTTTTCCCCCTTTGCCCTCCTATGCCCAACCCACTCCCTGCTCCCACAGCCCATCCCCCACTGTCGTCCATGTTCATGGGCCATTCAAACATGATAAGTGCTATTATTTACAAAGAATAAGTCAGTATATAGGTAAATTTTATTTTTATAATAATGTATTTACTTTTATTTATTAAAAATACCACAGCAAATGAAAATATATTTTAGATGTGATTTGATTATTCCCTTTCTATCTAAATTGGTGTTAGATCTTAAAGCATAAAATTCTGGGTTGAGCTTCCTGAGTCTACAATCTATATACAATATGTATGGTTACTAGATCAAATCCCAAATCTTTAATTTACCATTATATTTTATTACCCAATTCCTTCTTATCTATATAATTTTATCTCTCATTATGTCCCAAGATATGTTCTTTTCTTCAATCATGTAATTCTTCTACAAATGATTACTCTAGTCTCAATGAATGTCTCCTTATTCTTTTCTCTTACCTAAATGGCTTACAATTTCATTTCCCATATTGCAAATTTCACCGATGAACCTTCCTTATAGAATCACCCTTTCAATGAAGTTTCCTATAGTAAAATCTTTTTTCTTTATTGTTGTTCTCATGCAGTTGTCCCAATTTTCCCCATTGCTCTCCCTTGCTCTGCCTACCCTGTACTCCAACAGTCAATCCCCACCCGGTGTCCATGTCCATGAGTCATTCATACCTGTTAATTAAGTCTTTCAAGTGTCACAAAATGACTGCTATCAAACCACTGACTTACCTCTGACTTCTGGCCTTCTGACTTCTACATTCTGACTGCAGTAGCAGCTGCATTAGGAGCCTCTAAATGAAATATTCAGGTTCATAATACTACATCCAATTGCTCACTTCCTTTGGAATAAGGAAAAAGCCATGGTACTTATCCACCAACTACTACTGGGCCGAGCCCAGGTACATAAACATCCTGGTACTTCCTGCCTTTTTTGGCCTGAGCATGCTGCTCTAGTAAGGCGAAGTCCTCCAGGAAAGAATTGCAGGTGCTGGGGTAGGATGCTGTCCAGTAGGTGTGCAAACTGGACATGAGGTGGATCCTCACATCGGCCTACTCTGAGGCACCTTTTATACCGTCTCACCAAGCCCCCAGTGGGACTGAGTCAAATTGATCAAAAATAGCTTTTGAAATCAAATGAATCTGTTTCCATTTCTATTCTAATACTTGTGAGCTGCACTCTGGTTGTCATTTATATTAATAGAAATATTTATCATATTACAGGGATGTTTTTGGAATGAAGTACAGAAGTAAACCTTGATTTATGATAACTGCTTCATGATTTGGCCAATAGGTCAACTGTTAATGAGTCTTCAGCCTGGTCCCTGAGACTGTTCTTTTCACTATCTGATTACTCTGGGTGAGAAACTAGTAAATTTAAAGCATAACTTGTAGTGTTTTAACCTGAGGTGTGATTATGAACTGAGTCTTCATAAGAGGACTATGTGACACAAATTGAATCTCAAGCAGTCATTGAAGGTCAGGGGAGAAAGTCCAGGTCTCTCCCAGCTGAGCTGCTAAAGGAACCTTCAGTAAGCAACTCAACCTTTTTGTTCATTAGTTTCTCCCTTGTCAAAGTAAGCAGCTAAGAATATATGACTACCAGTAGTGCATGGCCATAGTGAAGAGAAATGGAAAGATTAGATCCCTTAAATATAAAGATTTGCTGGGGAAATAAACTATGTATGTGGAAATTTTAATTGGCTACAGTGTTTGCTTTGTTATTGTGCTTGAATGGGTGATGTTCAGGTGTATTATCAATATTGGTTTGTTGCTTGTTTTAGCCTCATGCAAGTTTCACAAAATAGATTAGATTTTATGATATTTTTCCACTTAAAGGGAGCAGATAGTTACATGGCTTGTTTCACCTAATGGAGAGATTTCACTTCATGCTGAAGTGAAAATGTGATAAATGTATTTCCTAAATCAACATTTTCCTAATCTGCATATTTCACATTTCAATCAAAACTTGAAACTACATCAGAATGGTAGAAATATAAATATTAAGGAGATCAAACTGTAAGTAAAATGGTTCTTATTAATTCTGAGATCCAACTACTTGACTTTTGTATTATTACCTTGAAATTTTTTAAAAACATAAGAAACTGACAATTATTTCAGAAGTGAAATCTAACATGTATCATCTCTAAACAAGTAAAAAAAAAAGATAACACAAGTTTAGAGAGTAAGGGAAGAGATTCCATAGGTTCAAATATAAAATTATTGTATTACTTCTTTACTATTTTGTTCTTTACCCTGATCTACTAGTCACTGATTCCATAATTATTGTTCACAACTTGTGTTATTGATTTTCCATAAAAAGTTTATTCTTCTGATGGGGGGTTTGGACACAAAGTAATGCAGTAGTGTCAATAGTATAATAAAGAAGAATGAAGTTAATGTACCTTCTGTAGAACTGAGGAAGAATCTATACATAAAATTATTAATTAGCATGTATATAATAATGCTACAGGATACTGAATTAGAAAACTAGGAAGTTGGGTAATTGCCAAATGATGTTAATAGTAAGGTCCTGGTTTCATTTCCTTATTATTTAAAGATTGGGAATTAGATGGTCTGTAAGGTTCCTTCTAGCACTAAGATTCCGTGATTCTTCAATATCGTTATTCATTTGCTGTGGCAAATTCATAAACTCTTGGTAATTTAGTATTGAGAGGAGGCCACCAATCTGTCTAGATTTATGGAGGCTAAATTAGTGAAAATAGGCTCCTTTTGTAGTCCTCTCAAGGCCTAAGGATTTAAATCTTCTTCACAAGATACATGGTTGATTTCCTCATAGGAAAAGTAGGTATTCACAAGGACATTGTCTCCTGGGATTTTACTATGTTATTACTCACTGTTTGAAATCCTCACAGAATTTAGAAAGAGTCTTCATCCTAGAAGCTTGTGGCTAAATGGGTTCACTTTCAATGCTATCTGAAATTTGTAACTCCTATTCTGAGAAAATTTCTTCTAGCCAACTTCTTATTAACACTTCCCTTAGCAGATCTATTTTAGTGTTTATTTTTAGAAAAAAAACCCTAGACTACAGCATGTATAAAGTTATTTGTTAATATAAATATTTTAAGAGCTTAAAATGATAGGAATTATTCTATTTGAATTTCTTGTTATATACTAATAAGTTTATTCAGTAATTGTGAAACTCCTTACTTCTACTGTGTAAACACAGAAAGAAATAAAATTTCACTTACTTCACTTCACTTTAACATCTTGGATATTAAACTTTCACCTCTTAATAATAAGATTCAAAATTATCCAAATGATATTGACAGAAACTGAACACTTCATAATGTTCCATGTAAAATCAACAATTATGACATCTTGTGGCTTTCATTTTAAATGAAACAATGAAATCATCTAAATTTTATCTGAGTATGTCTGCAAAAGATGACTATACTTGTTCACAGATTGAAAAGGGTCCAAAGATAAAAGATAAAGCATTGTGTACATTTAGAAGTTATCACTAAAAAGAACATTAAATTATGTTTTTAAACCCTAAAGTGAATAGGGACAAAACAAAATAAAAGTCATCTAGTTGGAAAAATATATATAGCATCAATTCTTTGCCCCTTCTAATTTTATTATTATCAGTATTAAATACAATGAATTCTGTGAAATATGCTTAATGAAAAATGCTGATTTGGTAAAGTTACTGAGGAGTTTTCAGCCACTTTAAAAAGGAGTCCCCATGCTCCTCCCCAGTTTATTACTTATTTATCGTTTATACAACTGGTCACTTACTTCCACTAACCACAAGCATAATAGGAAAAAAAAAAACAAATTAAGCTCCTCCTAAATCAGCTTTAAAAACTTCTGTGAACCATTAAGTGTATGAGTATAAAGGTACAGAAATCCAGAAATTATGAATTAAAAGATAAAAGTATATAATTTTACTTTTTATCTCAGGATTAATACAAGCATAAACTAGGGAGCAATTCTTAAAAAATATTGAATTAAATTTCTTTATTTAAAGTCTATAATTACCAAGAAAGAGATACTGAGATACCAAGAGTTTTACAACAAAATGCTTTCACTTATATAGTGAGTCCATACATACATATACATATATAAGAACATATACAGAGATATATCTCACTCTAAATTTAATAAATTAAGCAATAACAGGTTTTTCCAAACTACCATTGGTGATTGAAAAATTAGAGTCTGTTAAATAATTTACATGTTTCTTTATAAATGCATATATTAATTACATGGGGGGCAGACAATAAAACCTAGAGCAAAACAGGACAAGAAAGAAATGAGATTTTTGATACTTCAAATGTTACTTTCTAAAACCATATTGGAACCTTATGCTTATTACTAAGAAGAACAAGAAAGAAAAGAAGCCTAAAAGACTTCCTCAGATGTCAATGCCCCTAGGTATCAGCAAAGATTGCTTAAAATAAATAAATGAGAGGAGGCAAGTTTTGTGATGGTCAGCCCTCTGTTTTTGACTATACACACGGTTTGAATTATGATAAATTATTTCATCAACTAGCATCACTTAGTTTATATTTACTGTTAAATAAAACAATGCCATCAGCGTTGCTTACATCTATTTACTCCAAATGGATTTAAACTTCATGGCAATGCTGTGACTCTCCTATTAAAATTGTCCAGAGTTTTGCTGCAGGATCTGTTGGAATAGTACTGAAGACAATTATGATAAAAATAGTGGTAATTTACCGTGACTGAAAGCTTAGTTAAATGCTAGTTTTGGGAACTCTTAGTTCACTGTTGCAGAGAATGCATACTAACCACAATACCTGGGCCTTTAGTGCAATATGTGTGGAAATATAAAATGGTACAGAACAGTTTGGTAAAACAGTCTGGTAATTTTTTAAAAGGTTAAAGGTATCTTTACGACTTGGTCCTGCAATGCAACTTCTGGTTTCTTACCCAGAGAAATAAAAACATATGCTCAGAGAAAGGTTTGAGTGTGAATTTTCATAGTAGTTTTATTTGTAATACCCCCAAACTTGAAACAACTCAAATGGCCATCAAGCGGTGAATCCACCCAATGGCAGAGGGAGGAACAATAAAAAGAATGGACTGGTGTTATAAACAACAAAACGAGTGAATCCCCAAAACATCACACTGAGCAGGAGCTAGTAGGCACAAAAGAATTTATATTCTAGTATTCCATTAATTTCAAACTTTAGAATAGAAAAACTAATTAATGGTGACAGAAAGCAGATCTGTGGTTGTCTGGGGTCAGTGATCTAGGGAAGGATTTACTGCAAAAGTGCCACGTGGGCCCTTTGAGATTGATGACCATGTTCTGTAGCTGCAGTTGGCCGGGGCTGCATAGGTGTGCACAGCTGCTGAAGCTCATGGAAAAGCTCTGCACTTAAAATAGGCATGATTATTATGTGTAAAATATACCTCAGTAAAGTTAGTTTTTAAATATGGACCTAAACCTTTCCTTTTTTAAAAAATAAGAGAAAACATGACTTTCAATGTGAGCTCATCACTATAGTTAGTGATTCTGAGATCTGTAGGTTACACTGAAATCACATCTGATTAATCATCTCCATACAGAAAAAAATTATAGAAGATCTATAAATAGTATGCTTTTCACCATTTTAATGCTTCAAGAAAATTGACAGATCTACAAAGTAAACATGAAAAATATCTTTAAATCTTTGACAGGATATTTAATTTAGTTAGAATTAATATAGAAGTTAATATTAAAAACAAAAGAGAAAATTCACAAAATTCTGTAGAATAGGGTTGTTATACACCCTCTTTGGTCAATTAACAATCTTTTATTGCCACTTAAATTTGCAATTACAAAACTATACATGTTACAAAGCCACTACATTTAAGATATTTTGATACAGAAATGACATCACTGTGTATATCTTGTGATTTCTGATGCATAATGCCAGGAATTTAAGTCAACAATAGTTATTATAGAGTGTATAATGGTTCTAAACTTTATAGATGATTACATTAATTCAAAATATGAATTAAGAAAATGTGCAATTTTCCCTGACTGGTGCACTCAGTTGGTTGGGAATCTTCTCACAAAGCAAAAGGTCACTGGGTTCAGCGCCTGGTCAGGGCATGTACCTGGGTTGCCGCTTCAGTCCCCAGAAGTGGCATGTGTGAGAACAACCAACTGATGGGTGTTTTCCTCCCTCTCTTTCTCCCTCCCTTCTCCTCCTTCTAAAAATAAATAATTAAAAAAAAAATTCTGAGCCTGGCTGGCATAGCTCAGTGGATTGAGCGTGAGCTGTGAACCAAAGTGTTGCAGGTTCGATTCCCAGCCAGGGTACATGTCTGAGTTGCAGGCCATAACCCCCAGCAACCGCACATTGATGTTTCTCTGTCTCTCTCTATCTCCCTCCCTTCCCTCTCTAAAAATAAATGAATAAAATCCTTAAAAAAATTTGAAAAGGAAGTGCACAATTTTCTT
Organism: Phyllostomus discolor; assembly: GCF_004126475.2. Taxonomy (NCBI): domain Eukaryota; kingdom Metazoa; phylum Chordata; class Mammalia; order Chiroptera; family Phyllostomidae; genus Phyllostomus; species Phyllostomus discolor. The sequence goes on along the minus strand of NC_040912.2, from coordinate 24,743,034 downwards.
AATGCCGATGTTTTCTTCATTATATCCCAATATTTGAAGTGAAAAGTACATATCAGAATCACTACAAAACTTCTCTTGAGGGACCTACTATTAAAGCAGACTACCCCGCATTTCAACAATAAAAGTCATATATTACATGAGTTCAAATCTCAAGATGACTAAACATAAAAAGAATGTTATTGTTAGTCAATGAGTGCAGAAAAAATAACACACAAAGACTGTTCAAAACCACAGATAATTGAACTACCATATTTATTATATTTTAACATCCATGAAATTAGGATGTGTCATAACTGATATCACACTCCCTAACAGTCAGATGGCAGTAGTGGTGAGAAAGCATAGAGAAAACAAGATGAGCATTAAGCATAGTGCAAGATGACTAAGTTAATTAATGAATATATAGATATATATGTATATATTCTCTTGTAGTATATACATGGAATATCATTTAATATAGATTTTATGGTATAAAAGAAACATAAGGGATGAATACATAATGTCAAAAGTTCAATTTCTTTAATAAATTATAGTGATCTTAAATATCTCAAACTATATAAATCAAAATGACAATATTTACAAAAAGTAGAGAAATATGTAATCACAATGGGAGGAGTTAAACATAACTCCTTCTAAAATTACCTACTAAAGTAAAGGGAACATCAGGAATGATATAAAAAATTTGAACAGGGAAATTAACAGGCTTAATCTAACATATTTTATGTAGAAGTTTGCATTTAGTATATAATGCAGCTTCTTCCAAATACATATAGAGTATTTTATAAAATATTATAGCATAGTATCTGTATTATATAGGTTATATTTTCTGAATATAAATATGAAAACATACTACAAATAAATTTAAAACTTTATACAGTAAAACTAAACAATTCATAAGTAAAAGAGTGAAAAGAGTAAAAATGATAATAGAAATTTAAAAAAACTAAAAGCAAATGAAAACAAAACATATCAAATTATTAAAAATTAAGTTAAATTAGAACTTTGAGAAGTATAGCTTTAAATATTAATATTTGGAAAGAGAATAACACCAATTATTAGGCTACATGTACAACATGAATATAGAGAGAACAATAAAATCAGGGAAAGGTAATATGATATAAAGAGAACAAAAATTAATGAGATATGAAATTTAGCAATAATGTCACCAGGAATTAGAAATTTTTCAGCTCTATTATCATTTTATGGGACCACCATTATAAATGAGGTCCACCCTTGACCAAAACATTGTTATGTGATGCATGACATGTAAACATCTTATCTAAATAGGTTTTTTTTTAAATAGTTCAGTGCCCAGCACAGGGCAAATTCATGCAAATCATATAATTGACGTTAACACCAATATAAGAAACATCATTTTTGGTTTTTCATTGAACAATGCAAATTTGAAGTATGCCTCGGGATTTTCCTATCACTTAATCACTCAGAGAGTGAAACACAGATTGCAGCTTTAGGGTCCTAGAAATGCTATAAAAACCCTAGTAGAAACATACTTTAATTATATTATTTTTAATAATTAAAATATAATATTTGGGTATAACATCCACTTGTAGTTTTTGTGTTTTCAGTTTCCTTCCTCCATGTAGCTGAAGTGCTCCTAAACTAGGCAGCCCGGTCCTAAGGAGTATTTCCTTCCCGGCATGCAATAATAGGCTGAGGTAGACTGTTTTGACCACTTGTGTTCTCAGATTTAGCACATCAGTGACAAAAAATATGGAAAAAAGAATAAAAATATCAGTACAGCTCTTTGGACTATTGCTAGACCAGGACTCTGGCCAAAGAACAACATCCCTTATGACTTACAGGTAGTTACCTATGGCTCCTTGAGTTATGGGTTCCACTGAGGGGTCTGGGGGCAAATTGTCCTAGCATTAGAAAGTCTGCATTTGCTAACTGAGTCTTCTTTATAAAGATTCTGGGATCTAGGTTTTTGGGGCTTATGCAATGTATCTCTCAACCTCATCATGGTGAAAGTTTTAATATCATTGTTGCTGTTAGTAGCAGCAGGAGAAAAAGCCCAGAAGAAAATGAGTAATGTATGATTAGGGGAGGTGTTGGGCCAAATCTTGGGGCTCTGACAATAAGAACATCATCAGGTCTAGGCACTGGAGATAGGCTGGGGACACGTGATGCTGACCTAAGGTGGAGCTGGAGGAAGGCACGTGGCACTGATGTGCTTGATTCTACATTCCTCAGGTGGTCTCTACAGAAGATCGATCTTTGACATTTAAGTCCTGGCTCTAGAGTTTTCTGCACACCAATTATATCTAAAAGTAAAACTAAACATATGTAATGTTGAGTTAATGAAGGGTAGATAATATGTTACCATTTCCCTCTGACTTTAATCAAATATTTAAATAAAGTAGGTAAAAATAATATATAATATTTTGGAATGTGTTTCCACTTACAAATTGTCTGGGAAATGATATGGTTATCACTTCATTAATTGGCATTTTTCATTTTTTTTAAATGTGATAGCAATTTTATTTATTTTAATTTTTTAATATTTTCATTGTTGTTCAAATATAGTTGCCTCCATTTTCTCCCCACCACTCTCCCCCACCCCACCCACACCCACCTCCCACCCTCAATCCTACCCTTCTTTGGCTTTGTCCATGTGTCCTTCATACATGTTCCTTGAGGACTCTTCCCCTTCTTTTCCCGATTATCCCCCTCCCCGCTTCTCTGGTTACTGAGAGTTTGTTCTTTATTTCCATGTCTCTGGTCCTATTTTGCTTGCTTGTTTGTTTTGTCGATTAATTTCCACTTGTAAGTAAGATCATATGGTATTTGTCTTTCACTGCCTGGCTTATTTCACTTAGCATAATGTTCTCCGTTTCTGTATTTTTAGCACACATGCTTTTCAAAAGGCATTTAGGAATAGTAAAAAAAGAACAAAGATTTTACTTTATCTCAATAAAAACTAACCCCTTTTCTCGACAGAAAACACTGGTAAACAGGCTGATATATGTGTATGTTTTAAAGCTTCACAAGCTTTAAAGCTTTCAAAGGTACACTCAACTGAGATAAAATCATTTTTGGGGTGAAAAATAGCAGGTCTGACCCAGAAGTAAAGTTCTCAATACAAAATAAAAAAAGTATTTTATAAAGTAAACATGACTACTGTGAATTAAATACAAGGTCTTCCTGAAAAAACACACTCTGTTCTTAAAAATCACTGTAACGCTGCAATGATTTCACCATAAATTCCATTTTTATTTTACATTGTTGTTGTAATTCATGATCTTTGAGATAAACTGTATGTTCCTTTGAAAACTGATTTCATCCTCATATGTAATAGATGAATTTGCTTCTGGGTGTAATTCACATTTAAAAATAAAAGCCATTAATATGTCAGTAGAAGCTTTACTTTTTGTAACGCAGAACAATTCTGATCATGTATTTCAGCTGAGGGACATTTTCCCGCATAATACGGGAGAGAATACAGTCTGCCAGGCGATTTGGCTGTGCTACCATCTTTAAGAGCAGATCACAGCAATGCGCGGCACTCCCAGGAGGATCAGGGTTAGCCGTGCATTTGCCACTTTGATTCCCACAACTTAACTATAAGCAATCTGACAAGTTTTCCAGGTCTATCAGTCCAATGTTTCCATTTACAAAGGCACATATTTCAAATAATTTCAAAATAAAAAATAGACATGTAATTGTCATGTCTAGGAAAAAAAGGAGCAATGCTAGAAAGATAAACTTTCGGGGAAAAAGGGGTTACCAACAGAAGGTCATAAACTTGAAACTTTCGTAAAAAAAATAAAGTCTTTAAAAATATTACATAAAAAAATACCACCTTCAGGTAGGAGATACTATAATCTTTGATACTTTCGACTATTATGTCAGAGAGGAAATGTAATTTGTTTTTAGAAATTTTTGGAAATAAGCTGCAACAGAAAGCCAATGTTTTCAGGAATTTAAACCAAATATCTATGCATTTTGTATTTTATATATAAGGAAATGCTATTACTCATGATTAATTTTAATATTTAATAATTAATTAAAATATCAATATTTTAAATAGTCAATATCTTTTGACAACACTGCTTTATTTGTTGTGTAATATATTATCTTCCTCCATCACTTTTGTTTTTGAGTATTCCTTTATGTACCACAATTTTACATCAGCATCTCACATCTAGTCACAAAATTTTATATACATTTTCAGGTGGGTTACAGATGACCTGGGGGAGCTTACAACCCATGAAAGTAAGTCCTGTCATCAAGGAATGGTATTATAATCTTTGGGTGGCATAATAATGTTTGGTCAATGATAATAAGAAAGCATACATGTTTTAATTATTGTTTGTTTAATGCATGCATGTAAAAAATAGCATAGAATGTTAAGGATATCTCTCAGAGAACCAGTTTTTGCTATTGATTTCATACTGATATGCTGTGTTTGGATGCTGTAGTCAATTACATGCTTTTGAGACAAGCACTAGCCAGAAAAATTTTATCATCTGATTCTATGGCCCAATAAAGTATATGAATGGGTTTATTAATTAAAATATAATAGAGTTAGAGATGTTTAAGTAATCACTGAAATTCATGAGGTTACTTAAAATATTCTGTACACATTTCTAGGCTAATAACAATTATAAAAAAGAAATTATTAGACAGATGTATATTGACCTACTGATAAAACAGAACACTGGGGAAAATATTAGAAAAATAAGATCAGCTTATGAATCCTTTCATTTAACATGCTTTGACTTCATATAGTTAGTATTGTTTTCTTTTAATATCTAACATAATGCATTTGGTAACATTACATATTTAGAAATGCATATTATTTTGTTCTCTTGGATTATTAGAAAACCAAAAATGACTTCTCTTCAAAATATCCTGAGCCTATTTTTTTAAGATTCCCTGATGGAAAATTAAATGTATTTATATACCAGTGGTAAATATACTATCAGAGTCAAATTGTGAATATTATAGGATGCCATTTCTAGATTCTGACAATGCTGCATGAAGCCTCAACTTCCCCAAGTACTAGTTAAATGATATTGAGCAAGTTACTTAACAATTTCAAGTTCCAATGTTTTCATAGGTCTATTGTGGACAATGGATAATGAATGTAAATCATTTAGCATGGTGCTTGGAACATGATAAATACTCCATAACTTTAAGCTTTCATAATTATTATCATAATCATCTTCATAAATATTGTAGTTCTTGTCTTCACTGCAGTTGCATTTGGTGAAGTATTTTCAAAGAATTAAAAGGGGATTTTCTTTGTTTATAATGATGCTTAAAAAAAGATCAGATACTTCGGGATTGGTTCTCGATGACACAAGGGTAGATCAGTGAAGGATGAAATATGAAACTGGAAGGGAAAGAAATTCAGAGCATTTTTTAAACATAATCCCCTTCAGGAATATTTATTAGTATGGATTCTTGATTTCATTAATTTTGATTGACAGCTGTTTATATACTAAAGAAAAGATATTTAAAGTGGCCTAGTTAAAATTATACTACAGAAAATTTTCTAAAGGAAAAAAAGCTTTAGATAGTATATTGTTACTTTGTTATATGAAATTTTCAGTCACATAAATTTAATATTTTCTTCCTTAAAAATAATTTTATTATGCAAAATGAAGTGTATGAATTTTCTTTTTAGATATTAATATTTCAAAACAAATTTATATGACCTACAAACATTTATTGAACACTTCTTTGCATATTGATATCTAAGCTTGACTTATGGAAAGCTTAAATGCATTACATTAATAAAAACATCATCAATCTTAGTTTTAAGCAGTAAGAAATTATCCATGTAATTTTTGGAGTATTTGCACATCTATGCAGAAGCATTGTTGTTGTGGCTTTCCTGTACCATTTTTTCCCTCAGTCTATACTCTATTGTAAAGGAACAGTTTTATTTTTGTCTATATAGATTTCTTTATCTTCTTTACATGAGTAGTTCCATTTTAAAATTATGACAAATTCATAGAAACTGAGTTTATTGACTTTCATATGAAAGAGATACCTTATGATTTGTTTTACTTAACTATCAGTTAATTTGTATTGACTTAGACATTTTTCTTTTGCTTCAGATCATTCTTGCCCGTGCTCTTTGTCTATAACCCAAGAAATCTATATTCAGTGCTGCTCTCTTTATAACATAATCAACTTGAGACTAGAATTGGCATTAGGATGAGTAGGTGAGTGTTTTCACACGATTATGTCCATAGGAGTAATATAAGCAACAAAACTTTCTTGAGCAAAAAATGAGTCCTCTGGTGATTACTCCCATGGATCTTATTATATAGCATTATCAAAACTTCTGAATGAAAAAGAAACGATAAATATTAAAAGTCAGTAAATTGAGAGATCTTAAATGTTTTCACCACATACACACAAGTATTCATGTGAGGCAACGGGTGTGTTAACTAACCTTATTGTGTAATCATTTTGCTATGTGTGTATCAAATTATTACATTGCACACCTTTAACTTATACAATGTTATATTTCAGTTACATCGAATAAGCTGAAAAAATAAAAATATTATTAATATGTAAAATAATAATTCACAAGGTGAGATTAAAAAACCATAATCTATGAAATAATCAATTAGAACATAACTATAATATTTCAAAACTAAAGAATTCAAGAGATGGTTATAAAATATCAGACATAGTGTAAAAGATATTTAAATAAAAATAAGTGTTCTTTGAAAATATTCAATCAGAAAATATGCCAAATTAAGGACATACAAGAAAAAGGATATTAAAAAATAGAAAAGATATATGAGAATCAGAAAGAAAATCCCAGAATGCAAATAATTTTAGTCTTAAAATTATAGTCTCTAATTATGGAAGAATATAACAGGGACAATAATAGAAGACATGTAAGTGTGTGAAAGACAAGTGCCACATGATCTGGCCTATAAGTGGAACCTAATCAACAAAACAAGCAAACAAAATAGAACCGGAGACACTGAAATAAAGAACAAACTGACAGTAACCAGAGGGAAGAGGGGAAGGGGATAATGGGGACAAGAAGCAGAAGGATGGTCAAGGAACATGTATAAAGGTCCTCAGGACAAAGCCAAAAGGGGGTAGGATTGAAGGTGGAAAGTGGGGATCAGTGGGACAGGGGAGAGTGATAGGGGAAAATGGAGACAATTATACTTAAACAACAATAAAAAAAATAAACTCGTAACAGGCAAAAAAGACATTTCACAGCTCATGAAAGAAAGGAACCTCTGCAAATTACTAAAAAAGAAAATCACGTATAAAAAGTATTATTTAGCCCCTACTGGTGTTGCTCAGGTGGTTGGGCCTTGTTCGATTACTGGTCAGGGTACATGCCTGGGTTATGGGCCAGGTCCCTGGTTACGGACATGTGAGCAACAGCCACAGATGCTTCTCTCACACGTTGATGTTCCTCTCCCTCCCTTTCTCCCTCCCTTGCCCTCTCTCTAAAAATAAATAAAATCTTTCAAAAAATGTATTATTCAAAAATACCTGAAAACCAAAGAGAAAAAATTTAGGAGAAAACAGATATAATCATGCACCACATAAGGACATTTCAGTCAACGATGGACCACACATGTGACAGTAATGGGGCTGAAAAATTCCTATTATTGTTGTAGCCATTACATTTTGGTTAAAATGAAAAAATATCACTTGAGAGTAAGGCCTATATGTGTCCTCATAGAAAATTATGCTGAGTAAGTTATGGTGGTATCCTTTTTAAAAAATTCAATATAAAATATTTTTAATTCTAGTATTCAAATGGATAAAAAAATTTTAAAAGGCTTCACTCTTCTTGATAAACCTCACACACTGGTGTGTTCTGGGCCTACTGAAGATTTTATACTGATAACACAGGTGTAATAAATTCTAGCTCACAGATGTAACCTTGAGGTTTTTTTGACACATTCCTGAATAGATCACTAGATATTATGCAGGTAATAATGTAATAATTCACTACTTTAATGTCTTAATCTTAGAAGCTCAGGACCTACCCCTATCTGTCTAAAGCAGGGGTGTCAAACTCATTTTCACCAGGGGCCACATCAGCCTTGCGGTTGCCTTCAAAGAGCAGAATGTAATTTTAGGACTGTATAAATGTAACTACTTGTCTACTTTAAGAGTAATCTTAAAAATCCCAAGACCAACCTTTGGTTTAGACACAAGTGGTAGTAATGGGGCTTCATGAACAAATAATACTGCATAGCATTTTGGAAATAATACATTTAAAATTATGAGACTTAGAGAGTGTTTTCATAAGCCCAGCAGTTGAGGGTAGTTATGTTGGCACTCACCAATGAAGCTTACCTACCTCAGATCAGGCTTTGAATAGCATTGGATTCATGTTTATATTCCATTGAACTGTCTTATTTTTTATAATGATAATATTTAATCACAATATTTTCTGTAAATGCTTTAAAACAAGGTTATTATCAGTTACTTTTACTGCCAAACAAGCATGTTTATACTTTAGGAATAAGGGTGAATAACATTTTTGAAATAAATATTCTGTGATCAATGATAGTTACTGGTAGGGATGAAAAATTTGATAAATTTCTAGATTAAAGGTAATTCTATCTCAGCTCTAGGTATACATATTGCTCAAAATGAAGAGATGGAAAAAGAGGTTCCACACAAGTGGAAAGAGAGCAGGGGTAGCGATATTTGTGTTAGAGAAAATAAGTCATTACATAATGATAAAGGGAAAAACTCATCAATCAGATATAACAGCATTAAATATACATGCACCCAATATCAAGCACTGAATACAGGGTGGGGTGAAAGTAAGGTTACAGTTGTTTGTAAGGAAAATAATAAATAATTAATAAATAATATAGCAATGAACTCTTTTACATACAGTTGTAAATCTATTTTGTCCTTCTTTGTATATTATACAAATATGAACAGATCTGAAGGAAGAAATAGACAACAACAATAATAATAGAGGACTTTAATACCCTATATTCAGCAAAAGACAGATAATCCAGACAGAATTAATAAGGAACCATTGAACTTGTACCATGTTATAGAGAAAATGGACCTAACAGATACATGAAAATTCAATCCAACAGCAGAATACACACACAGTTTCTCAAGCATGCATGGAACATTCTCCAGAGAGATCATATAACAGCTTACAAAACAAGTCTCACTAAATTTAAGAAGATTGAAATCATACCCAACTATATTTTTCAATCACAATGGTATGAAATAAAAAAAAAATTGCTCAATGTTCCTGATGCATGTAGGTGCAAAAACTCTCAACAAAATGTTAACCAATGGAATTCAGTGCTACATTAGAGGGATAAAACCTAACCCCTATTTATAAAGCTTCCACTCAGCAGAAGAATCAATCATTGTAGGAGAAACAATAAAACGAAGGCAACTGCAGAATGGGAGAAAATATTTGCAAATCATATATTTGGTTAAGGGTTAAATACCCAAAATATATTATGAACTCATACACCTCAATAACAAAAAAGGAGACCATTTTATTTAAAATTAGGCAGAGAAACAAAACAGACATTTTTCCAAAGAAAGCATACAAATGGCTAACTGGTAAACAGATGCTCAACATCACTAATCCTGAGTATGTGAAACAAAAGCACAATAAGATGGTTGAAATCTGTCACAGTGGCTGTCAACAAAAGAACAAGCAGTAACAGTCATCGGTGAGGACATGGAGTAAAGGGAGCTGTGTGCACTGTTGGTAGGCATCTAAACTGATATAGCCACCATGGAGAACATTGTGGAGGTTTGTCAAAAAGTTAAAAGTAGAGTTACCATATGACTCAGCAATCCCTCTTCCTTATACAAAGGACATAAAAACATCTCAAAAGGATATCTGTACTCCCATGTTTTTGCTGTATTATTCACAATAACAAAGACATGGAAACAACCTAAGTGCTTATCAACATAGGAATGAATCAAGATGATGTTACATATATGAATATTATTTAACCACGAGAAAGTAAAAAATCCTGCCATTTGACAATTCAGTTGGCATGCTTGAGTACATTACACTAAGGAAGATGAGTCAGAGAAAGACAAATTTTCTATAGTATCACTTACACGTAGAGCCCAGAAAAGTCAAACTTGTAGAAACAGGTAATAGAATGGTGGTTACCCGAGGCTTGAGGGTGCAGGGTCCAAATGGGGAGATACTCATCAAAGGGTAGAAACTTTCAGTCAGAAAGTAACTTCTGGTGATCTAACGCACAACATTGTACATATGGTAAACAATACTATATTTTATACTTGAAAGTTGCTAAGAAAGCACATTTCAAATGTTCTCACCACACAACAAAGGAATCATATGATTTGAAGACAGTGTTAGCTAATGCTATGAGAGTAATTGTATTAAAGTATATGTGTATCAAATGAACACACTGTGTACCTTAAACTTACATGATGTTATACATCAATCATACCTCAGTGAAGCTGGGGTAAAATGAATGAAAACAAACAACAGAGTTTTGGGGCACATGGTTTTTATTTTTGTTCTTAACATATTCTGTGTGAAAGAAAATTATATATCCTTTACCTTCCTTTTAACAGTAGAAATATTCTTAAGTTTAGGAAAAACTCATTTTAATGGTAAACTGAATTATAACCTCAATGTATTAAAGGTGCTCACTACAGGAAGCATACCATAAATATCATGAACACTGATCATCTATTGTGAACATTTCCATTTATATACTCTGAGTTTCTCAAAGCAGAACACATCTGTATTTCTATTAATCATTCATTAAGTATAAAATTACTTCTATGCTAGTGAAAAGGAATACCTAGGGGGTAACCGTTTGAAGATTCAGGTTTTCCTGACTTTACTTCCATGCTCCCATGGCCCCTAGGAGAGGAAGTCATAATCACTGAAATGGTGACACATGCTGTCAACTTCTCATTCATTAAGAAATTGATAAATTGTGATATATAGGACTTTGGGGCATTTTAGAGAAAAGATTAATACTGTGTCAGAAGTGACTTGCGATTTTTTAAAATCTGATTCTTAAGAAAGGTAAAATGAAGAACACTTCGAAGTCAGAAATATTTTAATTGGTTAAAGGGTTGTGGGTTAGTAATCAGGGAAAACCTTGGAGTGAGACGAGTGGTTGGGGGATTTAAATGGGGGTGGGAGCAGGTGGGCAGAAGTTCTTCTCTTTGTGGGGTAAGTGCTTTGGAAGTTACTGGGAATTTTATAGCTGGCAGTTTTGAGCTACAATTTCAAGAGGACATATTTGTAACTGAAGAGAACAAAAAATAGGAACTGATTCCTATGCTTAATATGATTCCTCCCCATCCTTCTTTCTGTATTGGCAATTGAATAGCAAATGACACAAGGCTGGATCACACAATGCACATGTTCTCTGTCTGGCAGGTTAGATCATTAGGAATCCATCAATATTACAATAATGCATTCTTTACTTTGCTCCTGCTTCCCTCCTTCTTCCCCCACTCCCTTTCATTTTACTCATCATTCGACCTCTGCAAATGGTCATCGATGATCTATGACGAGGTGGTGTTTGAAGATGGCCCCCTCTTCTGTAGACCACCCTGGTTCAGTTCTAGAGGTGTTAGTTTGCTCCCAGCCATGCGCTATCAAATGCCCCATGACCTGCTCATGTCTGTACCTCCTTCTCCTTTGAGCCTGGGTTTACATTGGAGATTTCCTACACTTACATCTCATGAGGTTCTGATGTCCATCCAGCTTAGACTTGAAACCTGAGCTAGGCAGTCTTGCTTCTTCTTGCATGACAATCCCTTCTACTCCATACACAGAAGGTCCTTAGAGAGACAGGCACTTTGATTTGACCATTTCTTATTTTTCAGGACCGAACATTTCTTTTGGTGTTACTTTCAAATTTCTCTCATCATTTTAATGGAATTTTGGAAAAGACTGGAGTAAGTATATGAACTTAAATCTCCCTACTCGATTTTTAGGATAAAATTCAAATCATAAGTAGGGCTTACCAGGTTCTTCATGCCCGACTCTCATTTCACCTGCCCTCTGTTATGGCCCGCCTGGAAAGCATGGATTTTAAAGATTTATTCATAAATGCTTTTGTAAGATACTTACTGACCTTTAAGACTGAGTTGATGCCTTACTCTTTTCTGCCCCATACATAGAGTATTATTGTATTGTCTATTCCATTTTATTATACTTTTTTCCATTCATCTGTCTGTATCAATTTTACTCTAGAAAAATGAGGGCTGGAGTACTGTCTCATGCATTTAGCATTTCTAGCACAGTTCCTAACACAAATTAGAAGGCAATAGATTCTAGGTTCATGCATGAGCAAGTGAGTGAATGTATGTGTGATGCATACGTTAGGGGCACTGTCACTGGGACATAATAGAATGCCTCAGTGTGCAAACACAAAACACGGAGTATTAATGGTACCCGCCCTAGCTTGGTTGAAAATGGTGGACCCCAGTGATGTTATTCATGCTGCCAGCGCTCAAGCAGTTTTACAATCCATTTTTGTTAGAAAGGCTCTTTTACCAGGGCAAGATAATGGTTGCAATGATAATTGTTACCTGCTTGTAGTACTTTGGGCTCAGAGGACAGGGACAGTCACTTCTCTCACTGCTTTGGCAATCACCCTTCCTCATTACTGGACACTGACACTACCAGGAGAAAGGCAAAGCTAATTTTACAATCTACTCCCACTCTCATTCTTTTAAAATCCTGGGCAAAAGCAGCATAATAAAGGAAGTTTCTTAGAGTCAAGAAACTGACTTGGTTCTGCTCAAAGAGTGCATTAGTCTTGCTCCAGCTAAATTCAATTAGAACCCCTGTGTTAAGTTCTAACTATTAGAAAACTCTTCCCACAAAATTAATTTTTGGTAGGTTGCTTCTTCTAACAAGGTGAAAATCAGTACATGGTAGTGTGCTCAGTAAATTTAGGTGGTTTTTAATAAAAGCAATAGGTACGCAATAGACTCTAATATAAAATTGTTAAATATAAAATTACTCATTTGGAAAATTTTAATGGAATTTTAGCTTAATGGTTATAATGTAAAATTTTACATGCTCACATTTCTTGATCAAAACAAAACATAAAACTGGGAACTTAGATTTCATGATAAAATAAAATTCTCAGAACTGTTTTCATACAAATAAAAGTGTTAAGTGTTTTGGAGAAACACCAATGTAGTTAATCATATTCTGCTTTTCTAAATTCTTGTGGTCATTAAAAGTGAGGTGCTGTAGAAAAACTACTTTTTATTAAATAACGATTCCTGAGACTTTGCACTAAATTTTGAACTAAATAATAACCTCTAAATGCTAGAATTTCAAAATCCATGTGAAACTAATTTCTTATTACCTTTCTTTTGTTAGTGAAATGCTTCTTACTTTCCCATATGAAAGTTGAGGGTATAATTTTCAACCTGCCATCACAGAATATTAGTGATTTTGAATAACATAATGATTATAATGATGGCATTTTAAATAACATAACTATCTCAAAGCATTTAGAAAATCCCTCTCTCCAACCTGAACAAAATTTAACTGAACAAAATTTTGAATCTAACTCACTTTGCCTCACCTCCTACCATTGCTTTTTCTTCAGTTGACCATAGAACATTTGAAAGAACAGTTTGTGATTACTTCTTTTTCTCCTTTTATTCCACAAAGAACAACATTCGGGCTTCAGCTCTGAGCGTCATGGGAACATCAACACTAACATCACCAATTCCCCCATAATTGTTGACTGCAGTAGCTGCACAGTGGACTTTATTTTGTTTAATTTATATGTATATGATAATTTCCTTTTTCCAAAATCCACTTTTCTCTAGTTTCATGACGTTGCCAATTCCTTCCATTTTAAACAGGTTGGAATAGGCCATGTTTCAGTAAGAAATAAATCCTGAAATCTTAGTAGATCAACATAATCAGACCTATTTTTGCTTATATCAATTTCAATATGGATTGTTTGGGGAATTTTCTCCAACTTGGCTCTGTGCCATGTGGAGCATTTGGTCTCTCAAGCTGTGGTGACAAGGGAAGAGAGCAAAGGAGGAGACATATTGGCTCCTGATTTCCTCATGTCACTATTCGCCAGAGTCTGTCGGCCAGCATTATTCATATGGCCCTAATCCAATGGCAGAGATTCTGTGGCGACGTATTTGGAGGGCACTAATTGTCTCTGCTAACACACCTGGTTTTTACCCTAGCACACTGACCACCCTTTTTTCTACCTTCCGGACCTCCATTCACGCTAGAGTCCATTTTGAGCCATCTTTTTCAGACTGAAAATATTTGCTAACATACTTCCTTTATCTGACTTAATATCTGTAGTCTAATGAATCCCAATTATTCATCCTTGACTTTTGCAATGTTTCTAATGCTTTGACAGCTATTCCCATGTCTTGCCATTGTCCTGAAAATTCCACAAACAGCTCGACAAAGTCAACATGTCTGAGACTGAACTTACCTTCTCTCATCTCCAACTTTCTCCTCCCTTTTGTGCACACCCAATCACCCAGATAAACTTTTGCAGTCATAGCAAACTCCCCTTGCTCTCTCACACCCCACAGGCCTGGCCAATCATAACTTCCAAGTTGCATGTAAACTTTTAATCTCTGTTCCCAATGTCATAGTTTAGGTCACTATCTCTTATATAGGCTATTGAAAAAGTCTCTTTAAATGGCCTTTTTTGTGTGTGCTTGCCTTCATATTCAGCTTCAGTTATTTCAATTTAATATCTATCTTGTTTTTATTAATTTTCTTAAATTTTATCAGACTAAGCAATGGAGTTTAAAGGTAGAGATGACAGGTTTCAATGGGCTTTTTGCTTATGTTAAGGGATGTGTATTTTGTCCTGTCAGACTGACTATTTTTAAGGAATAAGCATGGGCAGATTTTGTTTTTAAAAGCATCATGTTGACGGAAAGAAAGAAGCTATTTTAAGATGAGAGAAAAGGGAAAGAAAAGTTAGGTGACTATTTCAAAAGACCAGGAGATATAGAGAGATTGTTATTATTTTTCAATAAACACATAGGTTGAAGTTCAGTATAATGTCAATGTTCTAAAAGTTAAAGATTATTATTACAAGACAATTCTTTATTACTTGTATTCATGTATTAAAAATATACCTTCCAGAACAGAATGACTTTTAAAAGAAAAACTCAACAACAGTTAACCTCTATGGCAGGAGGTAATATTATCTTTTAAATCTAACATAATGATAAAGTTCCCGTGAAATAAGTATATTTACTATAGTTGTTCTTTATAAAAACAACTTATCTCTTTCTTTCAAGAAACTAAACAAGTCAGCTGAACTTGGCTATTCTTATAACATTTACTTTATGGGAAACATGGTAACTAATCATGAAGTCACAAAAAATCTGAAGAAATTATTTCTAATTGAAATTTTGAGGAGAAACTCAAAAACTTTTATGTTTTTTCCTTGCCATATATACATTCATTATTAATTCATGTTTTTTCTCTTTTAGAAAATGAATTTAGTTAAGTGTCAAAATTCTTGTCCTTTTATAAAATTAATATAGATTTAAATTTGTTTAGTCACTGTATGTATAATAGGTAAAGTTAGGGAATACGCTAAAAGGTTAAACTCTTCTGGCATAGCAGAGCCTAGAAAAACCAATGTATCTTTGGAAGGGCAAAGTCTTAAAATTTGAAATCCAATTTCTCATTTTTGTTTCAATTATGAATCATTCTTTTGGTCGCACCTCTAAACAATCTTCACCTAATTCAGCATTGTTACCAGAAATGTTAACAGTAAAAGTTTTATAGTTGTTTATAGTTGTATGGTTTATATTTGTGATCCCTTTGAGTGCATTTCTGTATGTGGTTTAAGATATGAATCAAATATATTTTTATTTAATAGAAATATTCAATTATTTTAGCATCATTTGCTGAGAAGGCTATTGTTTCTCCACCTAATTGTATTAGAACATTGTTGAAAATTATTTGTACATACAAAAATAAAGATTATTTGTACATATGTGTCTGGGCCTCCTTCTGGAGTCATTTTTATGTTCTATTGTATTGATCTATGTATCTTAACATTAATACTATATTCTCTGTAAACTGTTGCATTAAGGATGTCTTAAAAGTAAGTGGTATTATTCCTAAAATTTTGTTCTTCAAAGTTATTTCAGCTGTTCCTGGACCTTTTAATTTCTATCTGAATTTTAGAGTCAGCTTTATAATTTGAACAGAAAAGCTTGCTAAATATATTGATTTGTTTCACAGTGAATCTATGGATCAAATCATATTGAGTCTTCCTACTCAGATACTTGACCTGTCTTCCCAGTTATATAGGTTTTTAAAATATATCTAAACAATTGTATTATACTTTACTGTATACAGGTATCAAACATCTTTCGTCAGTTTTATTCCTAAATATTTAATACATTTTATGTGATAGTAGGGTACTTTTAATTTTATTTATCATTATTTGTTGCTAGTATATAGGAACACAATTACTTTTCATGTGATCCTGAAAACTTGGTAAACTCATGCATTCACTGAAGTGGCTTTAAAGATGTATCCCCATAGATTTTCTACATAGACAAATATGTCATATTTGAATGAAAACAGTTTTACTTCTTCTTTCCTAATCTTTCATGTGTATTGTTTCCTAATTTGTATTTTACTGATTTTCTTTTTTTCTTTTTTTTTAAGATTTTATTTATATATTTTTAGAGAGGGAAGGGAGAGAGATAGAGAGAGAGAGAAACATCAATGTGTGGTTGCTGGGGGTCATGGCCTGCAACCCAGGCATGTACCCTGACTGGGAATCGAACCTGCGACACTTTGGTTCGCAGCCCATGCTCAATCCACTGAGCTACGCCAGCCAGGGCTGTATTTTACTGATTTTCAATATGATCTTATTATTTCTTCTCTTTTGTGCTTGGGGTATAATTTACCCTTTAATTTTCATTACTGAAGGTTAAAGCTGAGGTTACAATTTTGAGAACTTTCTTCTTTTTTAATAGAGTACAATAATGTTATGAATTTTCCATATGCATTATGTTGTTGACATTGCACAAAGTTTTATATGGTGTGTTTTTATTTTTGTATAATTCAAAACATTTCTAATTTCAACTTTGATTTCTTTTTGGCCTATTTTTTTTTAAAGAATGTATCATCTAATTTCAAAGTATTTAGGTATTTTCATTTCTTTATATTTACTTTAAGTCATTTGTGATCAGGAAACATAATTTTATAGACTTGAATTTCTTTAAGTTTGTTGTGTTTACTTATATAGACTAGAATGTCATGAATCGTGTTGGGTGTTCCACTGCACTTGCAGAGAATGTGCAGCCTGCTGTTTTCACAGTGGAGTGATTTACAAAGGTCAAATGGGTCAGGCTGGTGGATAGTTTTATGGCAGACTTACTTATGTTTGATTGTTCAATCAACACTCAATAGAAAGAGATTACAATCTCTGAATTGTAAACATTTTTCATTCTCTCAATTTTTAATTCACTTATTTTGAAAACTTGTTACTACATGCATTAATGTTACAGATCATTATGTCATCTTGCTGAATTAACCTTCTTAACATTATGTAATAACCTTTATTACTGGTAATATTCTTGTTCTCACACTTACTTTGATATCAATATAACTGTTCTGACTCTCGATTTGTGCTAGTACAATATATATTTTTCATTTTTACCCAATTTTCATTTTAATTTAAAGTATGTCTTTTATGGGCAGTATATGCCACTGGATCTTGCTTTTTTATCCAATTCTGGCAATCTCTGCCTTTTAAGTGTGGTGTTTAAAATGTTTACACTTAATGTGAGTATTGATAGAGTCAGATTTAAGTCTGTCATCTTGTTCTTTGTTTCTTATTCATTGCAACCATTTTGTTCCCCTTTTCTTCTTTTTCTGTCTTCTTTGGTATTGGTTAGTTTTATAATTATACTTATGATTAGTGAGTCTTTGTTGTCTTAGTTAAAACTCTGTTGTGTTAGTTTGGGGCTACTTTAGGGTTCATTTTACACAACTTTAAATTGTCACAGTTTTCCTTCAAATCATAATAAGCTACTTCGCATTTAGTATATGAACCTCAAATTATGTACTTCATTTTTTACTATCCAAGATGTTATTGTATTGCTGTTAATATTTTAATCACACAGTGACACCAAATGTCATCCCAGTTTCACCAGACAGCACGCTTAGAGTAATGCATAAACATTGAGGACTTGAACAAAGCTAGAGATCCAACAGTCAGCCATTTATCAAGTCTGGGAGCAGACACAAAAATCCACAAAAAACCTTGATTTGGAGCCAAAATGGATCTTTTTTTCATCCAAACCTTGCCTCCTTGAGGTGCTCATCACCATTTTTTTCCTCCCCTTCCCTTCCTTTTCTTCCTCATTTATTTTTAAATTAATTCAAAAGTATGTGAGTATATTTTAGTTTCAAAAAAGATAAAATAATTGATCTTAACACTTATTCTCTCTTTATAAATTAAAATTTATAACATCACAAATATGACCATTTAATTATAGTTTTATGACCTTTGAATGATTTTAACACTGAGTTCATGTAAAACCATTATCAAATGGAAATTTTAAAAAGTGTTTGAAAAAGTAAAAAATTAAAGAAAACTTGATCACTAACATGCTAGTTTAATGGCATTATAGGCACATTAGATTACTGCACTGAACACATGAATTTCAAATGAAGCAAAGTAGAATCTCAATTGCATAGATTTAAAATTCTAGAATTCCTATTAGACATATGATATTAAATATATAATTATATGTTACACTATAACCTACATACTTGGCATTTTCTGAGTTGTAAGAAAATAAAATATGATAATAGATTAAAATATATTTTAGAAAGATAAGTTTTATTTCTGTTTGCACGAAGCTATTACCAGACTTAAAGAAACTGTAGTTGCAGATTGTTTACAAAAGTGCCATCTCTGAGAATTGAAAGAAATGAATGATTTAAAAACAAACCCTTAGTATTGTATATTGATTTGCACCTGTTTAAAAGTGATAGTCTGCCTAATGCTTTGCAAAAACTAGTAGGAATGTAATTTAAATAAATGAATACAAAATGTGTCTATTAAATTTTTAAGAAATGAAATTGTAGCTTTGGTTTTTGCTTTCTCTTTTCTCCATGCCTCTACCTGCAAAGACCCCTGTGGTTTAAATAACCAGTGTGTGTACACTAATAAAAATCCCATTAAATTAAATGGCCGGTAGGCATGTAGAATGTCCTGTCGCAATTTCAGGAGACAATTTCTTACCAGACACCCTGCTATGAACATTTTATTTTATAGGGGTTAAGAAAAACATTTATAAAATCTATTTATTTCCCTTTTAAAAGTTTAGAGGATCCTGAAAGTTGTGGCTCTTTGATTTTTCTGTCAAGAATGAAATGGTTGGGTGAATTCCACATCAGGCACTATGCAGAATATCCTATAACAAATGTATATAATCAACACAATTGGTCAGTAATATTCATCCCCTCACTATTATTTCTTTTTTCCCTCTGTGAGCAATAAAAGTGGCAATTTCATGCATATTGTACTATGGGAAAGTGCTTACAACACACACCGTACCTGTGCTCTGGTGGAAATAATTTCAGAAACAAGAAATATTTTTTCTCACAAATGTTCTCTGCCTTACTTTAACATTCTTATCTTTAAAATACCAGCATGGATTCATGTTTTGCAAAGGTTGATTCTTCCTTAACAGTTTAAGGTAGTACTTGTGCAATTGATTGAAACTGGGTAATAATTAATAGGAAAAAGTTGTGAGCCTTGTATAGGGGGTGTACAAGGGTTCCCTTTCCACCATATCTTGTCAACATTTGTCTTTCATCTTTTTGATAACAACCTTTCTCACAAGTGTGAGGTGATATTATCTTTTATTTATTAAATATATAAAGTTCCTAATATGTACAAATTCACATTAAGGCCAATTGCCACTTACAAAGTAAATAAAACAGACATGTCTCCTCATAACACTTACAGTCTGAGGATATTGAAAAAATAAGCACTTAAAAATATTAAGTGATGGGCAGTAGAGGGCATGTTTTATTCTAGATACAACCAAAAGGGACTACATGACTGGGATTAATTTTTTCTTTATTTTTTTAAAGATTTTATTTATTTATTTATTTATTTATTTATTTAGTAGAGAGGGGAAGGGAGGGAGAAAGAGAGAGAGAGAAACATCAATGTATGGTTGCTTCTCATGTGGCCCCCACTGGGGACCTGGCCTGCAACCCAGGAATGTGCCCTGACTGGGAATCGAACCTGCAATTCTTTGGCTCGCAGCCCATGCTCAATCCATTGAGCTATGCCAGTCAGGGCTAAATTGTTTTCTTTAAAAGAAAATATTGAGGTCAAACCCTTGTCCGAGGTGTCATTGTTTGGCACCCATACAGTTGGTTCCCTTTTCATTTTGCTGATGCTTTCTTTAGCCATGCAGAAGCTTTTTAATTTGATGTAGTCCCATTTGTTTATTCTTTCCTTTATACCCTGCCATAGGAGATATATTGGCAAAGATATTGCTGTGTGGGATGTCTGAAAATTTACTGCCTATTTTTCTCCAGGACTTTTATGGTATCATGACTTATATTTCAGTCTTTTATCCATCTTGAGTTTATTCTGATGTATGGTGTGAGTTGGTGGTCTCGTATAAAGGACTCATATGCCTCAACAAAAGGAAGACAAACAATACAATTTAAAAAATGGGCAAAGGGCAAAGGGTGTGAACAGACACTTCTCCAAGGAGCATGTACAGACAGCACATAGACATATGCAAAGAGCTCAACATCACTAACCATCAGGGAGATGCAAATTAAAACCACAATGAGATACCACTTCACATCAGTTAGAATGGCCAAAATTAACAAATCAATAAACAACAAGTACTGGTAAGGAGAAAAGGGAACACTAGCACACTGTTGGTGGGAATGCAGACTGGTGCAGCCACTGTGGAAAACAGTATGGAATTTCCTCAGAAAACTAAAGATGGAACTGTTTTTTGATCCAATGATCCCACTGCTGGGATTATACCCTAAGAACCCTGAAACACCAATTCTAAAAAGAATCTATGCACCCCAATCTCATAGCAGCACAATTTACAATAGCCAAGTGCTGGAAACAGCCTAAGGGCCCATCAGTAAATGAATGGGTCAAAAAACAGTGGAGGCACATTTACATAATGGAATACTATGAAACAGAAAGAAAGAAGGAACTCACACCCTTCATGACAACATGAATGGAACTGGACAGCATGATGCTAAGTGAAGTAAACCAAGCAGCGAAAGACAAATACATATGATCTCATCTATAAGTAGAATCTAATGAACAAAACAAACAAATGAGCAAAATAGAACCAGAGACATGGAAATAAGGAACAAGCTGACAATGACCAGAAGGGATGGGGAAGACAGAAAACAGGGGAAAGAAGGGGAAAGGTCTAGTCAAGGAACATGTATAAAGGACCCATGGTAATGGATGACAGGGTGGGGAATGACTGAGGGAGGAGGGGTGGGACAGGGGGGAGGAATGGGGAAAATGAGGAAAACTGTAATTGAACAACAATAAAAATAATCAAAATGCAATGTGTGCTGGCTGGAACACTGATCTGGTAAAGTTAGAACACTCCAAAATCCACCTGTGGAGTCAGGTGCATTTCAGTTATTATCTGCGCATAATGGAACCCAAGTCTAATACTACCACTACCTCACTGCATGGCCTTGGGTAAGAAACTTAAGTGTTTTCGTGCCTCTGTTTCATTATTGTGAAAATGAACTTCAAAATGTCTGAAAATAGGTTTTTAACTTGCTTGGAGAATATTAGGCTCCATTGCTGAGTGGCTAAGTCCAGCGGGGGGTGAGTAAACTGGGCATAAAGAAATGGACCTGTGAGTTTGTGTCAGGTTGGAGGAGATGGCTCCGTCAGATGCAGAGGGATATCCCTATGCTGTGCATAGCCGCCTTTCCAGCCTTATCTAATGCTGGCTGAACTGCAGTCCATTTTTCTTCCAAAGGTTGAATGTACCTTGGAAACCTCACACACACCTCTGGTTTACTCTGCCACAATTATCGTTTCCTCATTTGCTTCACAGTAGAGAATGAGTCACTTTTTTGAGTATCTGACCCTTGTCCACTCCTTTGCCATTGCCTCTTGATTAATTTTGTCCTAGAAGCTCAGAAGTCATGATGGAGCCATTTTCCTGATACAGAACTTCATACAGCTCTCATGTAGCCAGAAAAAAACATAACTAGTAAAGAAGTGCCAGCTCTTCTCTTAAAAAGTTAATGTGGAGAAGGGGAATCTATAAATGTATGTGACGTTTGCAATTAGTGAAATATATACTGCATTAGATATCACAACAATGCTTTTATTTATAATAATGAAAACATGTTATGAGCAAAGATGTGATTGTTGCCATAATAATAATGGCATCGATTACTTATAGTCTATGCTGTATTTTTATGGAATTCATGTAATTCACTGGAATGTATATTTTTTATGTTTTCAAGCACTTACACTTATGCCATATTAAGGAACATGACACAAACCAACTTTGAACACTGGTGAGAGGCTGGGTGTGTCTCTCATAGAACAGTGGGCCCAGAAATCTGATGTTTCACCTTTAGCCAATATTGCAAATTTGTGTAGGTTACTTAAATTTCCTGGGCTGCTATTTTCATAACAGAAACAAGTGATAATGTTGAGTTAGGTTATAAGTAAAATCTCTACAGTTCTGCCATTGTCACCATACTTCTGCTATTATTGTGTAAATCTTTTCTTTACTCTAAAGGATTTGGTTCAACAAAGCCAGATAGAGAGCTAGCAAGAGAAATTTCTGTTAGTACTGTGATTCAAAGCACGTCAGGAACTGCCAAGGAAGCTAATTTGCTCTCTAGAGATCTATTAATAAATCAAATGGATGCTTCTCACTGATGAAGCATATAAATTAATTAAGGATGATTGACCCTGTTGTAGGTAGATGGGCTATATGAGCTGCTTTAAGCTGAGACTCATTGCAGAAGATATAGAGCCAGTTACACACTTTGACAACAGTGTAAGTCCCTCTACCAGCTGAGATTTTTTTAGACGAGTGAATAATGAATTGTTTATATAGAAGACGGATCAATAGGTACTTTTTTTTTCTTTTGATTACAGATATTTATATAATTTCTGAAGTATATATATTGTGAAGAACTGGTTTTGGGGGCTCATTTTTAATTTAAGATAGTAATTTTCGTTTTTTAAAAACAGCTCATAAAAAACACCGAGTTAACTTGGTGATGTTTTTCCTGTAGCCATGCATTCCTTGTTCCGGTCAGTGGTCTGTGTGTGGTGACTGAATGCTCTGTTACCATCTGGTGGGTGCAGCCCAAATCACAGGTCTCTAGCAAGGGGGAAAACGGCTTTTGAATTTTTTCAACTACATGTATCCTTTAAGGATAGAGAAATATGTATACACACAAAGCTTGGTATTTGTGAGATTTGTTTAAAGTATCTTACCACAAGTATTTTAACCTGTATCTTTAAATTAACACAGATATTGTTATAAATCCTTGCTACTCAAAGTATAATTTTGGACCTGCAGTATCAGCATCATCTGGGAGCTTATTAGAAATAAAAACCTCACCCCTGGCTGGCATAGCTCAGTGGATTGAGCTCGGGCTGCGAACCAAAGTGTCGCAGGTTCAATTCCCAGCCAGGGCATATGCCTGGGTTGCAGGCCACGGCCCCCAGCAACAGCACATTGCTGTTTTTCTCTCTCTCTTTCTCCCTCCATTCCCTCTCTAAAAAAATAAATAAATAAAATATTTTTAAAAAGAAATAAAAACCTCACAATTATTGGATCCTACTCTCTATTTTAATGTGTTCAGGTGATTTGAAAAGTATTGACAAATATATGTAGTATTCTGATTACTAAACCTTTAATCACATGGCATCCTAAGGCGACAGCACATCTTTAGCCTGTGATTTTTCAATCCCTTTGTCCAGCCAAGTTTCCCACAGTGAGCATGCATAGTACAGATAATCACAACTAAAAGATGTAGTAGTAGGACGTTGGTACATCACTTTAATTCCCTAACTTTAACAAGTCTAACCTAGGATCTCCTTCTATCTCCTCACTAATCTTGCTCACTCTATTCCAGGCCCACTAACCTCCACGCTTAGGGCCTCTGCTGTGGAGCCCTTACACATGTTAGTCCTCTGTCTGAACGTTTCCTTCTCCCAATGTGCATGTAGCAAACTCCCCCCTTTCCACCACTTCTCTTCTAAAATATGATTTAATCATAGAGGATTACTTCATCCAACATCTAACTACTCTACCTCTAAATTCTTAGAGATGAAGAAGTGAAACTTGCTCATTTTTTATCTTTATCAGTGCTTGCCATGGAGTAGGTATCAGTCATTATTTCTTGCCATAATGAGAAGAATCATCACTTTAATGACAAGAGTCAGAAACTTGTGATATGAGATAATATGGGAGGAATCTGAGTTGTGCAATCTAGAAAAGAGAGTAATTGGGTGGTAGGAAAGATTTTTGGCCAGTAGCATAAAATCCATTTCACAATTTGCTAGGAAGAGAAAGAGATTTACCTCTAGGTAATACTAAGAATCTTTTGGCCTGTATTATGTATGCCACAACACATTTCAAATTCTAGTTATGCCTATGGGACTCTCTCCCATATGTATGTCATCTGTCCGGAATGCCCCAGCCAAAGCAGGCAAAGAAAGAACACAGAAGACAAATTCTAATTATGGTGTGCAGTTTTAGAAAACAGAATACATAGTAGTATTATAAAGTTATAAATAGGCATATTTTATCAATTAAAAAATTTTGATAATTACAGCTCATCAATTGGATGCACTTCTCTAAGGGGTAGAAAACTAATTGTCTGGATTGATTTAAGAGATTTCCATGTTCAATATATGTTTTTCAGTGTTGTGTCTAAGACACCTGCGAAATTTGAAATACATGAATATGCTTCCATTTAAGTGGGAAATATTTTATAGAGGTAGGCCAGGATATTAATTAAAAATTATTATAGTTTTCTGTTTTATACCTTACTGCTATGACATTTTAAAAATGTATGATTTATAGTATTTTTTGCATTCTAATTAAATATTCAAATTTACACCTAGTTTTTATTCATAATTTGGTGTCATTTTCCTTAAGGAAGGATCTCCAAATTGTTTAAATTTCATTCATCACAAATCCCAGGTTTATTCCTCTGTACTCAGTGGATTCTGACAAGAATTGCTTCCTGAGGGATAAGTGACAAGCTCAGAGGAAAATATGTACAATATATACGATGTTGTATATATAAAATAAATTCACAGAGGAAAATAGATACACTAAATAAATAAAACTACTACATACAAAAATTAACTCATGTTTATGTCATAGGAAAAACCAATTATATATATATATATTTATACTTACACATATATTTATATATTTACTCATATATGAAATATATAATACATTTATATAATATATAAATATGTAATGTATGTTAATATGTAATATATTACACTTATATATTGTATATTTTATATATAGTATATATTTTGAAGAGTATTTTGAATTTTCAAAAAATGCACTCAACTCTGATTTTTTGGTTCCTAACTTCCTATATATGCTTTCCTTCGAATTAAGTATCTTAATGAAACTGCTTCCAATTCTCACCATAACACATTCATTATGAAGGATGAATTCACTCTAATATGGACATATCATGTATCCATTCCAGGGAAGAGAAAAGCAGCAGCAAATTTTATAATATAAATTTATCTGGCCATGTCATTCCCTTAAACGGAAAGGAAGGGAATTACCCACAGAAGTTGCATATGCACATGTAGGGAGAAAACATAACAATAAAGCTTTGACCAGAGATAATGCCGTTCATCTTTCCTGCAACTTCATTTTAACCACCAGCCCTTTCAATCTCTGATTTCAACTGCATCATCACCCAGACTCCTTAAAGTACGATCTATCCAAAATTGTTTTGCTTACATTTTTTTAGCTAAGGAAAAGGAATTCTTCCAAACCTCATAGGCAGTTGCATACTAGTACACCAGCTACTCCTCATTGATAGCATTTGACAATTTCCATGGTGTAAATATTTTCACCATGGTCTCTATTTCAGGCTACTAATGATGTCACTAAACATTAAGTTGGAAAAGACGTGAACCATGGGTTCTCATAAGCCAGTAGGAACTGGCTCCAACAACATATTAAAGATAGCCTTTGAATAAACCTTTAAATAACCTAGGTAGCTATCTGCTGGAAAGCTCTTTTACAATATCATTTACAACATATGTGCTTTTTAATTTGGTTACATACATAGTCTGTAGGAAATATACATCAGTTTGTATCTTTATTGCCAAATAGTCAACAGTTTGTTCACATTTCTGTAGTGCCACTCTCCAAGAGCATGAGTTAAACAGAAAGCTTTCTGACATTAATTTAAAAATAATAAGCATTGTTTATGTTACACCAGATTATACATCCTGCCCTATACTCTGTTCTATATGATGGGTGAACACATATGTCCATTTAATTGCTACTGGTTGAATACTATGTCCCTATGTTTTCTTTTACTCTTTATTTCTCCTGCGGAGCCAAATGATCTATGTTTGGCATAATAAGAGTTGCAAATGTCCTTTGGAAGAAAAGTCATTTTTATTTAGTAAATAGAGAGCATGAATAATGAACAATACAAGAAAATTATAAAATAATTAGGAAGTGGTTCAGAGGTGCTCATTTAGAGCTGAGGAAATTAAAAATGCAAATGAATTATTATCATAAATGTAGTTAACAGGCAAATGAATAAAAAAAGAGCCTTCCTTCTAATTCATCATTGTTTAAAAGACACCTGCAAAATCTAACTGGAAAAGACAAGACTGAGAAATGCAGATGGTCACGTTTTATATTATATCCATCATATTTTTTATACTCTAATTAGAGGAGAGACTCATTCTTTGTAGGAAGAAGATACTGCTTATTTGAATATTTGAGTAAAAGCCAGTTTATATGCAATTGAAAATGCTGGCTGTTTTTTTTTTTTTTGTCTTTGTGATAGGAGTGGTGCAATATTTATTTTCTTTGACCCAAGAAAACTGCTGGCAGTCTACCCCAAAAGATCTATATTTGGGCTGTGAAATTAAATGAATTTAAATGTTCTCTTTGTTCCAAGGCTAAGTTTATTGGTACTGAGTTACATTGTGAATTCACAAGATGTTAACCTACAAGCCAAAAGTTTGCAGTATTAGATTAGTTTGTCTGAAATTATATGTTATTTTAATAGATTTTTGTGGTATTTATTTTTAATTTTGTAAACACATGATTTTTATTAATACAATCATCTCAAGAGTAAGATCTGGTTTAATCTTTATTTTCAATAAATATGTAATATCCCATTTACAGTGACTAGAATCATAAACATGCAGGAAAATATATGGTTGTTTGTTTTTATTTTGAAAGTTTGATCATATCTGAGCACCATAAAAATCACCCAAATGTAAAGAGAAGCAGAAAATGTGCACACACATTTGAAAATAGCAAAACTTTAACGTGTGCATATCCATGCAGTTAGAAATGAATAAGGACAATTATACTTATTTATTTAAAATAACTCATTTTTAAAACTTTTTTTTCTTTTCCTCATTCTGTTCTCATTAGAATCAAGTAGAAGGCAATGCAAATTATGCAATGATTTTATGTAGTCTGATAGATACAATTACCTATGCAAATTATTCAATGATTTCAGATAGTCTGATAAATATAATTACACATATTTTTCTCCTCCTCTCTTTACATCTACTGTTTATTTGATCTTTTCCATTTCTCCTTCCAGGCACAGAAAAGAGAAATCTTATCACTTACGTTTAACACATTGAAGACAGTGCCTTTGTGCAGATTGCTTTGTACCACAGTGCCTAGTTCAGTTCCTGGCACACTTGATAAAATGCTACTCAATTGAATTACAGTGCCACTCATATAAGAGTCAGTTTACTGGTATGCCTGTAGACTCCTACTTCGTTTTGGTCTATCAGAATGATATAACAGTTTTTCTACTCCCCAAACTAACTATATAGGTGAAGCAATGATTGTAAACAGCTATCAAAAAAATGCTTTACATCATTTTCATCGTAGACTCAACTGTGATATTGCATTGTCTTCTAAAGCTTATCATTACACTTCCTTGCCTAGAATTAATAGGATATCCATAATGAAGATTGACTGTCAGTAGCAGAAAGTGATATAAGCTAACTAAATAAAAAAAATAATTGGACAAGATCATTAGCAATGAAAAATTATTCATTTGGAAGGCCTCTCTTAAGCTTGCTATCACAAAAGAGAGATATTATAAATATTATATTTATGATGTATATGAAAGTTTTATAACTAATAAATGGAAAGCATTCATTTTTGCTAATATCAAAATATCAAAATTATAGAAAATAAAGTTAATATACCTACAAGTACTGAGAAAATTGCTACACTCTAATATATTTGATAATCTGGGTAAACTGTGTGGTATTTTCATAAATAAAAGCTTATTAAAAACTCACAAGAGATCAGGTTAGAAACTGTAATATAAAAATAATCACAGACAAAATTGAAAAGGTGAGCTAAATTTTAACTCTGATATAAGGCAATTTTATAATCCCCCAAGATGTGTAGTTATGGTTTTGAATTTAGAAAATTAAAAAATAACTATCACTAGTACCATCACAGCAACCAAAAAGTGTTATATTAGGTAAAAATACCAAAGGAACATTCTGTATAATCTATTTTAGAATACAGTGATCATCAAAAACATTGAGCTGGTGATTTTCAAGAGCAAAAATAATTTTATAGGTGGTAATACATGACATGAATTTGAAATTAGATAAAAATATATTCAACCAAACTATTCATTATTTCCTCATTTTCATAAATAGAGCATCAGATACAAGAATTAGTTTGTTAGCTTCAGAAAGTATCTGTAATCAAGATTATTAAGACTGTAAAATAAGCAAGGTGGAGAGATGAAATTATATCTGACTTTTAATACTCATTATACTTCAATTCATCCTCCACATTTTGGCTGGAAATAGCTTCTTAAATCAAAACACTGCCCGTCTAGCTTTAATTTGGCACCAAGCTCCTTATGGAGTAGTCTTCAGATTCTTTTTCAAAGATTATTTTCACGATCTTACCTAATGTTTCACAGCATGTTCCATAGAGGTGCATCTTATTTTGGGAATTATTTTTCTATGTCTTCGCTGTTTTCCAATATCTGTTGTCAGCCATTTAAAGCTCCAATACCCTCTTAAATTTAAACATTATTTAAAGTTCTAAAATGCTCAGACTAATCTGGGCCTTCTTGACATGATGAAAGTATTTCCTGCTTGATCAAAGTAATCTACTTTCCTGTCTCCCATGCATTCGGTATGGAGTACAGAATTTGTAAATCACAAATGCCAGTTTTATCAAATTAATTTACTAATTGATTATTTTAAGTCCTTCTTGCACTTTAGCCATTATAAAATCAAAAACAAAATTCTAAAGCAAAGAGAAATAAAATTTTTAAAAGGGACTATGAAACTCTTATGAGCAATACTGCCACACATTAAAAATTTGTGATATGAAAAAAATTCCCATAAAAATTTAATTTATATACTTAAAAATAATAGAACCTGTGATAGTCTTATAAACTTTAAATGAATTCAATCAATAGTAAAAACTATATTTATACCCAAATAAACATGACTTCTTCAATGAATTTGAAGGACAAATAATACTAACTTAGGAAGAAAAATTTAGGTAAGAGAAATTAAAAAAGCATGTTTCTCATCTTTCTTTGCCTTGATTCAAACCATGAAAAGAATATAAAAAATGATCTCTACTCAGAACATCAATAGCAACTGTCCTCCATCCTCCAAAAAATAAGGCAAAATGAATAACATAAGGTATCAAAAGTATAATAAACATAATGCATCATTACCAATTTCACTCAATGAACATTTAAAAGTCCACTTCTTATCAAATCACAAAATAAAGAACAAAAATTACATGAGCATCTTAATAGATGCAGAACACATGCCACATACTGATAATTTAAACTAGTGTGAACTCTTAGAAAAATAGTAAGGCAATATTTATTAAAGCCAGATTAAAAGAGAAAAAACATATAGTTAATGGTAAAATACAGAAAATTTTTTCTTTGCGAGCACAAATATGGAAACAAAGGCTACTATCACCATTTCTATTCAACATTAGAACAAAATATCCTAGCCAGCACAACATAAGAAAAATATCTAGAATACAGATCAGAAAGGAGGAAACACACATCTTATTGTTCAAGAAGATTATCGTGTACATAAGCATCAAGAGAATATACCAAAGAATTAGTAGAATTCCTCTGTCAGATACTAATCTAATATTTGACAGTATCAGCTGATAGTTTTTTAGTCTACAACAAATAGAAAATGAAAGTTTTAAAGGGGATACTGTTTATATTGGCATCAAACATTTGGCTTAGTTGGACATTTGGTTTATGGTCATGGCAGCATTACAGATGAATGAGGAAAAATGGAATTTTTAATGTGTTGCTAAGACAGTTGGTTATCCATTCAAAAATAAAAATTAAAAGAACATTCAAAAAGAAGAAAAATAAAATTGAAAAAAAGAAGGGGAAAGAAGAGAAAACAAAAAAACCAATATATTTTGTTCCAAATACCACACAAAAAATCAAAATCAATTCCAAGTGAATTAAAAATCAAAATGCGAAAGGCAAATTAAAAAGCTTTTATAGGAGACAGTATCATGCTCCTAACCATTTTCTTCAGACCTTATCATGTTAGTGGTTTTCTGCCAACTTCCCACAGGGCCTTTTCCAAAACTGCAAGGTAGCACCTCTTGTGCGCTTGTGACTGACTGTAAGTGCTGGAAGGTTAAACCCAGGATCAGCCTGTACCCAATGATATTTAGGAGTTGGTATTTAAATACCCAGGCTTCCTCTCCCCCTGGGGAGAATAATTCAGGACTGTGTGTTTTGCACCATACCCTGTCAGACTTAAACTCCTCTCCCACCATGGAAACTGGCTTAATAGCCTGAGTGTTATTAGCTGCTTTCTCCTTACTGTATCAATTCTCTGCTCTCCTCCTGATGTACCTTGCACCTCCAAATAAACGGCTTGCACTCAAATCCTTGCCTCATGATCTTCTGGAGGAACTTGAACCAAGACAGGAATCAAAAGAGTTCCTAAGAAGCAGACTCAGGATGAGATCCTGGAGTTAAATAATTCCCCAGCAGGTGGCAACAAAGATCTGATTGCTTGAGATAAGTCCTAGGAAGCTGAAGCATCCTGATGACTCAGACTTGACCACCTATGGTAAATTGGGACGTGGTACTGGTGGAAGGGCATGACCTGGCTTATGCAATCTTTGTAGCATTTTAGCAATGCTCATTATAAGGGCTATGAAGCCGGTTAGTTATTATCACGTGCCTTCATTGTGATCAAGAAAGAAAATGGCCTGCCTGAATTAGTTGCCCCTCCACTCAGAGCGTGGTATGAAAACCAGCATTCCTCTGTAACTGCAATTGGGGGTCAAGACCAGACTGTGAGCGTAACCACGTTGCAAAAAGGGCTTATTTCACTGCCATGGCAAGTTTCCTGGGTTATAATGTGGGCCCTGACAGGGAGTGATACTGACATTTGGATATGACACCTGAGTGGATATGATAGAGAACCTTGAATATCCGGAGTTTCTGGGGCCCTTTGGATGTTCAGATTTGACTTTGTTATCTCCATGAGAGAAGGTAATAGGATCCTTTGACTGAAAGAAATTACTTATTCCTTCAGCTAAATGCCCTACAATATAATACTTATACGTCTTAAGATTTATTTCTACTTATTCCTTTTATTTGCTTTTTAAATGTCTTATTTTTTAATTTCTTATTTTTAATGACAGTTGACATATAATATTATATTAATTTCTGGAGAACAACATACTGATTAGATATTTATATAACACAAATGATCACTCTGATAAATCTAGTACCCGTTTGACACCATATATAGTTATTAAAATATTATTGACTATATACTCTACACTGTACTGTACATCTCTGTGATGATTCTGTAACTACAAATTTGTCCTTCTTAATCCTTCAAACTCTGTCACCCATCCCCAAGCTCCTTTCCACCTGGCAATCATCAATTTGTTCTCTGTATCCATGAGTTTGTTTCTGTTTTCTTTATTTTTTAGATTCCGCATATAAATTAAATCATATAGTATTGTCTTTCTCTGACTACTTCTTTCACTTAGCATAACAGATGGCCAAGTGGTCTAAGGCACCAGACTCAGGCTCTGCTTCCCAGTTATTTGTTGGCTTTTAAACTGATGAGAGTTTCACATTGACAAAACTGAACAAGTGCCATACTTGTTTTAGAAAGTAATTAATTACAAAAAAACCCCACCTGTTGTATCTGCCTATGACATATCAGCACACTGGTGAATATGCTTAGGAATGAATCTTGAGGCTGGTAGATGGGAGGGAGAAGTTGCAAAATGTAAGATGCAATGAAAGTTTATTGATAAAAGAACACTCTCCAGTTTTTTGGAGTTTAATATCCTGCGGGGACATTTGCAATCATTTCTAGTGTGATCCTCACATGTCTTATTAAAGCTGAAAAATATAGTGGCCCATAGTAAATGAGATATTTTTGCTATTGAAAAGGCTCAATGAGCTTAGAGATGTGGATGTGCTATAGTATATCATTACTTAAGACCAAAGAACCTACTTACTAATTACATGTCATGGGAGGACTCATGGGATGCTCTCTTCAACATCCAGAAATGCACTAGTGAAGATATTGCCAATATCACAGAAATCTTGGTTGTAAATGTTAATTTTATGCCAGAGTTAGTGAGAAAGGAAACTTGTATGATACAAGTATCTATGGTAATCACTAGTATACATGGCATAGCAAGGGGCAAGAAAAATGGACAGGTCAGGGCAGGTATTGCTTGAACTTTATAATCAAAAGAATCTCAGGACCAGGTTAGCTGAAGGCTAATGTCAGCAATTTGAAAAGGAAATCTTGATCCCTGACTCAGTTTCCAGAACTGAGTTTGAACCATTTCTTAAGGTTCATTCTCCATCCACTGGGGGAAACTGAGTTCCCTTGAAGTCTCATGATTTCACTCACTATGTCACAGCATCTATATATAGTAGAAACCCCCCAATCTTTCTCCCAAAATATGTTTTATTATTTAGTAGACTGTCGCAATTACCGGACGGCAGTGACCACAGAACGCTGTGGATGGCTTGTCAACACGTGAGAAAAACATACACAGAGACAACCAAGTCCTGTGGGGAAGTAGAAATGAAATGGCCATTCTCTCTAGTAGGGAGAGCACCCCATTCCCCCCACAGGGGAGGCTTTTTATTGGTTTCATTTGCATAAGAATTCAGGTAAAGCTCATTACTCATTGCTAGAAAGTAAGGATCAAACAATAGGTAACAAGGAAGTCTGAGGGCCTATTTTGAGTCAGGGTCAAAGAGCTGTAAAAAACTTTAAGGAACAAACTTACTTCTTCCCTGGACCCTCATCATTCAACTGAGAGCATTCTAAACAAAGCAGGTTTCACAGGATTTTACATATTCTTTCTTAGGCCTGATTACCCGGGGAACCTGCCCTTTTCAGCACAGGGCTGCACCACCCTGTCATTGTTTCAGGCTTAGGTGGAGCAAGGGAACTAAGGCAACCAAGAGATAAGGACATTTTCTCCCAGATGATGAGGACTCAGGCTATGTCAAAGCCGAGGAGCGAGGGTCCATCACCCCCTTTTGCTGTAGCCCCCAAAGTTCTTTCTTGGGGGCCTCCCACATGAT
Organism: Phyllostomus discolor; assembly: GCF_004126475.2. Classification (NCBI taxonomy): domain Eukaryota; kingdom Metazoa; phylum Chordata; class Mammalia; order Chiroptera; family Phyllostomidae; genus Phyllostomus; species Phyllostomus discolor. The sequence goes on along the minus strand of NC_040912.2, from coordinate 24,709,139 downwards.
CGTGCCTGTCTTAGATCATTCCCCCTTTGGGGAATCTTATCCATCATTGGTTAACCGACCAAGCATTGGGGGTCAGTTATGAATGAAGCAGCAGAAGCAGCGCTCCTGCCAGGGAGATAAGCTTTTGTCTCCTTGCTAGCTTATGGTCCAAGGTCACTCCCTCAGCCTTAGCCTTGGTGGGGATTATAGCTTCTGATACCAGGCAGGGCAGTTCCCAATAGCAGACTAACTGTATAATAAGAAAAGGAAATGAGCAAATCTCTCAAGGGTTTTTGGATAGAGAGTCTGCAAAGACACTGATAACCAGAGAACCTTAAGTGACTTTATGTCCTCAGGTAGAATTCAGGCATACGGTGGTCAGAGGATAGAGCATTAGACCGTCTGTTTCCCTGTGGTCCAGTGTGTCCATGTTCATTTACCTTATCTTCTGAGTGCATAAGAGCCCTCATAATCTTTGTCTGAGCTAGCAAGTAAAAACCATAATGGAAGAAAAGGCCAAGTGAACGTCCTGAAACACCCATTACAACATGACCAAGGTAGATCCAAAGCAATACTTATCATGAGTTGAAATGGCCCAGTTAGTGTTACCTTCAGACTTAGAAGGAGCAGGAGTATTAGTCCCTAGCATTAACTTCTAATTCACCAGCTTAGTCCCTGCAAAATCAAATAGACAATAGCAGAAGTCAGTGGATTGTTATAAAGTGTAGTGTCAGAGCCCCAGTCACAGCTGCTGTGCCAGATTTTCTCTTCAGTTGAGCAAATCCAATACAGCTTCCACTTTGGTATGTGACTGTTGATTTGGTAAATGTTCTCTTTTCAATTCCTATCAGGAAGGAAATTCAGAAGCTATTCTCATTTACTTAATGCAATCAGCATTAAACATTAATAATCTTACCCCAGGACTTAAGTTAATTTTCTTAGTCTCTCTTATCATACAGTCCCGGGGAGCTTGATTGTCTGGACATTCTCAAGAACATCAAATGGCCACACTAAATTAATGCCATCATGTTACTTGTACCCTGGTAAGAGGGAAGACTGCCTTTTGTGATTATTCCAGCAAGACATATAAATGTCTTATAGTGGAAGTTCAGCCCTATTAACGTTTTAGTGGCTTTCCATAATGGGAAAATTTTAGAGGTCTGGTGATATAAGGTATTCTAGGAAAAATCCTCCAGGGAGAAGAGCAAGTCAAGTGCACCTTGTGCCTCTCACTACTAAGAAGGAGGAAAAACACTTGGTAGGTTTTTTGGATTTTATTTTATTTTATGTTTTAATCCTCACCCAAGGACAGTTTTTCATTGCTTTTTAGAGAGAGAGGAAGGGAGAGAGGGGCAGGGATATGAGAGAGAAACATCAATCGGTTGCCTTCCCATACTTGCCCTGACTGGGCATGGAACCCGCAATGGGGGTATGTGCCTTGACCAGGAATCAAACCCATGGGATGATGATCCAACCAACTGAGCCACACAGGCCAGGGTGGTTTCTTGGATTTTAGGTACAAACTGTAATTGGGAATATTGTCCCAACTAATTTTTCCAGTGACTCAGAAGTTTTCCAGTTTTAAGTGGGTGCCAATGCAATGGGGAGAGAGGGATTTTAAGTGGCAGATCTCACTTGCTAAAGGTATCTATTATTGATCAAGATAAAATGAGGGAACCCTGAAACTCATAACAACAAAATCATATTACAAATACTTGGGGTTCTGGAGCATGACCGTGCTATCTTTTAAAGAACATGATTTACTATGCATAATAAAGTCCCTGATGTGCTACTGGGTTCAAGAGACTGCCATAGTGCATTAAGCGATTATGAGACTGTAAGTGCTTATCAAATAGCTGGTTATTGTCAGACCTATCTAGTCATAAAACCAGTTAATAGCAGCAATTCAGTGTCAATGGAATGGTGCATTTTAGATCAGGTCTGAACAGGCCCAGAGGTTACAATTAAGTTACACAAATAGGTGGTACAAACCCTCATGTTTCCTACCTCTAATGCAGTGTTGTCTCTCCCTCAGCTCATGCCTAAGACATGGTGGAATAGACCTCAGGGCCAGCTGTTAGAAAAGGAACCATGCTGGACCTGGAATCGTGAATGGGAAGCTCTTTATGTTGGTGTGAGGCTAAAACAGTCTATTGATGTCACTCAGGGGGGACAGTGAATGACAATGATGAGGAGAAATTCTCTCAGTGGGCAAAGCTTCCAGCAGTATCCCTGGTCATTAACTTGGAGGAAGTTATTGCTTGAGGTAAGAATATACACTGAGTTCTGAGGCCTGGTTGTTTTATCAGGGACTTAGAATGAACAGGATAGAGAATCAAGTATAACGAGTTCTGAGCAAAAGGCATTAAATGGAAGTGAGCAATAAACAAACAAACAGACAGACAGACAGACAAAGTGAGACTCTTCCCCAGGTCAAGGCCCACCAGAGGTTATCACCACAGGTGAGGCATTGACCTCAAGACGATTGCTCATCCAGTTGTGAGATCATCTCTCTCTTTGGCCATCAAGTGCTTCGACACTGAGCCCAGACATGGAACAGGTATGGGGTCAGGAACTAAGATTATTCATGGGTTCCACAGCTCAACACTAAGTCTGACTCAGTCATTGCTACCATTGATCTATCTATAAAAGAGAAAAAAATTTTAGATTTCAATATGCTGTTATTTTTGATAAAACCTACTGAAGGGTAGCAGTGAACCTACTGTAGGGTCACTACCACATTAAGGGAGTCAATATTTGATTTTTACTGGGGTTTATATGTGTTCTGTGTATAGGTTTACATGGGATTCTGTATAATTTCACCTCAATAAAAAGACCCACTTTAAATATATCAAAGTTTTCTGTAGATCCAATGTAATCATCATAATCCTTCCCCCACTCCCCATGAAGATGTGAAATTACTCTGGTTTTATTGTAGATCTTGTCAAACAAGTACCTAATGGGAAAATGTTGCTCCAGTACAACAATACAAAATAAAACAAAAAAGTAGCAAAAAAGAAAGAACCCCAAAACTAGAATTCCCAGGTATCTGGAAGCTGTAGTGTAGATGAGTCAGAAAGAGATTCAATGCCTGCTTCAGGAAAAGTGTATGTTAGTGGTATGCCTAGTATATTTGACACTTGGAGAGATTGCATTTTAAAATCAAAATATCTATCTGAAAAATTTGTTTTTAGTAAAAATAATAAACTTATACAATAGCCAGAAATGTAGCTATTTAATTTTTGTATTAAATTGTATGTATATACCTGTAAAAACATTAAAACATAATAATACAAATAAATATTGCACTGTGGAAATGGCAAATATAATAGATTAGCACATTTTAATTATATTAATGTATTTTTAAAAGATCTATTTATTAGTACAATAATAAATAAGAGCATCGCAGTATTTGAGCTCCAATCTACAAATTTGTAAATGATTTTATGAAGATTGTATATTCTTAGCATGTTAAATGGAATATTTATTACCAGATCTGTCTATTTATCTTTATTCATAGTTAATACAAGACACTGTATTTGTTTTATTCTCAAATGCTATCTTTTATGTGAGAAAACAGAAACACAATTAGTTAGGAAGAGTCTGAAAGTTTAGAATGAGGTTGGCAGGTCCTAAAATTCAGATTTATTAAGAAAAAGTTCCCAGAAATTACAATATTGTTTATTTCTAACAGGCCTCAAATGTTTCTGTAGACAAAAAGCTGGTAAAAAGAAAAATTTGAAGGCAGTACATAAAATGGCAAAGTTGCCAACGTTCATGTTTGCAATCACTGCGGCATCAATTTAATTTTGAACCTACAGTTTAAACTCTGTAGCTCAGGAGTAGGAGACAAAAACTGGTCCCAAAGAGAGCTTGAGTAACTTCAAACTGTTGAGTTTTTTCTCACAATACATGCATGTAACTGAGCCTATGTGTCAGGAATGACCATATTAGGACTACTTCAAATTAAGTTTCCATCTAAACTACAATGTTTCTGAAGCTTTCATGTAAAGATAGCATTAAAACTCAACAATCATGACAGCAATTGTTCAGAACTTAGATTGAGAAAAAGGAAGGAAATATTTTATCAAACATATTGCTTAGACATGCTGGTGTATGATTATGGTAACAAAATGAGACAAGCTGTGATACTGATGACCCTCTTTACATACAGCCTGTGCCTTGACCACTTCTACCATCCCAAGCTTGGAATAAACTGCTGTTGGGGTCAAGTTCACAACAGTGGGGAGGGAGGGCGGATCTCCAAGAGTTCCTTCAAAACATGCAACTGAACAAGTAATTACTTTTAAACATCTGCCAAATCCAAGGCTGAAGCTGCCACCTTCAGTTCTGGATGTGCAGCTTAAGTCAATGTCAGAGAAAAGAGTGTAGCAGAGTGCAAAGCAGGTAAATACTAGAGATAGCTACATCCACCCCCAGCAGAAGGCCTACCTGTATCAGGTCACAGCTTGGGAAGCATGGGGAACACAGGTGGATAGAGAGGCATTAGGGGTCACATTGTGAACCCCCAAATTCATAGGTCGACATCCTAAATCCCAGAGCCTCACAATATGACCTTATATAGAAGAAAATTGGATCTTTCCAATGTAACTAGTTAAGATGAAACCAATCATACTAATGTGGGCTGAGCCTTTCATTCGGTATGACTGTGTTCTTATACAAAGGGGTGGTGTGGACGCAGACACCCATGGGAAGGGTGCAGGTGAAGATGAAGGCAGATATCGAGGTGATGCTCCAACAAGCCAAAAAACCCCCAAACTGCCAACCAGAAACCAGGGCACAGGCATGAAACTGCCTTTCTCGGAGCCCTGCCAAGGAACCAGGCCTCCTAACACCTTGCTCAGACTTCTAGCCTCCAGAACTGTGAGAAAATAAATGTTTGTTGTTTAAGCCACCAAGTTTGTGATACTCTGTCACAGCAGCCCTAGCAAACTAAGAGAGGGGCTGAACTTTGCAACTTGTTCAGTTGCATTTGAACTTTGTGTCAAATGGCGTTTTGACTATTACATAGGAATAGATAACAAACTTTATAAAATGGGTTCAGTTACTAGAAATGATCTTGGAAATTATTACCAAATGATTGCCAAGGAAAGCAATAGGACTTGTCCTAAAGTTTATGGTATGGATGTAGTGAGAGTGAAAAAGAAAGGACTCTGTGAGTCCTACTTTGTCTTTTTCCTAAAATTAAATTTATTGGGGTGACATTGATTAATAAAATTATATAGGTTTCCAGTGTGCAATTTTATGACACATCATGTGTATATTGCTTTGTGTGGTTACCATCCAAAGTCAAATCCTCCATTGTCATATATGTGACCCTCTCCACCCTTGGTCGCCCTTCACCCCCACTTCCTCTGATGCCCACCACACTGTTGTCGGTGTCTGTGAGGTTTTTTTCTTGCTTGTTCATTTGTTTCTTTTAGTTCATATCCCACGTATGAATGAAATCATATGGTTCTTGACTTTTTCAGTCTTACTTTCTCGGTCTTTTTCAGTAAACTCATTACATGTAAATTTGAAATAACAGTACTACTTCAGTGGAATTTTTTGAGGATTAAATACTTAATATGTTAACATTTTTAATATGAAAACCTCATGGTTAGCAATCAGCACATGTCGCTGTCACTGTCAGTAGGAGAGGTTTTCAGTGACAGCAAGTGATTCAAATAAATCTAGTTTATTCTATTATAATAAATTATAACCATAAACTACTAATAAATATCAACCAGCAGTTTAAAAGAATATCAGTATAAAATAATCTAGACTGAATCTTAAGGTATGTTGATAAATGAAATTAGAAAATTATAGAGCATTATATCATATCAATTGTGTATATACCATTCATACAAATCACCTAAAATATCATGTTTTTCTTTTCATTTGTACTCTATAACTTTGCTTTTTTACAACAGGAATATATTCAGAAAATTTTATGAGTATAAAGTGATCATATAAATGAAAAACATACCCCTATGAAGAGGAAGACTAGTCAGGAGTGCAGTAGCATATTATTGCATTTTATTTAAAGTCTTTCTGTAATATATGCTTGTTTTTTTATACCTATAGACATGTATCAGTTTCATATAATGTTTTTTAAATATAAATATAATCAAGTGAAATATAAGAATATTAAAAACAAAACCAAAATAAAAAGTTAGTTAAAAATTTGAAGTCCTACTTTATGAAAAATAAAGCAAAATAACGTGCCAATAATAATAAACACTTTACTAATAGTAAAATACCTGAAAATAAACACTATTTTAATTTAGAATGGAAAAGACTTAGGTATTATAATTACTAAATTAACACCAATTTTTTGTGACCAGGGGACTTTGACAAGGATGAATCAAACTGAAAATTAGTGGCAGAATAAGGACAAGTGGAGTTAATGTAATTTCCATATTTATATTGAGATGACAATAGATTGTTAGCATTTGAAACAGGTTTTCATAATCAATACTTAATCTTAGGAATATTTTAAGATCTACTATGCTTGATAAAAATAATTGAATTTCAGCAATCTTTTATTTTCTCTCACATTTATTTCTTTAAAGAAAGTTAATTAGAATTGCAATTATCTTTACTTTTTATAAAAAGAAAGATTAAGGATGCATTTTTCTAAAATACTTTTTCTCTATATTTATTTAATTTTCAATTTGTATACACACATACAGGGATGTCTGGAGTGATGCCTACCTATTGTGAAAGATTATTTTCTAATATATGATATGGGGTGACTTTGTTCCTTTAGTTTCAATGTTTTTTTATAATTGCGTCATTCTCTAAGGAGCACACATTTTTATTGTGTTTTTCCATCACCATTTATCACCCTCACATGCCCTCCCTCCTGTGATCACTCACTCTTATCCATGTCCATGAGTCCTTTTTCACTTTTGTGGAACACACATTAAAAAAAATTATTAAAAAACATTGTAAAAATATTATCTTTTCTGTCCAAGGTGCTGAATGATATTTTATTTGATATGATAAAAATATCTCATCCTAATGGCCAATACTTCCTTTTAAAATTTATAGAATGATGTTCCTTAAATTGAAAACAAGAATTTCCACTGGTCATCATTTAACATGGATGTGGCAATTCTAGCAAGTTTAATAGTACATATATAGAAGAAATAACACATTTTTTTAGAAACAGATAAGAATTTACTTTCTTATTGTTTGGGAGGAGGAGAATTACCCCCCTCTTTAGTTCTTCCCACCATACTGCTAATAATATAATAAAATTGACACAAGGCTAGATTAGCAGGAGAAAAAACAATTTACTACAGGCGCACAGGAGAATCAGAATATGGCACTCAGATCATAAAATGAGACTCAACGAAATGATTGAACCAGGTATCTTTTTATATTTTTTAGACAAAGAAAAAACAATAAATTTGTGAGAAATTGAGAAGCCAAAGAAATTTAGTGCTCATTAGAAAGAGTCTAAGCAAGATTTGTGTATTTGTTAGTGAGGAATCTAAAAACAAATTTTGAGCTTTAGGAGTGAATGAGCAAAGGCAGTGCAGGGCTGGTTTATATATGCTTTCACCTCTGGATTCTTTGAATTCTTGGGCTATGGCTGTCTGTCAGGCCTCAGGAGCAAAGAGGGCATCTATCAAATGGGAGATGTATCTTCTGCTTTTAGGGGGATGGAGAGGTCAGGGTTTTCTTCTTCCATGAGCAGTTTCTTAAGTTACTTTAATTCAAAATAATCAATATGCTATTCTGGGGCACTTTAGGGCAGCCTGCTCTGGGCCCTGGCATTACAAACTGGCATTATAATATGTGGTGAATAGAACCAGCCAAACTGATTGAGAGTGTCTGAATAACAAAAGAAATTTAATAAAATAAGAATGTTCCAGAGGTAGGCCAAAATATCACAGAGTCTCCCGGATTTTTGGGAAGTCTCACCTGAACAAAATCTGGTCTTCTGTTAAAGGCATTTATCAAACTAGGACATGGCAGAGGGTCCCTGGCCCAAGAACACAACTGAAAACTACAAAAGCAGACTGAAACTCTCAGTTTTCAGGGCTCAGAAGATGGGAACCAGAAGCTTCTCCATAAATGCAAACCACAGACTGAGAGAAGGTATTTCCAATACCTTAATATGACGTCTCATTTTCAGTAATGAGTAAAAAATTCTTAATACAAAATAAAAATGAAGAAAAGACCAAATATCCACCTGTTGTTTCTTGTTTATTTTTGTGTTTTTATTTAATTATTTGTATTAAATTGATTTGTGTGACATAGTTAATAAAATTATGTGGGTATTCAGTGTATAATTCTATGATGTATTAATATTCACTTTATAAATGTAGATGAAAGGCTTTATTAGGAAGTTCACAAAGAAGATGTCCAAGTGGTTAATGAATATATGAAAGGCTGCTCAACATGATTTATTATTAGGGAAAAGCGAACTCCAGTGGCAGTAAGACAGCAGCACACCACACCAGTGCAGCAGATGAGCAGGAACAAGTGCTAGGTAGGTCAAGTAGGGGTAGACCTCATCCACAGCTGGAGGGATTGTAAGCCCTTGGCACAACCACTTTGGGAAACTGTTTGACGATGTCTATTAAAACTAAACATATGCTAACGCTATGGAGTAGCATTTCCACATTTGGGCATTTAGTAACAGAAAGAATACTTCTGGCTTACCAAAATACATAAAAATTATTCATAGCAACTTTACTGTTAATAGCCCCAAACTATAAACAACCCAAATGTCTTTCAATGGTAGACTGTTACACTGGGATATGTTCACACAAAGGAATAATACGCAGCAGCAAAAGATGAATGAGGAGTTGATAAATTCAATAATATAGATGAATTTGTCCATTTTTTCAAATTGGGTTGTTTGTTTTTTTGGTGTTGAGCTTTGTAAGTTCTTTATAAATTTTGGATCTTAACCTCTTATCAGGTATATTGGTGAATATGTTCTCTCATTCTGCGGGCTGTCATTTCTGTTGATGTTTCCCTTTGCTGTGCAGAAACATTTTAGTTTGAGGTAGTCCCATTTGTTTCTTTTTTATTTTATTTCCCTTCCTTAGGAATAATGTATATTGCCTTTTGAAGAATTTTAAGTCAAAAAGGCACAAAACTATCAGAAAAAAAACCCCAGTACTGTAATTGGAAAGAAATCTCAATGAATTTTCCAAAGAGTCTACTAATTACAATGATTAATGTATGTATAGCCCTGTTTGCTGTGGCTCAGTAGATTGAGTGCCCATCTGTGAACCAAAGGGTTGCAGGTTCAATTCCCAGTCAGTGCACATGCCTGGGTTGTGGGCCAGGTCCCCAGTAGGAGGTATGCGAGAGGCAGCCACACATTGATGTTTCACTCCCTTTCTTTCTCCCTCACTTCCCCTCTCTAAAAATAAACAAATAAAAAATAACTTATGTATAGAAAACACAATCCAGCTAATAGGGATTATTCTTATATGTCAGAAAAGGGATATCTTCAGCTCTCAATATTTTTCCTTGTGTACCACTAATTTAATTCAAAGCATTATCCAAAGTTAGCTGCTATCCCCAACCCCTTTCTTTCTTAGATTTTACGTGCACCCTGAGGTTGGCATTGTTTATCAGGTCAGAATTTTTTAAAGGTGAATCAGGATTAACATCATTTGTTCAGTACAGGATCATACGATTCAGGCAGGGTTTTGAAATGGAGTCTGCATAGCACAGTCTCTCTTGTTCATACTCTAATCAGGAGGATGGAGAGTCCCCTTGAAAAGCAGCTGACCACTCCATCAGGAGCAGTGTCGGCTACCTCAAACACCAACTGGGCAAGCTTCTTAATGAAGTATAATGGCAGTAATTGTGTGTTCAGCTATTTGTAAGCTTGTGAGGATTAGTATTTAATAACTGGGAAGTCTGGGAAGGTGATAAACCAAGAAACCTTCACGAAACTAGAGATTGCCTCTTTGATCTGAAAATAGAAAATCCAAACTGAGAATATGAGAAATTCAGATTCTTCAGGCAAATTGCTTCTCAGATAAAAGAGCCATGAGTGGACTTGAAAGAAAATCAAAGGCACACATCCTAAAGCTAATGTTCTCTCCTTGAATATGTGTGTACATTCTGTGATGGAACATTAGATACATACTAAAAAGAGACAAGTTTCTTTCCTTACCCTCACAAATGTATTCAGAGCTGCCTTCAAGGCATGTAAACCAGCTTACCATAGATATATTACCTTAAGGTGAGTATGTAGCTGAAATGAGCCTCTATTTTAAAATTGACCTTTCTCTTTGGTCCCCATCTTATCTTGCCTAGTTCCCTACCTACCTCTGCTATCCTTTCCATTAAAGTCACCTTTTCTTGCATGTCTCTGCACCCATTTGCATCAGAATGGTATGGAAATATAATAAAAGCCTTAGTGCTACAAGTATAACTTAGAAATAATGCCTCAATTAGTTTCACAGTGTGTCTAAAAACTCCAAGCAATAGGTATGCATAAAAATGCAGCTAACTGAAAAAAGAATTAAGCCTGCATAATTTTAAAGTCTTTGACTCTCTGGCCTCTTACCTGTCTCTGATGAATTCTGGTTCTAATAATTGGACCTCATGCATAGCTCCCCATGTGTCCAAATCCTCACTCTGGAATCCTTCTTACTCATGACTAGGTCCCTAACTTACACCTGGTGGGCTCTCCCTAAGAACTGAGTTCTAGGTCCCTGTCTACTCCGTGTGTCCCCTATGCTCTTATCTCTGACTAACACTTCTCCATTATTGCTTTGTACTTTCCTTTTTATGATTTGCCTGACTAGATTCATATTTTTTTCTAGGGGCCTACTAGATCCTTTTGTTAGAGCTTGTTCTAGGTCTGGCAGATCCTCACCACCCACTCTTGCTACATCTCTGTATCTCTCTCAAGATAACTGCTGTTAATTCCCTTGAGCACTTTTCTTTCTTCAGAATAAAATACTACCTGTCTTCAGTTACTATGTTTTCTCAAAGTTCTATGAAAGGAATATTAACACATCATTTTATTCTGTCTAGTAATAAAGATAATCAAATAGATTACTAAAATCGCTCACTGATTTGAGGCATGTCTTCAACTGTGTCTCCAGTTTTTTGAGATTTCTCTCACACACACAATAGAGTAAAAATCAATTTAACTATTTCTTAAATGGACCAATTTGATAATTCTCTGTCCCTAAATCTGCAACATGTGATGCATATACAACAGGTATCTCTTTTAAAATAAAAGCATCTGACATTTATAATTTAATGGGGAAAGGTTACAATAAAATAAACTTCTAATTTTAAAATGGTTTATCACAGAGAAAGGCATTCATCAGGGTAAAACATTCAAAATGTGACTGGATCCTAGGTGTTCCTTCTCCAGGCTTCACCCTCTAGTTCTTCTCTGGGAAAACAGGCAGGTAGTTACCTTCTACCTTAGATAAATAGTGTATGATTAAGAAACTAGAAAAATAATCCCTAAATCTCACAATCTCCACCTAGAAGTGGTTCCTTCCACTAGAGTGAGTTCAGTTTGCTTGCATGAAATGCTTCTTTCTAATGAGGAGAGTGACATTACCCTTATTGTCAATGCTTAGCAAATAATGTTACTCCTCACTGAATAAATACAGTGATTCCAAAAAATTTTAAGTTAATATGTTGGAAGTGAATTATTAATTTGATCCCATACATACTAATTTAGTGATGTGTAACTGCTTAATTTAGAATATTGACCTGTTTGAGAAAATGAAGCGCCTTATATTTTAAGCAGCTTCTAGTAATTCCATTCAATTATCTTTCACTTAACAAGAAAAGTGTCATGGAACTTGCATCTAAGTCATTCCACAAATTGAATCTAGGTCATGTGTTAATAATATAATACTTATTGTAATAATAATAATAATTAGTATCATTAATTGTTTTGTAGCAAATAATATAATAAATAAAGGGCATCTTGAGTTTTCTATTTTAATCCTCACAAAAAATCAATGAATTAGTTATTTTTGATATGTCCATTTTCCAGATGCAAGGACTACATCTAGAGAATCTCAGTAACATAAAACCACTTGGCTAGTAGTTAGCTATACAAAATTTGAATCCCTATGTATTCTTACAGTACACTTAATTTAAAAGTTTTTCTACTTTTTAAGATTCTGTGGTTTCATTTAATTAAATACATACTTCTGATTCTCTGACATTTACTTTTTTAAGGAGAGATAGGGATTTATTTTTCAAATTGCCAGGTTATCATCTCATCTCTATTGGAAAGCCTGATTATTTCCCCACTTTTTGAAATGTCAGCCTTATTTTCTCATATATTTCCTTTTGTTTGCTTATACCTACTTCTGGACTCTTTAGTCTGGTTCATTTATTTTTCTGCTGATCTGAATTTATATCATGCTATATTACTTATTAGAAATTACTGGAGGTGAATAGTATATTTCAATATCTAGTAATAGTAGCTCGCCCTTTCAAATCTTTTTTATTTTAAATCATCCTCAGTATCCTCTGCAAGTGATTGGATTAGATCTCACTGAAGAAGAAATCACACTTGTATTTGATTGAGGGTTCTTAACTCTGTGTGTGCATGTGTATGCGTGTGTGCTCTGACTATGATGTATGACTGCATTTCTGAACACACCTGTGTTTGGATAGCGTCATATGGCTTCTTTTGGAAATTCAGTGGTAAATAAAAGTGATACTCAGACTGGCATCCTTAACTGATAATGTGACTCTTTAGAACTAATGCTTCTCCTCTGTCATGGTCATTGGAGAAGTTTGAGATGGTAGTTGCTCCAGTGAACTGGACCTAAGTAAGCATGTGTGTAGCCACCACCTTGTAAATAATGATGAATCTATCACACAGAAATACATTTTATTATAAGCTACCAAGATTTTTTGTGGGGTTTTTATGCCATAATTTATACAATTGTTAATAAGAATGATTTTTCTTTTTAGATCACATATGCCTACTTTTGTTAAAATTATGTTGGAATATAGTTGTGGAATTTTCCCTTTTAATCTACTATTTATAAGAATATTTTTAACATAAGAAAGTATTACTTGGGTTTTTGAGAAAATCTATTTGCAAACCTATAGTTAGGTAAATTTTTGAGTGTTGATTAAAATTTTTTATGTTTTTAGGTCTATTTTTTCCTTCTAGTCAATATTTGCAATTATATTTTCAGTCATGAGTTTTATTTAGATTTTGAAACTTGTTGGCAAATTGACAGTTTAACATAACTATATAATGATTAATACATATAGTTTTCTAATTATTTAATGTTTATTCTTGCTAATCTTTATTAGTAGCTTCTCTTTTTAGTTCTTATTGGTCAACTATCCAGAGATTTATCTATCTTATTACTGTTTTTAAAAGTAACTTTTGGCCCTGGCTGGTGTAGCTCAGTGGATTGAGCGCGGGCTGTGAACCAAAGTATCTCAGGTTCAATTCCCAGCCAGGGCACATGGTAGCGTTGCAGGACACGGCCCCCAACAACTGCACATTCATGTTTCTTTCTCCCTCCCTTTCTCCCTCCCTTCCTTCTCTAAAAATAAATAAATAAATCTTTAAAAAATAATAAAAATAAAAGTAACTTTTGTTATATTAATTGTATTTCTTCCTTTATACTTCTTTAAATTGTTTTTGGTGTTTTTGGTGTTTATTCTTAGTTTTTGGTGTTTATTCTTATTTAATCCCTTTTGTTGAATATATATGTATATATTTATACATCTACTTCCATTTTAATATATAATTTTTGTATTCTTTGTATACATTCACTCAAGCTAGTATATTCCCTTTAGGTACTGGTTACTTCTTATAAAATTTGATAGTGACTTCATTGTCAGAACATGCTTCTAAAATTTCAACAATCATTTATTTTTTGGTTCTTTCTTATCTTAATAGTGCTTTACTCATAAAACATTTATTTTGTCTGATATAGATAATGAAATACCAGTTTCTCTTTGATAATATCTACATCATTAATCTGTTTCATTTGTTAATTTTAAACATATGATTATATATGTAATCATGCCCTCTATTATAGCTATTCCTTCTTTCCTATCTTTGATCATAATGTAAAAGAGATATCTATCTAGTCCAGTTTTTAAAGATACATTTCACTTTCAATTATTTACTTTCTTCACTAAAAATGGAATTTTTCATGTGTTTTATATCTCTGTGGAGATGACCATATTATTTCTGTCTCAAAACAAACATCAACTAAAATGAATTTTATTAATGATTTCTTAGTATTGGATCTTTTGTTTTTTTTTTTTTACTTATTCACCTCGCATGATTCTTTTAATGGAAATCATTACCCTGCTCTTTTAAATTAATTTTATTTTTTTCACTGATATTCAGAATTATATTCGCCTGTAGCCTTTTCCTTATGTGTTCTTTGCTATCAGTGTTAAACATCTTCTTAGGAAAGACTTTAAGTACTAGATCACTACCAGGTTATAAATCAGCTCGCACATATAGTTTGGGATGAAAGGGACAGAGCTAAAGAAAAGTGATAACTCAGTTTTCATTTTGTGTATTACTCTCCAGAATTCTGAGAGAAAGTAAGACAAAATAATACTTCAGCTGACAATCGTTATTATTTCAACTTTAGCCCAGTGTATCATAGAATTTCATCCTTTTACTCATTTTAATAATTAGATTTGGAGTGTGCTGTGTTGAATATGCACATTTATGATAATCACTATGATACCAAATGGTGCTCTATTCTTTCCTTCCCCAATATTGCTGTTTGCTGTATATTGCCATAACATTCAAAAAGGCCTTGTCACTTCTCAATTTCAAAAACAAAGCAGAATTCTAGTGAACAAAATGTGAAGAGACAGACTGAGCCAGACAACAAAACAAAAGAGTAAATAAGATATATACACAGAGGATTATTGGAAAAGATGTTTAATGTTTTCTTTAAAAAGAAGTCCCTTGATTAGATGAAAAATCAGATTGGCATAGTGGAGAAACAAAACAAATCAAATCTTGCATCTTTTTATATGTTAATATTAATTTTAAAAACAGATTTTAATTATACATTAAAATGAGAATTTAAAGCTCAAGTGGCTCCACAAATTCAAAAATACCATGACCTCTAAGTAAGAAGCTGAGTTTTTTTCAGCTTTAATATCATTTGATGGCAAACTTGTTAGTTAGGAAGATGCCTCATGCTGACCAACTATCCTATCCTCTGAGACATTTAGATTGGTTTGTTTGCTCTTGAGATGGGTTTATTATACTTTTGTTATTACGAAGGGAAAGAAACTTCTAAAGATGGCTCTTTCTGCAAGAGCAGGAGGAGGTTCACCAGTAGTCCAGGGGAACGTGACCCACTGGCGCAATCTTCCTTGAAAGACTGTTGAAACTAGAGGTCAGGTGAAGAATCCACATATTTGTTGCATGTATTTACTTAGAATGTAAATTTTTCACCATGTTAATTGTAACGTATGGTAAAAATTATACCACTGCTTTCTTATCTATTGATTTTAAGAAGGTTTATTTATCCGTGTGGAAGTTAAGATGCAATATGTACACCTTGCTGTGGTTTTGTTTGTGGTTCTTAAACCCTAAAAAAAATGCTACACATACCTTGAATGTTTAGAATAATCTGTACAATCCCTACACTTTGTGGGAGGAGAGTTAAATGGTTTATCGGCAATCTGAATGTACAGAAATGTGAGTAGAAAACTGTTGTACAGATGTATACTGATCTGGAGAAAATACGTAGGGGTGTTTGTGTTCATTATCATGTCAGACAACCAAAAGTTCTCTATGATCAAAACATATTTTAATTAAATTTGCTGGGGTGACATAAGTTAATAAGATTATATAGTTTTCAAATATACATTTCTGTGATACATTGTCTGTATATCGCATTGTATGCTCACCACCCAAATTCAGGTAAGTCCTCTTCTGTCTCCATGTATCTGACGCCTTTACCCTTTGTTGCCTTTACCTCCCTGCCCTCTGGTAACCACCATCCTGTTGTCTGTGTCTGTGAGCTTCTGTTTGCCTGTTTTTCTTGTCTGTTCATCTGTTGCTTTCAGTTTTATATCCCACATATGAGTGAAATCATGTGGTTCTATTTTTCTGTCAAAAGCACATTTTAAAGACATTCCCTGATTATAAAATTAATATATTTATTACAAAATATGCTGACAAAAATATTAAACAAGGAAATCAAGTGTTTCTGTTTGATTTCCTGAGAGAAATTTGATGTACATATTATTAAATTTACATTATCATTACTTTATGTATATTATGCATATGCTAATGGTTATACATTTACAACATTTTATAAAGACCATACATTGGAAATAAATATCCTCCCAAAAGAGCTTCATAGAACCACATCAACGAATGCACCTTAATTTAATAGCTCCTAATTCTGGGCACTTAGGTTATTTCCCGTTTTACATTTACATCTTTATACCAGATTTTACTCAGCACATTTGATTAATTTATCACAATGAATTTCTAGAACTGGAATTATTTATGGTGTTAATATTCTCAGCCAAACTTATTACTATAGAAGAATTTTACTGTCTATAACCTAGTCAATATAATATTGAGTACATTTTCTCATATATTCATTATTTAAATGTTTTCCTTTTAGTATGGAAAAATGTTTTTAGTGTAAAGTAAAAATTAGGGTAGAAAGTGGCTCACATACTGTGGTTACAAATATGTAAAAATAGAAATATGGCAAAAAAAAAAATAAACTAAAGTGACCAAAATGAAATAGTGGTTAAGATAGTATCAGGAGTGACATTTTTTTAGCTTTCTGGATAGAAGAATTATTTTCTTCTCTATCTAAGCTTGGGTTTTGTTTATTTTATTATTATTATTATTATTATTTAGTTTTCCAAAAAAGAGAACATTATGTAAAGTGAAATAAGCCAGAGAAAGAAAAGTATCATATGATTTTACTCATGTGTGGGATTTAATAAAGAAAAGACTCAGATGGAGAGCAGGATGACAGCTTTGGAGGGAGGGGCTGGAGGAGTGGAGGGAGTGAGCACAACAGAAAAAAAAGAAAGAACTCATGAATGCAAACAACATGTTTGCATGTGGTGATTTGGAGGTGGGGTGGGAGGGAGCTGGGTGGATGTTGAAGAGGGTATGGGAGTAAATTGTGATAAAAAATAAAGTAAATAAACTAAAAAACACTTAGATTGAAATTTTTATAAAAATTTCTTTTGAAATCAAAAAGAAGAAAAATTGTTTTTAAATTGTTTGCATACTCAGGTAGATCCAGTTTTCTCTAGGTGTGAGGTCTTCCTGAAGGCACAGTCCAGATGAATCTCTCCCAAGGTCAGGTGCAAGGGGCTTGTATCCTGCATGCCATCATGCATTCTTCTTTTCTCCCAGGATCCTCCTGTGGGGGCCAGACTTCACTGGTTTTTCTAACTGTAGCAACATTTAAATAACAGTCACTCAGTTTATATCTGTTGAATTGAACTGAAATGCTCTGAAAATGACTCTGAGATAACTTTTTACTAATTGTAACCAACATTTAGTGTATCTCACAATAATTACAGTTTGAGTCATTTTTCCGACATATATTACTTTGGACTTCATTCACACCAACAGACCCTGTGCTGTGAGCTTGGTGGAGCTGTGGAAGTTGTTCTACTCTCAAATTTCTAACTACTGAGGACCATCTCACTCCCATCCCCCACCATAGCCCCAGCTCCAAGTTGGGCAAATGTTCCTATGCAACATTTATTTTATTGAACAAAAACTAATTTCCTTTTCTTTTTTTAAGATTTTATTTATTTATTTTTAGAGAGGGAAGGGAGGGAGAAAGAGAGAGAGAAACATCAATGTGCTGTTGCTGGGGGCTGTGGCCTGCAACCCAGGCATGTACCCTGGCTGGGAATCGAACCTGCGACACTTTTGTTCTCAGCCCACACTCAATCCACTGAGCTACGCCAGCCAGGGCTTCTATTTCCTTTTCTATTAAAGATAAAATCCAACTTCCAGCCAGAGAGCTTTAGACAAATATGACATAGCACAATTTCAAATGAGAGAAAGTATATTTGATCCTTTGGTTATCCTGGACAATGACTTCTGGGGGTAACTGTTATGATTTCTAATAGGAATTTTACAATATTAAAAATGACAATGGCATTTTTATTACTTTGCCCCTGGATGCCTCAGGACCCCAAGTAGGAAAAGTTTTCCCAAAGACAAATCTCCCTCAAGACACTATGATCCACTCAAAGAAGAGTTTAAAAATCCCAATAAATTGTTTTCCAGATGTAGCCACTTCATTCCTTGGTATATAAAAGAAATTCTTTCATTGCTAAGTTCTGCATTTGGTGTCTGAGAAGATTTGTTTTCCTTTATACTGGAAAGATTCTATCATGTGAAGAGGAGAGTTGGGTGGAAGTCATGTTTGTATTGAGGTGGCTCTTTTGTCTTTTTGGTTCAAATGCAGTTGAAACAGTAAACTGGGAAGAATGCCAGAGACCCAGAGCAGCACTCTGAGGTGGGTTTATGATCAGTAACTACAAAAAATATGTGAATGTGCTTTAACTCTTGGTAATAGATTAACACGTGTGATGTTTTGTATTCAATATTTAACCACAAAGTTAATAATCACAAACATCATTGTCTTAGCTGACTTCTTCCAGAAGCTGACTCTGAGAATAGCATTCCAAGAAAAATGGTTTATTTATTATATACAGGAAATATATGAGGAATAGGAAGATAATATTTTAAAATAGAGGCAAAAATAATAGAGGAAGAAGAGCCATTATTAGGACATCTACCACAGTGGGCAACGGAGGTTGTTCCCTCAGAGAAACTGGAAATGTCATGTTGATCATTTCTTATGTTCGCTGCATTTAGTACTTTATATTGTGGTCATAGTAGACAAAAAATTTTGTTTCCTGCTGCCAGATATACACTAGAGAATGCCTATTTTACTTTATTATTTTTGTTTGCACTATTACAGATGTCCTTATTTTGGTCCCTTTTGCCCCACCCACCTGCCTCCCTCTGGCCATCACCAAACTCTTGTCTGTGTCTGTGGGTTGTGTATATATGTTCTTTGGCTGATTCCTTCACCTTCTTTCATCCAGTCTTCTACTTAATTTCCTTGTAACTGACCCTTTTCCCTA
This sequence comes from Phyllostomus discolor, assembly GCF_004126475.2. Classification (NCBI taxonomy): domain Eukaryota; kingdom Metazoa; phylum Chordata; class Mammalia; order Chiroptera; family Phyllostomidae; genus Phyllostomus; species Phyllostomus discolor. Next base: position 24,690,029 of record NC_040912.2, on the reverse strand, counting down.
AAAGCAAGGATTTCACAAAAACTAACTAATTTGGGGTACTGATTTTCAGATACACTGAGTGATGGTAAGGTGTAGTTGTTAAGAACCCCTGGGTTCAAACTCTGTGCTTGGGCACTTTCTGGCTGTGCACCTTCAGCAAGTTACTTAACCTCTCTGGGTTTTGATGTCATTATCTATAACATGAAAATAATCATTTTACCTACTTGATAGTGCTGTGGTAAAATTTTAATGAGTTAACATAACCTGAAACAGTACCTGGCTTTTAATGAGCCCCCCTATAACTGTTAGTAGTTATTTCTCTTTTTTTCCCTCTCATCAATCATTTACTAAGTCTATACTCTGTAACAGGGGCTACAACTCAATAGTTCAGCAAAAAAGAATATTAGCAATAACAGATGGACAAACTAAATAGGTAGTTGTACCACAATGTAGTAGGAACCATAGAGCACAGAACGAGGGGCAACCAACCACTTGGGTGCAGCTGGGACAGTTTGCCGTTGGTGGTTAGAGAGCAAGCCAGCGCTATGAGATGAGAAGAGACCATGGACTCCCCAGGAAGAGAGAACGGCCTATGTAGAACAGGGGGCTTGTGAACTGAAATTGGAAGGAACGTTGTGTGGGAATAAGTGTAAGGTTGCTGGGTTTTTTAATTGGTTTGTGGGCTTTGTTTTTGTTTTTGCAGGAAGTGAGGTCTCAACCTTTTTTCTTAGGAGAAGAAATCAGTCATTAATGTGAAGGATTAGCTGGTATCAAGCTGCAAGGTACCTGCTGTGGCTCTAGTCCAACTCGGAGACAATGCAATGCAGCAGGGCCGCTGGCCCCAAAGCAAGGCAGTGGTAGGAGGAGGAAAGGGCAAGTCGAAAGATAAATATTCTGTTGTTAACAGCAGCCACTTTTATGATGAGAAGAAGTCTGATTTTTGTTTTAATCGTATTTTTTGAACTAGAGAGACCAACATATTTTAAATTTAAAACAAAACTTTATGACTCAGTATCATAGTTTTAAGTTACAATTTTTCTTAACTATTGGTTTTCAATAAGGTTTTAAAATACGCCTTGTTTAGATTATAACATGGAACCTCTATTTTATTGAAATTCTTGCTCTCTCATTTTAATTTAGCTTAGAATTATATGAATCAAATCTGAAAATAACCATTATTTCAGATTCCCACAAAATATTCTTACCACTTTTTTTAAGGTAAAGATGCTATCATATTATTGTACATTCTATTATGCAGTGGCAATGTGTTACTTAAATTCCTAAAAACTACAATCTTCCAGAGTCATTTGGACCCACATGTTAAGAAGAAATGGTGAAATATGCAGAAAATAGTGATTTATTTTAATGCAATTTGGAAAAAATATAATTAATATAGTAAGTATTGTTTCTGATTAGAATTTTGAGGATATACCAATTTGGGGCTTTGCAAATGTATAAGATGTTTTCTGTTTTAGAAGAACCTCTGAATAGTTTTACAACAATGGAAAACCTTTTTAGTCAGACATTGACTTATTATATGTATGCAGTCACTTCCTGATTAATCTACCACATCATTTTAATCATTCTCTTCATTAAGATTATTTCCCCATTATGATTTGTCTCTCACCAAAAGATAATGACAAGAAAGGGAATATGAGAATTACTTGTAACATTCAGAGATGAAGCTCAGAGAGTGTGTATGTGACTATCACGAGATGTGAGAGTATGGCACTTTCCTTCACCTCTGAGGTGGCTTATTGAATATGAACAGAATTATTAGGCCAGGATGATAGTATAAAGATACAAATAGTGTCTGGGAAGACACTACCTACTTGATACTTCAGTGAGACTGTGGGGAGTAGTAAGTAAGGGAAGAGAGATGGCAATTGGTCTGCAGGAGACCTGGATGGCAGGGAGTACAAACACACAGTAGGTTCATCTATGGAAGCATTTTTCCCTGAGGCACATCTGGAACAACCAGTACATATTAATATCTAATTAGTCCTATAGGACCTTCATGCACTCCATGGCTGGCTTAGTTCTGTATGACTTTGCCTTAGCTACCAAGGTAAATAACGTTCTCCACGAAGACAAATGGTTCCTGTTTGTTTCTACACTTCATAAGGAGCTAGAAGGCTGCTTATATAAGGGGAGATTGAAATATAATTGCTGTCTATGTTCATAATACCTTAAAAGTACCTTAATACTGTTTTTCAGTCAAGAATAAACCATAACAATATGTACTAAGAAAAATACTTAAGCCAGATTTTTTGAGGGGGACTTCATTAAAGCTACACAAAGCACAAAAAGGCCTTAGGTTTGCCTCTGAAAAGAGTTCCCATTCACATGACAAGAAAGATGCTCTTGAGAAGTGGACAGACCGCACCCAGATCCCCCAAAACTACTATGTATACTATCTCCTATAATATTATGTGTGGAGGAAATTATTTATTTATTTTAATATTTATTATTTATTAAATTATTTGAAATAAAGGTGCATTTTTATTTATTGATTACAACATATTAGATTGTTTTTGGTTATATTACATAATAATTAAACCATAGGCATCTTACATTTTTAATTTGTACTTATTTTGTCAATATCTAAAAACATGTCAATCTCCCACAATTATTATGGATTATATATTTTCCTCTGACTCTCTGAAATATGTACATATAATATATATCGTATATCATATATGTGTATGTATGTATATATGCTATACAGTTTCATGCTTTTTGTCTTAAAGGACTTTGTTGTATCCATATTTTTATATCAATATTATATCCTTATTCTTATTTTACTTATAGTTTACATTTTTCCTCAGATTCTGTTTTTTTTAAAATTTTGCAGCATTTGCTTTTCTGTATGTTAGCATTGATTTTTCTCATAAACTGTTCCATATCATTTATAGTCAGTACCTGGCCATGATATTCTGCTCACAGAGTTTTGATTACTTCCCATCCCACTCAGAGTAAAGTTCAGGGATCTCCCCCTTTGTTATGCAGACCTAGTGATTGCTCTCCCCCAAACACTCTCCACTCACTCTCACTCACTCCAGCCACACTGACCTCCTCACTACCTCTTGAACAGGCCAAGCAGTCTTATCTCAGAACTCTTATATAGCCTGTCCCTGGTGCCTAGAATGTTCTGCTGTTAGTAACTACATGACTGTCCCCTTACTATGTCATACTCACTGTTCAAGTGTCACATTATCAGAGAGGAATTCTGTGATATTCAAAATAATTACCTTCAAATAAGTTGATGTATTAATCCTCAGAAACTGTGAATATGTTCTTATATGACAAAGGAGAATTAAAGTTGCTGATGCAAGTAAGGTGGCTCATAGGCTGACTTTAAGATGGGAAGATTATCCTGGTTTATGGGAGTGAACCCAGTATAATCAAGGGATATTCTAGAGTGGAAGAGGGAGACGTAAGAGAAGGTCAGTGTGATAGATGTAAGAATTCAACCCATTGTTGCTGACTGGGATGATGGAGAAAAAGGGCCACAGAGCAAGGAATGAGGGCAGCCTATAGAAACTGTAAAACAGATCTTCCTCTAGACCACCCAGAAAGAAACTCAGCTCTGTTGACACCATGACTCTAGCCCAGTGAGCCCCATGTCTAACTTCTACCTGCAGAGTTATAATACCTTTGTGTTAAGTCACCAAGTTGTAGTAATTTGTTACAGCAGCCATAAATATGGAACTAATACACCATCCAGGACCAGCTTCTACAGAATCACAAGCCTTAGCTACCTGCTTTGTTCTCTTACTATTTTATCTCATTTTATAGGATTTACTACCACTCAATATATAGTACAATAGAATTTAATGTAATGTAATATGTATACTCATATACTTTTGTATATATGTTAATAGTAGTAATATTAATGCATTATTCCATCTTTCTCTAAGAATAATTTGGTTTTTGTCACATTTATACTAACTTTCTAAAATCAAGATCGAAATTTTATCCTCTGAAAACTTTTATAGAATTCTCGAAACTTTAAAAATAATTTATGTAAAAACACGCAATCAATTGTATAGACTTGCTCTGTTTACATATCTGAGTCTGTCTGTAATTAGACTATAAACTTGTGAAGAAAGGTAGCAATTAGTTAAGCTTATAATCCCAGAGACAAGCCACTTGTGGAAAACAGTTATTGTGTCTATTAACTGAAAGGTATGAAAACTAGACAAGTAAGCATACAAGGAAATAGATGCCTAAAAACGATGCAAGTTATGCATAAACAAAAAAAAGGTGGAGAAAGAGGAATACCTGGTGGTGGCAGGCTGAGTCAGGCCTGAGAGGCTGAATGGCCAGGAGAGGCCACTCTGAGGAGATGCTCTTTGAATTGCGATCCAAGTAGCCAGTTACAAGATGATCTGAAGGGAAGGGGTTCAGGAAGGAGGAGCAACTGGTCCAAAAGCTCAAAATGAGAGGAAAAAACTTTAGATGTTGAAATAACAGAAAGCGGGCAGTGTGGACAGATCTTAACCAACAAGGCTGGGAATGTGGTGGCGCAGAGTTGAAAGGATTGGCAGAGATCATATGGGAAAAGTAGAAATAACATGTGGATTGTGAATTAAGTGAAATGAGGAGCCACCATGACACGGTCAGTTTTGTATTTTAAAATATTGTTGCTATGAGAAGTTAGAGTAGTGCCGGGGCAAGAGTAGAGTTATGGAGCCCAGTTAGGGAACGGCTGTCATAGTCCAGGCTGGGGAGGAGGTGCTCTGTGGGAATGGTGAAAGGTGCAGAGAGCTTAGTATTTGTCCAGAAGGGACTTCTCTAGAAAGCCAAGGGAGCGTGAGCTCCTGGCCCCTCACAAGGCATCTTCTGGGCCATTGGCCTCATTGTTGGAAGCTGTATAAGATTTCATGCCCCAAAAAACCTGGATTCAAATTGTGTCTGGCACATAGTGAATAGGAAAAAATACTGAAATAGTGTATTAACTTAAACTATAAGTCATAAGGGCATTATTATTTTATATAAAGACATGCTTACAAACATATATAGTATAAATATGTACATGTGTGCATATGTATGCACACACTGCTTGATATTGACTTTCGAATCACATGTCCATATATACATATATGCACCATGCCTCATTTACTAATCTATGTGTTAGTTTATAGAGTTAAGTGTTTTAAGTTATGTATAGTTAGTTTTAGTTATATGTCATATTCGAATATAACTAAATATTTGACTATTTAGTTATATGACATAGGTAACAACCATCCAGATTTTAAGTATATATTAAATATTTTAAATATATATGTTAAAAAATCTGGATGGTAAACAAAATTCCAGAAATGATAGAAAGAAGCTTTCCACAGGTGCTCAGACAACTGGCTTTTGAATAAGTATAGCCAATTTCAATGCCAATAGATTCTATATTTCAAAGAATATCCACTTTAAAATATATATATGTATAATCTTTTGAACATTTCTTACTCTACTCTCTTGCCAAAGGATTTTTGGACAAGTACTAAAGCTGCTCCGAATTGAGGTACCCAAGGAGTAATTCTATGTCTTATCAGTAGACACTGATTACTACTTAGGAGAACGTTTCTATCTATAGCCAGGTCCATCTGGATAGTAATGTCCATTATTTAGGAAGTGGAACATGCACATGTTTTCCAACATATAATCATCTGAACTCTAAATAGCCAGTCATGCTATTTTAAGTGTCTTCATGTGGCTTTGTAACATATGGGCAAATACCAGGGACCTTAATTGTATATCCTTTTTTATATACTGGAGATAGTTTTGTATATACCCAGGAATCTGTAATTTTTAAAAAACAGTTTGTATGGTCTTAGATATAAATATTTCACTATGCACACTCCTATACTATGTGGAGGAGACTCATAAAAGGAGAAAAGTAAATTGACAGAAGCAAAGACATATTGTGATATGATTCTTTCTTATTTTCTGTATTTTGAAATTTAATTTTTATTACAAAATAGAACCTACCTATATAAAGAATAATACAAATGAAATATGCCCCATTCCCCATTTCCATGTTCCAGAAATAATCAATGAAAATAATTTGTGTGTATACTTCCAGATGATGTATTCACACAAACATGATTGCTTGTACACATACATAAACATGTTAACACATGTGAATATATATTTATTTTATAAAGATGAAACAAGAGGGTAAAATTAAATTGTCTACAATTTTTCACTTGCAATATATTATGGACATAATTGCACACTAATACTATAAAGTTTTCCTCTCTTTTTCTGGTAAGTATGTAGTGTTCCATTATACTAGTAATATATAAATTCTCTTTGTCTTTTTTTTGTCTTTCATGACAGAGGATATTATCAGCTATCTGGGAGTCCTTGGCTGTCTTTCCATATTTAATAACAGAACATTTAGGGGGGCTGAGTATAGAGGTCTTGAGTGGTATTTTTGTTGCCTCCTTTTTAAATGCTTTCCATAAGATGAATCCAAATTATTCTGCCTCATGAGTTTATCCATCAGCATGTGTGGGCTAGAGAATATTCCCTACTGAGTACGAAAGCTTCAGGATGAACTTCAGACTGGAAATCTCCAGCTCTCTATAAGATTTAGGGAGAAGCAGAGACCTGGCTACTTGAGCAGATGAGATTTCAGGGTCTAAGTGTTCTGTAGACATTCAAACATTCCCCCGGTTTTAGCCCTGTCTCACGCCTTTGCCTTAAATGTATGTGATGCCTTCAGTTTTTGAGCCTTTATTGCAGAAACCAGCTTGGTTTTGATTATCCACTCAGGCCCCCTCCCACACCAACTTGTACTGTGGAACAGCAAAACTCTGACTTTCACTCTTACTCCACAAAATTACTTTTGGCAACTCTTTCTGTTTCTTTACATGTGACAGGAAACTCTGAGGCTTCATATATACTTTATTCCATTGCTATCATTTTAGTAAAGTTTTGGAAGGTTCAGAGATAAACACACGTATCTGATCTTCAATAATTAAAATTAGGCCTACAATTTTGTTTTTTTCATTCAAGTTACACATTTCTATTTTTTAAAGATCCCTGTTGTCCTTCAAACGTGTTTTAAATTTCTCTTCATATTAGTCCTACACATTTGTATTAAGTATTTTCCTAGGATTCTTTAAACATAGCCAATTCATATACAAATGTTTAAATGTTCATCGTTTTACATCTGACAGTTTCATTTCCACAAATCTATCCTTAGAGAATAATGTAAAATTCACACTCAGAATTATGCAAAAACAACAACACAATGTTGTTTTATAATAGTCTGTTGTACAATTTAAATATCCAAGGAGAATATTTGGTAAAGGATATTACATGTATCAGTGGCATTAAAATCATGGAAGATTAGAGCAACAGTCATAAAATCTTAAACATCTTTGTCTTTGGGTATTAAAACAGTGGTTGTTTTCTCTACTTTGCCTATTTATCATTTTCCAAATTTTCAACAATGTGAAAGGAATGTTTTGAGTCTTTTTTAATCAGAAAAAAAATTATGTTATGTATGTGACATAGTGAGGAAATGAGACAAGAGTTGTTTCCAGATGGCTAATTTTAAGCTCTGAAAGCATTAAAAAATATATCAACAAAGGAAAAGTTTCCAAAATAATCCATTTCTTATTTTCCAAAAGTGATCTAAGGTGTGCATTGTAAAAATTGAAGTGTGCCATAAGAAACAGAGAGAATTTCATTCTTTGTAAATATAATTAGACAGACAAGGTAAATTGCATGAGCATTAGGAGACAGGTTCTATCAATTTTGTGACTTCCTTTTGACTGCTCAGTGCAGTCATATGACTTTTGTCAGGCAAAGAGTTCCTCATAGCTACTGAGATTCCAGGGTTTTCTCTTTCTGGAAGGACACTTGGTTCAGAAAAAGTCACCTTCAGAAAGGTTTCCAAAAGTGGGATCAGAATTCACTTTAAATATTGAGATTTGGTCCAACTGGATGATTTGTAATTTAAAACTAAAAGTCATAAAAATGGGCTATTTAGTGTCCCAGGTTAGATTCCCAGCCAGGGTACATTCCTGGGTTGCAGGCCATAACCCCCAGCAACCGCACATTGCTGTTTCTCTCCCTCTCTCTCTCTCTCTCTCTCTCCCTTCCCTCTCTAAAAAAAAATAAATAAAATCTTTAAAAAAAAAAAGTTATCTTCTTTAAAAAAAAATGGGCTATTTAACTGTTATATATAATATTTTGTTTATAAGTATAAACTAATTTTTAGAGTGAAAAAGAACTTATGGTATTGAGGATAATATTTCTGCAAAAAAATGAAGCAATAGCACTATATTTAGAATTAGCAATCTGAAGATAAAGACAATCATTTCTTGTAGAATTTGCAAGGAATTTCTTCATCAACATTCTAAAAAGCCTTTATTCTTTTGAAATTCAAATTAGTTTTTTTTTAAATTGGGAAAACTGTAATAGCCTAATTGATAAATAATTGATAAAAATGAAAAAATTGAAAAGAAACAAAAAATTAGTTTCCCTTGAAAGATCTCTTCTCATCTTTTACATTTCTCTGTCATTAATTGTGCTAACCCTGCTAGATTATTCATTCTTATGGTTTTACAGGTGATTGTATTCGTTCTGCAAAATCACTTTACTAGACTTCATGAAATGCTGCAATCTTTGCAAGATTAACAATTTGTTTACTTTTTTGCTCATTATTTGTTTGAGTAGATCTTTCCAATATCTAAACATCAGGAAAGGTGTGATGTGACAGAGATGAAACGTAATGCTGAATTCAGATGGAATACTTGAATTTGTGAATGTGCTCATGTTATGATCACAGTGGCTACCCTATTAACTACTGACATTGGAATAGACGATTTTCTTGTATGCATGTTTATTTGTACGTATGCTACATATTGTTACTGTTTAAATGTTTCTGTGGTTCTCTGGTGTCCCACGTTAAAATCAGCTCTCCATGGCATGCCAGTTCTTGTTGGTGTCAATAAATCTAACGAGAGCCAGTCTCTGACCCACTTCTCCCTGCCTACCTGAGCTCTGACATCCCACCTCCACTTGCATGCTCTCTGCTTTCTACCTTTGTGCAATGATCTCTAAAATAGCAGAAGCTAAGTTCTGGAAAGAGATAGAATGGATCATCTTGTAAATTGCATGAGATTTAGCATGCAAGTTCTATAGACATGTGACTTCCCTGTGATGCCTTAAAATGATTCTGGGGAATATCACCTCTATGAGAAGTTACATATAATACACTGATAAACACACACAGGATGCTAAGGAAAATACTGGAGAATATTTTTAAACTGCAATACACTTTAGTGACTTTAATATGCTGTTGGGCAAAATAACTCTTCAGTGTAACAATATGACATAGAGCATAGTTCCAAATATAATTGACTTCAGGTTTATTTATTTCTAATAACATTTGATAGGCTACTACCCAAAGAATACTTTGAAAAACCTAGAGAGCATATTCTTTTCCTCTCACTTATTTCTGAATCTCATTTCATCCCAAACAACTGGAAATACCACGTAGCTTACATTCAAAGAATTGCAGTATTATACATGGCATTTTAGTGTTATCACGGGATTCTATGCACTGATATTTTACTTAAGGCCACATTCAAATAAAAAATTTAACTCTTTGTTGACACTTTCATTTTTTTCCCCAACCAGGGGTAATGAGCCGTGTGCTTTTTTGGTTTCCCTGCAGTGGCTCTCAATGCGGGATGGAATGTGGAGGCAGTTTTGCCACTGAGGGGATGTTTAATAATGCCTGGTTCCATTTTTGGCTATCACAGATTGTGGGGAGAGTTTGATGCTGACATCTAGTAAGCTAAGGCCAGAGGTGATATTTATGTTCTATACTGCACAGGACAGCCTCCACCCCCAAATTATCAGTACAACTCAGGGTGAAAAAAAATGCCGTAGCTCACAGTACTTTCCACAAACACTTTCCACAACCCTCTCATGGGATAGTTTGGTAAAAACAAAGGAATACCCAACTTAAACTAAAAACTAAAAGATATGTTAATATGGATTTCTTCCCTTTCAGGTAAAATAAACACTGACTAGATAAAGACAACTTTTTCAAACCCCTAATGTGCTAGTTTAATTATAAACTCCTAAATAGTCTAAAGCAAACACTAACCAAACCTGATAGGTAAATTAATGCCGGAGGCCAATCTCATGCAATGTTCCTCCTTTGACACTTTTCTTAACGTTTCTCCTCCTTTCTAATACTTAGATTGAAAGCACATTCTAATTATTATTCCAATCATTACTTAACAGGAACACCGAGGTCACCGCAAATAAAGCGATATGAGTTAATGAAGAGCTTTAGCCAAAGAGGAGGTATTTCTCCAAGTACATCAAGTGCTTCACATATATTAAGAAACCCCAGCTGAATCGATTTAATAATGTTGGGATTAACACAATTATTACAGAACCTTCATTATTCACCCAGGCTGCGCATACCATAGCACAAATGAACATCTCCGTCTGATGGTATTAACATTGCCATTTCCTCACCCATTCCCAGACCATCTGCTCCACGCTGATCACTCACTGCTTTAACATTTAACAGTTACCCAACTGCAACTTAGCAGATTTGTGTACTTTTGAAAACAGCTGGTTTAATAACTGCTTCAGAGCTTTTGGATAAAGAAATTATTTTGTAGTGCTTTATAATAGTCTTTTTTTATCGGTGCCTCCAAGGAAAAAGTATTACACTTGCTCCATTTACGCGTATGCAACCACTCATAATATTTCTTGTCACATTTGGAAACATATTTTCAGGATTTATAGCACAATAATGTAAAAAGTCTTTATTACTTGCCTTGTTTTGCTGTTTGTTTTTTTAAATGTCTCTGAGGACTGAGTGAAACCTTTTGCATGAAGTAATTTAGAAAGGTACAAAGGTATAAATTTGTGTTGTCTCAGTTTCCACTCAGTTGCTGTATCAGAGGAATTGGTTTCTACTTCAGTGGTGTTTCCCTTTTCCCTCTTTGCTAAAGAAAATGGGAAAAAGAAAATAACTACTTGTTTTAATAGTCCAGGCCTCTAAGTAGACATATTTCCCCTGGGGAGTTTAGAAGGTAACTCTGGGAATTGGCTGCTCTGTTAATAACTGGAACTGACCTAAGGAATGCTTCTGGGCACTGACACTGTTCTGATTTTTTGATCAGTACAGGGGTTACATACGCATGTTTACTCTGTGAAAATTTATTGGCATGTACATTTTTGTGTACTCTATAGGATGTATGTTATATTTCAATAAAACATTAAAAATTAAGAAAGGCAGGGAAAACTTTACTGGATTCCCTTCATGTATATAGGCTAAATCTTAAACTCTTCCTCATGGTACAGAAAGTCTTTGGTTCTGAGTGATTGTAACATCAGTCTAATATCCCACTATTCCTCACTTTACACCTTGGATATTCAGCAATATAGAGCTGTTCACAGTTCCTAATGCAACCTGGCATTTCACCACCTGTGGGTTCACCCTGGATACTCTTCACTGGGACTGGTAGGGGAGGGCTGTGGCTTTGTCTTCATTGCATTCTCCTGACTCTTATAAACCAAATACAGTAAAGAACAGAACAAAAACCAACAGCTCAACCAACCAAACAACAACAAAAAGCCACTAATATTTGTTACTTGACATACTAGATTTAATCAATTGTTTTGAATAGAAAAAATTAAACTCTCCATTTTCCTTTTACTTATATTTGATGGGGATTTTGATTTTTTCCTGGTCCATGCATTTTATAAAATTTTTTTCTTTAAAACATATAACATTTTTGCTTAATATTTTACCTACTTAAGTTTTCTAATTTACCTCCCACTGTCCTGAGACACTCGGAGCTTTTTCTGTTTGTTTGTTTTTTTAATATGATTCTTTTCTCACTGGTTGGAAACTATATCAAAAACTAACATTTAGATACATTGAAATATAGGATAAAAGATCTGCTTTTAGTAAAAAATGAGATAAAAGAGCCTGGATTGACGTTCTCATCTGAATAAAGTATATTAAAATAAAGAAATATAAAATGATGGTATTCAGGCAATAGATATTAAACAACAAAGGAAGGGAATCTCTGACAGGCAGAAAATGAAAGAGCAAGGTGGCTAAAGTTTCTGAGACAAAGGAGCAATGGGAAGAGAGCTACATGGGAGGAGAATCCCAGAAATGTGCATCGAGTCCAAATGTAACATTCAGCAGAGCAATGATGGAAGCATACATACATGCAAGCAAACTGTCAGAAACTGTGGAAAAATTACCTAAAAGGATAGTAAAACAAAGCTCCCAGCACTCACATAGGAATGGAAAAAAAAATACCTGCTTCAACCAGCCAGAGTAAAACGTGTCAAAATTCACAGAGGGTTGGCTAGTGTACTAAGAAGGATCTTGTTTTAGTGGTGAGAAGAAATTAGAACTAGATTAAATCATCTGATCTTACTTAACAATCAACTTACGTTTTTTAAAACAAGCAAATGTGGTGCATCTCGGAACCAAGGTAATATATCTAATATAATTATAATGTAATATATACATATTGCATATTATATATTGAATCTATATGGTATAATATCTGGGATATATTAGAATAAATTATTATATTTAAATCGATTTTATATTAAAATCGATTTTAATATAATATAAATAAAATCCATTCTATTATATTCCATATGTTATACCATATATATTATACATACGTGTGATATGTGTATTAGCTATATATATTGTGTTATAAGACTATAATAGGAATAATATATTATAGGAATATATAGATACCTAGCTCACAGAAAGATTTAATTTATAATGCCTGGTATCCATGGAAGAGTAGAATCCAAAGAAACAAGAAAATATAACATACTGATAAGAAGAAATAATTAATTGAAACTCACCTAGAACTAACAAAGATGTTAGAATTATCAGTAAAAAGCATTAAATGGTTATAGTAACCATATTCCATATTGTCAAAAATAAACAGAAGCAAAGAAGATTAAAAAGAAAAAGATTCAAACTTCTAGAATCCAAAACTAAATTAATTGAGTTGAATAATACATTGCATGTGATTATTCTCAGATTAGGTATTAGAAGAGAAAATAATAATGAAATCAAAGTATAGCAATGCAAATTTTTCAAAATAATACATGTCAAAAATAAAACTAAGAAATAAAAACACTGAGGAAGCAACCTAATGTGTGTCCCATTGCAGTCCTGAAAGAGTACAGACAGAAAAACTTTTGAAGAAATAATGAAAAAATATTTCCAAATATAATACAAATCATAAATATAAAGATTGAAGAGGCTAAACAAAAGACAAAATTCAGGAAGAAAATTTCACCAAGACACAGCATAATCTAACTGCCCCCAAACAGGGACAAAATTTTTTAAAGTTTTTATTTATTTGTTCACTTTTAGAGAGAGGGGAAGGGAGGGAGATAGAGAGGGAAAGAAACATCAATGTGTGGTTGCCTCTTGTGCACCCCCAACTGGGGACCTGGCCTGCAACCCAGGCATGTGCCCTGGCTGGGAATCGAACCTGCAATGCTTTGGTTCACAGCCCACACTCAATCCACTGAGCTATGCCAGCCAGGGCCTAAGACAATATTTTTTTTTAAATGTATAGGATAATTTTAAAAAATACTGTCCTATTAGTAATTATAGTTCCATAATTAGAATATATTAAAATTTATAAAATTAATTATTTTGACAATTAGGTTAAAACATCTCACAAAATATATATGGTAAGTAATATCATAGTAATGTAGAAATTATATATTTCTTGAACATGATAGTCTTCAGAAATTCAATTGTTTTTATTAATATTCTTTGTCCATTCTTCTCTGTTCTATGCAGGCCACTTTTAAAACATGTGGTAATTTTTAGTACACAGAAACATTAGTATTCAGTATTGTGCAGTAGAATTTAATCAGTTGAATAGACAAAAGCTTGTATTTATGTGCCCACAGAGTGATGGGTGGTTTTTAAAGACTTCTTTTCTCACACAGCTATCAATCAAAGTGACAGTGTTCTTTAGATTAACTTTGGATTCCCCAGCACAAATTAATTAATCTGTCCACTACTTCCTATCTCAGTGTTTCAATCAGCCAACAAATAAGCCAATCAAGATTTCAATTCTTTGCTGATTAGCCAATAAACTGTGACAGCGGACTGTGGCAGGACTTCGGGGACTTTCATAGAAGCTTATTTATCGATGTAGCAAATGCTGTGATCAGTCCCTAAACCACAAATAAAAAGAACATTGTGTTTTCTTCCCAGTTACTTTCATCAAGGCAAAGAACCTTTCAGGTAGAAATAACACTGTTGGAACAACCAGTTGCAAGGATGCTCTCCTTGAGGTTACATTAATAACATGTTTGTGATGCTGTTGCTTTATTAGCTCCAAATTGTTAAATGCTATTGAGTTTTAGAATTTAACTAACTGCTTTTGTTCAAATGAAAGGATGTATGTGAGAGCTGTCATTATTTCCTCATTGTCAAGAGTTCTTCTGGACAAGAATCCTAAGTACTCTTTATGTCAAAATAGTGCCTCCTGCTTTTAATATATTATATATTCATATGGGTATGTTTTTAAATATTATATATTTACAGTATGTTGTAAAATTTATCCGGTATGAGTGTTGCCTCCCCCCAGTTTTTCTGATTGGGAGAATAAACCCAACAGGGGAGAGAATATGGACTGAAAGTTAGAAATGTAGGGTTAATCCAGATTTTGCTGGTAACAAGTTGTGTGAGCTAGAAAGTCACTTAATTTGTACAAGTTATGGTTTTCTCTTATGTGGACTCAAAGGTGTAGATTAAATAACCTCCAAAATTTGATGGTCCAGCAAAACACACTAGTGTATTTTTTTCCTATAAGGACAATTTTTCTTCTCTTTGTTGCTAACGTAACTTTTTAAGTTTGTCCAAATATCAGTCATTTCATGAACTTGACACTGAGCAGTAAGCAAATGTAAGATGAGGTATGTGACCTTTTGGTTCCACATTAGACTTCACATTCAATTTCTTCACCTTTTTCTTGGAGAGCAAGCGGTGAAGGAAATAAAAAGAAACATCCTATTCCTCCAAGTGGAGGGATCCCAACTATAGCTCCTGACAGTCCGTGACCTTTATCATTCTAGTCTTCTAGGCCTTCTCCCTTGTGTCTTAAAGATTTCAGTTCCTGTATAATAATAGTCTTTATTTTAATGTCTTCTCCTGTCATCTTAAAAAGTGGACCATCATTTCCGTGACATCTTTGTTCCTTGGTATAATTTCTCTTTATTAATTTTTAAAGTATATTTTATTGATTATGCTATTACACTTGTCCCAATTTTTTCTCCCCTTTATCCTCCTCCTCTCTGTACCCCCTCCAGCATTCCCCCCAATTAGTTCTTATCCATGGGTTGTACATATAAGTTCTTTGGCACCTCCATTTCCTGCACTATTCTTAACCTTCCCCTGTCTATTTGTGCTATGCTACTTGATCCCTGTACCTTTTCTCCTCATTCTCTCCCTCTTCCTCCCCACTAACCCTCCATATGATCTCCATTTCTGTGATTCTATTCCTGTTCTAGTTGTTTGCTTAGTTTTTGTTTTTATTATTTAGGTTCAAGTTGTTGACAGTTGTGAGTTTGTTGTCATTTTACTGTTCATAGTTTTTGATCTTCTTCAGTTTCTTAGATGAGCCCCTTTAACATTTCATATAATAAGGGCTTGGTGATGATGAACTCCTTTAACTTGACCTTATCTGGGAAGCACTTTATCTGCTCTTCCATTTTAAATGATAGCTTTGCTGGACAGAGTAATCTTGGATGTAGGTCCTTGCCTTTTGTGACTTTGAATACTTCTTTTCAGCTCCTTCTTGCCTGCAAGGTACCTTTTGAGAAATCAGCTGCTAGTCTTATGGGAACTCCTTTGTAGGCAACTGTCTCCTTTTCTTTTGCTGCTTTTAAGATTGTCTTCTTATCTTTAATCTTGGGTAACTTAATGATGACGTCCCTTGGTGTGTTACTCTTTGGGTCCAATTTCTTTTGGACTCCCTGGGCTTCCTGGACTTCTTGGAAGCCTATTTCCTTCACCACATTGGGGAAGTTTTCTTTCATTATTTGTTCAAATAAGTTTTCAATATCTCACTCTTTCTCTTCTCCTTCTGGCACCTCTATGATTCAGATGTTTTACCGTTTAAAGTTGTCCTGGAGATTCCTCAACCTCTCCTCATTTTTCTCATTTGTTTTTCATCCTATTCCAGTTGGATGTTTATTTCTTTCTTTAGTTCCAAATCATTGATCTGAGTCCCAGTTTCCTTCCCTTCACTGTTTGTTCCCTGTATATTTTCTTTCATTCATTTTGTATAGTCTTCATTTCTTCTTTCATTTTGTAACCAAGCTCAATCAGTTCTGTGAGGATCCTGATTATCAGTGTTTTGAACTCTGCATCAGATAGGTTGTCTATCTGCTCATTGCTTAGCAGTTTTTCTGGAGTTTTGATTTGTTCTTTCATTTGGGCCATATTTCTTTGTCTTGGCACACCTATTCCCTTGGTGTAATTTCTAACAATAATTTTGTCCAGATGACCTTAGTCAGACATCTCCAATTTTACACCAAAATGTGCATTATTTTTGAAATTTCTATTTCAAATATTTTGCCTTTACACCGACTATCCCCTCTCTTTCCATATAATTTGTTTCAGAATATTTACAACTAAACATTTTTGACTTTAGAAAAATAATGATTATAATATATTGTTTATGACATTAGTCACAACCTTGAAATTTCCTTGCCTCTCTTACCTCCCATGTGCTTTGCAAAATCTTGATCTATATATTTTTGTGTTCAGAATTTTTATATGGTTCACTTGATGTTGCCTGAAAGAAAAGTTATTCTTTACTCTTAAGTTTGCTTTCCCACTTTCTGTGATGGTACCTCTCCATCATCATCCAGAAAATATAAAACAGAAATCTGAAACTTCCTTATATTTCCACCAACAAATCTATTTTCACTTGCATAAGTACTCAACTTCTCCTTTTTCCCCTTATAATAAAAAAGGTATTACTACTCAAATCCTATTCTCTGCATTTCAGTCCTGGGCCTAATTCTCTTTCTTCTCTGAATGGATTGTATATTTCTGGTGATTTTTCTTATTTCCTGCATTTTATGCATTTTTTTTCTCTACTAAGTCAGCCCCTTTATATCCATAAGTACTTTATTATGTCTTATAAAATTAAACAAAATATTCTACACATTAGGAGCACTTTTTCTCTAATAAACAAACTAGTTTAACTCCTATAAAATTTCTTTGTTCCCTGTCAGGTCATGTTATTTTTAATGTGTTCCTTAAGTCTCGTACACTCTTGATTCTAGCTTATCTTTAAAAAAAGTTCTTATACACCACTCTTTTTAAATCACTCTTAAAACATCAAATGCCTCATTTTGCCAAATCCAAATGACACTTTGCTGTTTCTATTCCACTCAGCATATAAGCTGCTGTAAAGCTTTCATGCCAAGCTTCCACTGTGTAGCAGTACTGGAAACATGCCACTCAGATGCCCGTTCAAGAGAGAAACTGCCATTTGGCTGTAATATAAATAAGTAAGTAAGTAAATAAATAAATAAATAGAAATTAGCTGACAGTACCCAGTTCTAGTGCCTTCAAGATCTGCTTTAGCTTTCAAGATGATGTGTCTCTCCAGGCAGCCCTCACTCAATGACTGTGGATGGCTAGCCATTTCACCAAATGTAGATTTCTTTAAACAGGCAATTTATTGTTCTTTATAAGAGGACTATTTTTGTTCCTTTGCTCCACTAATAAAAAGGCATTCTTTTGTTTACATCATCTTATTTTGCATACGTGTGTGTGTGTGTGTGTGTGTGTGTGTATTTTTTCCCACTGCCTCCCAACAGATGCCATTGAACATAGATCTCTTATAAGGTCTCAAGGAATCCCAATTTATAATACAACATTCATAATATATTCCAAATAAATATTTATTAAATTGGTGAATGAATGAAAGAGCCAATAAATATGTCAATTTTTATATTTTTTCTTTCAAAAATTAATCTGAAATTCCTCCAAAATTCTAATATCTGCCACAGGCATAGCAAACTATTCAAATTGAATATAAATTACAAACATCCTGGACATTGCCTTCTTCAGTTTTTACTTATTTGGTTTCCATTTTTAAATATTTAAATTTTAAATCTATTTCTGTTTTACTTAATAAGCATATAAAATTTTAAATATTTTCTAGGTCTATGGCTAGCTATATGGATGATACTGAAGAGCAACAAGCAAGTACAAAAATCAGTCACACTGTCAACTTAGCCTACTAACAAAATCATTTCCTCTCATTACACATATACACACACAGAGTGAGATTTGCCTCAAACTTGATTTTGAATGAATCACAACTGTTGAGAAAGATTGGAGAGCAAGCAGGGGTGTGTGTATGTGTTTGAGTAGCAGTGTTTCCTCCAGTCTGTGAGGTTACTGATGTTATGCCCTCATGTTCCATCTTTTCGCTATGCTTGACATTGCACAGAAAAAAAAATGAAAACAAAAAACAAACAAACAAACAAAAAAACCCTTGGTATAAAGAAAGAAAAATGACAACACAAAGAGACTAAATCTCCTACTGAACATAATTAAAGAAAATGAAACTGACATTTTAAAGATGTTGTTTTGCTCAAATGAAAAAAAAACCTCAAACTAAAGTTAAATCAGATTACCAAATGCAATGAAAAAGCCTAACAATAAATGGTAGAAACTCTAGAAATAGTCTTTGCCATTAGTTATATAGATGAGAAAATATGCTTTTGTGTTAAAATTCAATTTCTAATGATTTGTATAATATTTAAATGACTTCCCAAAACAAAGTTTAAATTTAAATTACTTTTACTTTTACATTTAGATCCAAAGCATGCAGTGCATTATTAAAATGTTCCCATCATTTCAAAAATGATATTAATATGAGAGCCAGAAGGAGAGGAGGATTGGATGTAGGTGGAGGTGGGCAAAGATAGGGCAAGAGGGATAGAAAGAGGCTTTGCTTGGGGCAATGGGCACATGATGTAGTGTGCAGGTGATATTTTATTGAGTTGTGCATTTGAGACCCATAGCACAATAAATTAAAAAAATAAAATTAAAAAATTTTAAGATTGATTATGAAACATATTTAATATAACTCCAGTTAAGAAATTATAAACCATAAGACAAGTACATTTATATAATTTATTTACATTAAGTGTTTTAATCCTAATCTATTAAACATCATGACTATTAATGAGCAGATGTTTACATAACACAGATAAAGAGAAAAGGGCATTCTGACTAAATTTTTTGGTGTAAATCCACTGAGTAATATTTTTCATTGTCTATTTCTGATGTTATTTTTGTTTTGTGTTTTTTTGTGTGTATGTGTGTGTGTTTTTGTTTGTTTTGTCTATCATGTTACAAACTAATAAAACAGGTTCTTCCTTCTATAAATGTCTTAGAAATATAGGGAAACATAAAGAAGAATCTGTATATACTTCTCTCTCTATACAGGGGGGATTTGGTTCCAGGACTCTGTAAGGATACCAAAACCACACAAATGTGTAACTACTTTATATAACCTATTGTGTCTATAGGTTATATAAAGTATTATATAAACTATAATTATATAAAGTATTATATAAAAATATATAAATGTATTGAATTTACGTATAACCTATGCACAGCCTCCCATATATGTTAAATCATCTCTAGATTATTTACAATACTTAATATGTAAATGCTCTGTAAACAGTTGTTTTACTGTACTGATTGGAAATAATGACAAGGAAAAAAGTCTGTACATATTCAGTACAGTCTTAATCATCATACGCCAAACCCCACAGGACATATCAGCAACAATATAACATGTTTTAGAATCTTCTCAACCTGAGGTGGTTCAAATCCAGAGATGCAGATCTTGCAGATGTGGAAGGCCAGCTGTATTTCCTAGACATTTTAATTGAACTTCGGGTACTTGGAAGACATATTCTGTTGACAAGTTTCCCAGAAAGCCATTTACAATAATACTCAAATATGCTTAAAAATTACCTGGTTAAATGGTTACCTGGTTAATTTTAACCATGGTTATAAATGAGCAAACTCTAGAATATTCAGTTCGGTTTCATCACGCATCCCAGGAAGAGCAGCAGTTTGATGTAAAGAGTAATTAACTAGCAGACAGAGGCTAATGGAAGGCCGAAACCCCTAAAGAGCTGTGGGTTTCCTCCCATCAGAAAGAGAAGACATTCTATGCCATCCAAAGCAATAAAAAAGGAACCTACAAACATCAATATTTTTATACCTTTTTATATAACACCAAACTCATGATTGCCTACTGGAAGAATTACTTGGTTCCAATATAATTAATCAGAAGTTTCATTTCATCCTGTTTTTTAAAAAGATAGACTTAATTTGTAGGTGTTAAGTTGTGAAGAAATAAACTCATTATCTACAAGCACCTATGGCACTGGGTCAGGGGTTAGGACTAACACAATTCAGAGCCAAGGTAAAAAGACTGATGCATAGTAAGTGTGTGTATATTTGTGATCAATATAGATCAGTTTGCACAAATTGGCTGATATAAGAGTAACAATGAAAGAGACATTGAAGATATGTCTTCAGCCAGATGCAAATTCTTAACTTAATATTATTTAATATATTTTAAGGTATCAAACCTGGGTTTTCAATGAATAGATCTATCTATCTATCTATCTATCATCTATCATCTATGAATATTGATAATAAAATGAAAATTTGATATTTTTGCTATATTATAGACTAGAAATTTCTCCCACTAAAAGACACCTAAACAAAATAATGTTTATTTAAGGTAAATTTTCTGAAGCCAAAAATCCCCAAAGTAGCAACTTTTAATTTGATGTAAACCATAATAACAGTACTCTTTATTGGTCAATCAGTGTTTAGTTATAGAGTACAAAATTCACTTAAGCTAACTGAAATAGAAAGTGGTTTATTACATGGTATCAAATGACTAAGAGAATGCTTGGATGAACTAAAGAAACAAGCTATTATTTGAACACCCAGGAATCATTTTTATACCACATTATAGAATTGGGCCACCTATTCTTAAAATTTTATTAACAAGGAGATCAAATTTTATTAACAAGGAGACCCATAACCCAAGTCCATATGTGCATGTTACTAAGAGACAGATAATACTATAACTTCATATTAACATTAAGCAAAGAAAAACCAAGATTCAGCAAAGTCAGCTCTGGGGCCCACATTAGAGCAGAGGATCAAGAGGCATCTATAAGAAAAAGGGGAGACAGAACTGGAGGCCTAGGGGTGGGAATCATAGATCACTCTCAGAAGAGAAAATTCCGCTGTCTAAACTGTGTATCCCCTAAATTCATATGCTCTAATCCTAATCCCAGTATCTCAGAACATGACTGTATTTGGAGATAAAGCCTTTAAAGAGGTAATTAAGTTGTAATGAGGTCACTGGGGTAGGCCCCAATCCAAAATAACTGGTGTCCTTGAAGAAGAGGGTATTAGGACACAGACACACACAGAAGGAGGACTCTGTGAAGGCACAGGAGGGAGCCCAGGAGAGAGGCCTTAAACCAGCCTTGCTGATGCTTTGATGTTGGATATGGCTACCCTAACAAACTAAGGTGCCTACCGCATTGAGAAATACATTGAATAGTTAGTTCTGAGACCTGGTAAATCAGAGCACTAGCTACTGTGACAGGGATTGCCAACCTTTTTGAGAAACGGACCACATAGTAATTATATTAGGTTTTGCACTATATATGATCTCTTTGGCAGTACTCAGCTCTGTCGTTGTAACATAAAAACAGTTTCAGACAATATGTAAACAAATGGAAGTGGCTGTGTTCCAACAACATATTATTTACAAACAGGTGGTGAGCTGGATTTAGCTCCTGGGTTATAGTTTGTTGACTCTGATATGAAAGAATCAATAAGGATTTAAGGTTGAAAAAGATCAGAGGTGACGGTCTTAACAATTTCTTCATATATGCTATAGAAAACCTGTGAAGAATAATTTAAATCTTGAACCAAATTTTATACTGTTAATAAGAGCATGTTGGCCTAAAAGATCAAGGCCAATTTTGAGGTTGTCCAAGGTATATTAAAATGTCTTTCTCATAGCAAATCAATATTTTCAGGTATCATAAAAGTTACTTAACTATTAAAATGTAATTGATGAAAAATTTGTTTCTTTTAGAAAGTTTTCCACTTAATATTATATATAATGGAATATTTGAGCACCAGAAAAGAAATTCTAATCCTGGGTAGGAGACAGTGTTTGCAGCAGGTCAATGCTCCTGCTAAGAACAACTAAAAATATATACAATTACAGAAATTATATATTCAAAGGACCAAAAAGCTAACAATATTAATGACTTTGTGGCAAGCAATTGTTTTAAATAAGATAAAAAGAAAACTGATAATAAAAACATTGAAAAGTTTTCATGAAATTTGTTTTTCTGAAAAGAAAATTCACAGAATAATAGTAGTAAATAAATATAATACAGAGAACATAGAACATTGCTAAAACTCAACCACAGAAACAAAAACAACCTCATAAAAATGGATAAAAATTTAATTAGACACATCATCAAACAATACATACAAATGGCAAATAAATTCATGAAAAGATTCTCAGCATCAATAATCATGGAGAAATTTCAATTAAACCCACAGGAAGATACAACTGCATATCCACTAAAATCGCTAAAATGAAAGACTTACAATGCAGCATTTTGGTGAGGATTCGGGGAACTAGAACTCTCAGATGTTCCTACTGAGAACACAAAGGGCACAATCACTTCGGAAACAGTCTGGCAGTTTTTTACAGAGTTCACATTGACGTAGTGATTTCACTTCTAGGTGTTTACCCTAGAGATATGGAGAAAATTAATGTTTAAAAAATAGGAAATCCTAAACAAAATATTGGTAAACAAATCCAGTGATGTATACATGGGAAAATTAATTCTATATATTTCACAACCAAATGTGAATGATAAAACAATGGAACTTTGGTAGAAAACACAGGGAAGTATCTCTATGGTCTTGGAGTAGAAAAATATTTTTTAAAAATTTTTACAAGATTATTTATTTATTTATTTATTTATTTTTAGAGAGAGAAGAAAGAAGGGAGAAAGAAAAGGAGAGACATGTCAGTGTGTGGTTGCCTCTAATATACCCTCACCTCGGGACCTGGTCTGCGATCCAGGCATGTGCCCTGACTGGGAATGGAACTGGTGACACTTTGGTTCATAGCCTGCACTCTTCCATTGAGCTACATCAGCCAAGTAGAAAAATATTTTAACACATAAAAAATAACTAACTGTAAGGAAAACTTTGAAAAATTAGATTATTTTAAGGTTATGACACCATTAATAACAAAAATGGAACACTATGATTGTGTGGAGAGGTGGTATTGTCAATGTGTATATATTACTAATGACTCATATTCAGAACAACTTCTACAAATATCTTATATATTAATGTGAAAGACAGAAAACCTAACAATAGTCCAGGCAAAATAATATCTGGGCATTACATACATGTGTGCACACACACACAAACATACACACAAAACTTGCAAAAGGTCAGTGGACACATGAAAAGATGTTTTATTCTTATTGGTCATCAGGGAAATACAAATTAAATCATGGTGATACTACTGCCTGGAATGGCTGAAATGAAAAAAAGGAGGAAAACATCAAGTTGTTGGGAACCCTCATATATTACTGATGGCAGTGTGGGAAAAATATACTTATTTACTTGCACATATATGGAAGTATCTGTACTTTATATACACATCCGATAGAAAAGCACATACCTATAGAACAAACTATTTGTGCAAAAAACTTCACAGTAACATTAGTTTTAATAACTCAAAATGGGAAACTTATGCCCATCCCCCAAAGCAGTAGAATGGATGGATACATTGTTGCATATTCCAAAACTGGGATAGAAGACCACAGTAATAAGAATGAATGCATCACTATAACATATGACAATATGGATACATCTCAAAAATATAATATTGAGTTAAGGATCCAGACACAAAATAATACATAATGCAAAAGCTCACACTCATGAAGTTCAAAAGCAGGCAATGCTAAGTGGTGGTTTAAGAAGTAATGGTAGATATTTTGGGGAGTGACTAAGGAAGGGAATGGAATACTTTGGGGTTCTCTTTTTGATCTGGATGTTGGACAGTGTTTACTTTGTGAAGCTTACCAAGCTTGTGCACTTATGTATGGTATGCATATTTTTATATTGCATGCTATACTTCAATAAAAATTTAAAAATAGAATAAGTACTATATTTAATTGAAAAATTAAACATATAAAACCTGTGAGGCCATAATAAAAAAGAGAAAGCCATTTATAATCAAATAAAACATATTGTCATCATTTTAAGTAGCTTTTATATCACATTTATACATTAAACATTGTTAGTTAAGAAAAATAAATGAAATATTCTTCCTTTCTAGTCACCAAATAGCTTTATTTGACATGGGAAAACTCTTTTTTTTACAGAAGAGCACAGTCCAATAAATGCAAAGGAAAGAAAGTCTTAGAAAAATCACCATTTTATGGCTACTCGATGAAAAGTTGATGGGAACAAATTCTTCTCAGGATACAAAAATATCATCCCACCCAGTATCTCTAGTTTCAAGGGCAAAAAAAAATACAACTCTACAAGGAATGACTAAAGCCA
This sequence comes from Phyllostomus discolor, assembly GCF_004126475.2. Lineage (NCBI taxonomy): Eukaryota > Metazoa > Chordata > Mammalia > Chiroptera > Phyllostomidae > Phyllostomus > Phyllostomus discolor. The sequence continues at coordinate 24,665,302 of NC_040912.2, read as the reverse complement.
TGGTGATTAATCTGAGCAGCACAGTGATTGGGAAGCCAAAATGTTGTGTACCTTCCTGTGTGATGCGATAGAAAATACAAAATATATTCTTGCTCCAAATCTTTCCCTTGAATCAAATAGAGTCCTTAAATCAAAATTCTACTTTATACAAAATGCAGGGATTTGAGACTGAATATTTCCTTCTCAAATTCATATGTTGAATCTCTAACTGGTATAAGTAGGTAGGAACTTCGGGAGGTGATTAGGTCATGAAAGCGGAGCCTTCATAAATGAGACTAATGCCCTTATAAAGGGAACCCTTTTCTGCCACGTGAGGACGCAGCAAGAAGACAGGCCGTCCGTGACCCTGGAAGTGGGCTCCAATCCTCATCAGACATCGATTCTGCCAGTGTCTCGATCTTGGATTTCCCAGTCTCCAGAACTATGAGAAAGAATTTCTGTTGTTTACAAGCCACACAGTGTAGGGTACCTTGTTGTAGCAGACCAAACTAGGACAACAGGAGTAGAGAGACATTATTGTGGGTATTTTGAAACTTTAATGCAAAGTGTATTTTAGATTATATCAATGAATAAATAATTGTGTCATAATTATTAATTTGGTTAGATATGATAGGGCACTGCTTTTAGTACTAACATGTCCATATTTAGAAAAGCATAATAAAATATTTCATAGTGAAGATTCATAATATCAATATTTCACTTAAATATTTTAGAATCATTGAAGATATAAATATGAAAAACTGTGAACAATTATGTAATTGAGGTAATGGGCATATGGATATACCTCTCATGAGTTTTCTATATTCATGAGGGATATTCTAATATTTAGGGAGAATATGTTTCCCAGAGATTTTAACAAATTTTCCAAATTCAGTTTGTTATCATATATGCATAGTCTAGTAAACCACAGATTTCTATGTTCTTTCTGATATTTTTAACTTATATTTTGTGGCAAGATGTGCATTGCTATGATTATTTTTAATGTTTCATTATTTGTATTTTGAATCTGCAAATCTGAAGTGCTTTTGATATTTGATGTCATTATTGGTTACATTCATATTCCTTGTCTGTAGAGGGAATATATAGGGATGAGACCTCATCCTTATGTATATATTAAATTTTATATATGATTCTGTTCACTTTGATCACATGCTTTTTGACTTGATATTTTGCAAAATGGTTAAACTCACGGGAACTGACACTTCTTTCTGTTGTTTCGTTGTTTCCGTTGTTTCCTATTTGTATCCATAGCTGTGCGACATGGCAATCCTATCACCAATGAGTGACTTGAATAATTTATTGGCAAAATCAATAAATTATGTATTCATATAGATAAATATAAATGTTAACCTAATTGCAGATTTATTTAAGGTTTTTGTTTTTGTTTTAACATAGTCGTGAGGGAGTAAAATTGCCCATCAATCTCTTCATTATCACCAGGACTGACAAATAAAACCTTAATCTATAATGTCATCATGCCAAAATGAATTTTACAAGATAACATTACACTTTATTTTATGTTTAACATTAAGAGGATGATTATGTTCTCTACTATTGCTGTTAAGTACAGATTCCAATGGAAGGTATCTTCTTTGTTTGATCTTTAGTGATCCATCGTCTGTGACTTCTGAAGGGTCTCTAATGTCTTTAATTCAAGGAGTTTGTTTGATACCATGACTGGCTGGGTTAATGAAGAAGGTAGCATGCTTCTGAGGTAGCCTGAAATAAAAAAAAATGAAAGAAAGACAGGAAGGAGGGAAGGAAGGAAGGAGAAAAGGAAGGAAGGAAGGAATGGAGGAAGGGAGGAAGGGAGAGAGGAAGAGAGGAAGAAAGAAAGAAAGGAAGAAACTGACAGTTACTTGCTTACACTGGAAATTTTCCCAGACTGTAAGTTTCTTATTGTAGCATTAAAATCTAGCTAAATTCATAGTCTTAGTCATAGCTTGGATTTATTTCTAAATTTAGTGTCTGGGAGAAATACTGCACAAAATGTATTTTGCGTTTTGCATCATTTACTTCACATTTAATGTGAAAAGATGAAGTATTTTCCTTCAGACATGTGTGTACATTTGTGCTTTCATCTTCTATTACTCATTATCTTTCACAGTTTTATAAGAAAACTAAATAAAATGAAAAAATGGATCTGCTACATTAACTTACATTGATTCAATGGTAGCTACAGCCAAGGCTGTTAAAGTGAATAAGTAATTATCCCATTGCGAGTCCTTCCAAAACAAATGCTTGCACACCCAGAGCAGGCTGATTGGCCCACAGGCTGATGTTCTGGTTTTCAAAGATCTTAGAAATGCTGAATTCTCTGATGATTTGCTCAATGTAGAGATTTTTGTAGCATTTAAGCTTAAAAAATTATATATCCATTGGTTTTCTATTCTGTGTTATCAAATACCTTTTGTGTTAAGGACGTTTTAGTATCAAAGAAAAGCTAGTGATTGAATACAATGGCACAGCACAAGGTAGGGTAGGAAGAGCCGGCATCTTTTGAGCACCTACTGTGTCTGCAATGTGATATGTTTTTATGGAAGTTATTAATAGAACGATACTGTGAGGTAAAAAAAAACCCACTATTCCCTTGTAGCAATGAGGTGACAGAGACAAAAGCAATGAAGCAACTTGACCAGGATGCTCAAGCCACATCAATGTCCTTTGGACTCCAACTTATTTGCACCCATACTCTCTTAAATATCAGTGAATAGTCAAATAATTTACGTATTAGAAATAAAATGCCACCTGCTATCTTTTAGATCAGTTTAGCACATTCTGAACACCATCTTTTTATCAGTATTGTATGTCCCAGCTACACGAGAGGAAAGGTACTGTCCCTGCCTAGAGCTGGCTCACACTGCATTCAGTAAAACCAAGGAAACAAATAAATATAATGCCTCATGTCACAGTGGGAGTTGAATGTCCAGAAAGAAAAGAATATAAATAAATTTGTCAGGAGAATCAAGAAAATATGGAGTCAGTGATCTCTAAGTAAAATAGTTCATGATGGAAAAGAATCTGCCAATTAGAAGAGGGACCACAGGGGTGTCCAGACACTGATATACCAAAACACAGAGCATGAGATCACCTGTCATTTGTAGAGAACAAGTAGGAATTTTATTATTCTGTAACTCAATTGATAGGAGCTTATGCCAAGCAAGGTCTTTATGATGGGGCTTATGCACAGCATTAAGGAAATTGAACTTTAATTGGCAGGTTAAAACTATTGAAAAATGTTGCTATTGTACTGATATATGAAGATTTGCATTTCAGAAATCTTACTCTAGCGATGATATGGACAAAGAGAAGAGGGGCCACTAACCACAGGCAGTAAGATCATTGGGGAGACTATAAAAGGGCGAGTCATTTTTGATTTGTTTATGTAGCAATTTCTTCATTTGTTGTCCTCTCTATGGTGTTTAGCAACCTTTCTGCTCAAAACAATTCTTGTCTTTTTGCCTTCCCATGACCTTACCAGAGGTCTTTTAAGGCACTGGTTGATGAGGAAGAATTGGGAGATGATTAAAAGAAGCTAGCAAGTAAACATATATTCAAGAGGGTTGAATAAAGAAGGAGAAAAGTTCAGGGAGAGTTTATAAAGGCTGGAAGGGAGGATAGACAAGTTCATATTCTGAGAACTCACAAGGGGAAAACATACAAGAGAGAGAAGGAAAGCACTTCAAATAAACTAGGCAACGAGGATAGAAATCACAAAAAAGGTTAAAATTTATTTTTAAATGATCATATTTAAAAAGTTATAGTCTCTCTTCTGTCACATATTGAATTAAATCAGTCATTTCATTTTTCCAGGCCCAGGAGTTTGACATGAGTTCAACTGAGAATGTGGGAGGAAGCCTAGTACTCTTCTGTACACTGCCCTGAGCCCTGGAATAATAGGTATGTGTCTAGCTCTTTGGGAAGAATTAAAGCAGACACTACTATCAGTGTTTATTAAAAAGAGAATGAGTTTATTAAAAAGGGAAGAGAAAGAGAATGAATGAGTTATTCTGCACTTGTTGTTTTTGAAAAACATTCTAAAATCACTGGTATACAGGTAGTATGCCAGAGAAATGATGAACATGCATGTCACGTTCTTACTTATAAACTTGTGAAGTTAATAGGGCATATTTTGTCTGTTTGTTTTTTTGGTTATTTGTTTATTAGTTTTTAGAGAGATAAGGGAGAAAGATAGAGAAACATTGATTTGTTGTTCCTCTTATTTACCCATTTATTCTTGATTTTTATATGTGCCGTGACAGAGATGGAACCTGCAACCTTAGGGCATCAGGATGATGTTCTAACCAACTGAGTTAACCTGGCCAGGACCCAATAAGGCATATTTTAAACTTGCTGTTCAGCTCAAGTATACTGATCACATTGTTTTCCTTTTGTTTATTGTTTACTGATAGAATCTGGAAGAGATACCCTAGCAAAGTTTTGTGTACTTACGAAAGCAGGAGCAAGTATTTCTTACATATGTTATCTTTTCAAGGTATTAGAATAAACAATTTGGAAAATAATCATTTCTTAGCTTTCTTTTTCAGTGGAATTTCTAAAATTTATGCTGTATAATTTTTGTTGTTGTTGTTGTTGTTGATGCTATTATTTGTTTGAAATGTCTGTTGAGTTCTTCAGTATGTCAGGTAGAAGAAGCCAGGCGAGTTGGGTGCATAATTTACTTAATCCTCTATCAGTATTATGTGAGGTATTATGTGGTATTTCAAGTTATTGATTAGGATAATGGAGTTCAAAACTAATATGGTTAGTACATTGTTCTGATAGTTCTTGTTATATGTAGTAAAATTCAACTTAATATCTTCATTTTTACTTATCTCACTAACATATTTTATTTAATGCCTGCCATGTGCCAAGAAGCATGGTAAGTTCTGGTATTTAGTAGTGAGACATGCACATATGGTCACTGTGGAAAAGCAATGCTCAGACAACTCCGACACTGACTTGTGTGACATAAACTGAATGCAAATTCTGTGATTGATGTGGCAGTTGTCATCACAAATGGAGATGTGTTCATAAAGGCGGGAGAGTGAAGTTGCAGTGAGAATTTTCACTTTTAGGAATGAGAGTGTGCAGTACATCAGCAAATGAAATTCCCTGGGTTATTTGTGAAAAATATGTGTACTTAACAGTCGTTACAACTTTCCCCCAAGGCACTTTTAGCAATATGTGACACTCAGGAGCTGAGCATGTTGGTAAAATTTGGGGAAGGCCTTAAATATATGTAAGCATTACTAAGCTCTCTGGGACAGCAAATTTCAGAGAGCCAGCTGCTGGATTTTTTCTGACTCTATGCTTGGGTCTGTGATAGACAATAGGACATAAAAGGAAGAGGGGCGAAACTACAGGACATACATAAACACACTGAAAATCTTATCAGGCCAGGTTTTTATATGGGAGGGGAAGATGTCATAGAAGAGTTAATTTACCTTCATGAGTCAGGGCTAATTAAGTACACTATGATTGAGGTATTCCTAAATTAAAAACTAAATGATGGTATCATGTCTTAGTTTAAATAAAATCATTTGGAAGTGCTGGTAGGGGAAGACTGATTTCATAGTATTGACATCTTCAAATGGTAATCCCTGTTGGAAACCTCCCTGCCTGTTTTCAGAAGCTGTAACCCCCCATTGCTAAGGCTGAGCAAAAAAGCCTTAGGGACATAAGCCACTAAAGAGACAAAACTTATCCCCTCTCTCATATCCCCTTGCTTGGCCTGGGCAGATGACTGGTTAGCCAATGATGGGTAAGATTCCTCAAGGGAGGAACAACCTAAGACAGGCACAGTTGCAAAGGGACCATTAGGGAAGGACTTAGGAGACTATAGAAAAGGGGTGATGGACCTTCACCCCTCAGCTTTATTATAGCCTGAGTCCTCATTCTATCTGTAAGAAGTCTCCCAATCTCTTGGCTGCCTTACTTCCCCTGCCTGACAAGCTTTAAACAGTGCCGGAGGTGGGTGCGGCCCTGTGCTGGAATGGGGCAGTTCCTGGGGTGATCAGGCCTAAGAAAGAATGCACAAAATCCTGTGAAACCAGCTTTGCTAACAATGCCCTCAATTTAAATGTTAATGGTCCAAGCATAAGATGAGTTTGTTTACCAGAGTTTTGTGGTCCTCTGGCGTCACCCTATCTATCTGACCCTGACTCAAAATAAGCCCCTATAGTTCTTTGAATGTTATCTATTCCTTGATCACTACTGCCTGACAATGACTGATAAGTTTTATATATACACGCTGTATTCCTATGCAAATTAAGCCCAATAAAAGCCCAGATAAAGTGGTGCTCAAGGTCTATCTCCTCTGAGACTGATTGGCCTTTCCTCCCCAAGCAGATCATATCTTGGTAGACTTATTCTCATCCACAGTGGCTGAGAGAGTTCTGTGGGACAGAGCCCGCCCCGCCCCCACCAAATCCCAACTAAATTCTCCATTGGAGAGGTTATGAAATAGGTTACAAACACATAGGTGTATACAAATTTGTTGGCATGTGAAATCTTGGAGCGTTTAATTGAAGGTATAAATGTGATTACTTTTAGTTTCTGTCTATATGAGTGACTAATGGATATAGGTGATTTTGAGATTAATCAAACATGATGTTCAACCTCAGAAAATATGTAGTATAATTTTAGCATATTTAAGTTAATATATTTTAGTTACATTTAAAATATCTAGAAGAGTGATTGTCTAATTAAGAGATAAGATGTAAATTTATACAGTCTTCATGTTTTTTAAATCAGGCATGATGAAACCAAAGCTATACTCTAAATATTATTCCTTTCACTTAGAAAATACAGTGTTGAGCATATTCACTATTTATGTCAGAACATATTCACAAAGTGAGACTTAGAATACTTAGAAATTTACTCAATTTAATTTTTTGGGACATATTTCAAAGCTGTTTTTTGAAGTCAAGTAGCAAAACTGTACCTCTGGGCTACAAAAGCATTACAGTGAGCAGATGAATCTAATGATGTCATTATATCACCCTCTGTTAGGCCAGCAGCAGACTCAGAATTTGTATTTGAAATAGGTAGAATTTTCATGTGACTTCTCTTATCTTCAAAAGTACATATTATAAACCAGTCTCCCTATCTTTTAGACTGATCTTTTATTGCTTAAAAAGTAGTTTTTAACTTATATACATGTTTCCTGGGCTGAACCAGAGAAGCTAGTATGTGTTTACAAAGTATAATTACCAATACAAAATGTTATCTTGCAAACTCGAGGCCTCATAATATCTATAATCTTCTCTGAAAACACATTTTTTACAGGTATTAGTCTTACTTGGGACTTTTTATTTGAGTATTTTAAAAATGTACAAATATTAATATGAAAATATTTTGTCTATTATATGAGTATTTTGCACATTCTTGCCATTTACTAGCTAAGAGTTATTTTTTCCTAAATTATGATATTAAAAGTCAAAGAGACATACAATTGGATAAATCAGCGCAAATATTTTTTGTTTTTTGTCTTTAAAGGAATTGATTTCACCATTAGAATTTCATTATCAGAAACACCTAACAGTGAGTCAATGAGCTGCTCTTAATTCTAAAGAATAAAGACCTGTTTTACAGTATTCCTACCTAGCCATACTTCAGTATAGCACATTAGAAGGGTCTCTGGTAGAGGAATCAGAGTGCAGGATGCATGTGTGATCACTTGAGTGTTTCTTGGGGACAACAGTGTCTACCGTGTAAACTGAGAGTTTGAGAGAAAACTAAGTGAAACAATATGTGGAATTTGTATACTCTAGTATGTTGTGCACACCAAAAAAGAGTTATGGTCGAGAGAGTGGTATTTCCCAAATAGTTCATCTACTTCACATTTGCCAACATTTTATAAGTAAAGATGATTAGCTCCAAACAATTGGCTTTGGGAAGAAGTGGTGTGTGTCATTCAGAAGCAGGAATGTGAAGAGACAGTACGTAACCATGCAACTCTCTGTCACCCTTACATAGTTGCCGGTAGAGTTTTGTTTTA